>NW_021938789.1:39596601-39930605 GCF_001715985.3 Manacus vitellinus | reverse complement strand
CTGCCCTGCGCTCCTTTGTCCTGTTCAGGGGCGATAGCGCTGAGCTGCCCATCGCCAGGCGGTGTCCGCGGCATCGCCTTCACGAGGCGAGTCCGGAGAAGGGCGACGAAGCTGGTCGAAGGGGCTGGAGCACAAGTCCAATGAGGAGCGGCTGAGGGAGCTGGGGTTGTGTAGCCTGGGCAAAAGGAGGCTCAGGGGTGATCTTATCACTCTCTACAACTACCTGGAAGGCGGTTGTAGCCAGGTGGGGGTCGGTCTCTTCTCCCAGGAAGCTAGTGACAGGACAAGAAGACATAGTCTTAAGCTGCACCAGGAGACGTTTAGGATGGACATTTGGAGGAATTTCTTCACAGAAAGGGTGATTAGACATTGGAACAGACTGACCAAGGAGGTCGTGGAGTCACCGTGCCTGAAGGTGTTTAAGGAAAGAGTGGATGTGGCACTTAGTGCCATGGTCTAGTTGACATGGTGGTGTTTGGTCATAGGTTGGACTCAATGATCTCAGAGGTCTTTTCCAACCTCATTGATTCATTGATTCACCCTGCTCCACCGTGGCATGGTCTAGGCGACTAAACTACCCAAATACAAAACGTAAAGTGCCTCATGCAATCGCAGGACTCCAAACCTCCAAATTTATTCCTTGTTCCAAAACTAGGAAAAACCCCAGCAAGTGTCTGTTGTGGAGCCTGGCTGTGCACCTGCTGGCTGTGGCAGGTCCCTGTAACGGAGAGCTCAGGAACAGTGGGCAGTCCTGCTTGTGTGACAATCCCAATTCAAAACGAAGAACCCAAATTTCCTAGTGGTTCTTTCTTGGGCACTCATGTGGCTCTTCAACATGAATATCTGAAAAATTTCCTTGGCCCTGGAACTCCTCAGGCTGAGCTGATTCATAAAACCCAAACCTTTCAGCAGGAGCCAAATACCTAATGAGGTGACATCACTAGGAGGCTGCGGAAACCCCCCTCCCTGTGTCATCTGGCCAACTTCAAAGAGAGCTATGCTGTACTGCTGGGCAGCAGGTGCAGACGGGGCCAGCCTCCCTGGCTGGCAAAGTAGCAATTTCTCCTAAACTGGGGAAAGCAAATGGGTTTTTTCCTAGATGCAAAAACAGCTGGAGAATGCAAACTAGGTCAGGAATTGTTGAAGGACTGTAAAGATACTCTGTTGGATATTTAAATGGGGTATCTAAAGAGTATCTCTGATCTGTTCCTGTAGCAACCTTTCTGGCCTGCACAGCAGAGGTTTGATGTGTGTGCTGGATGTGCCTTGCCACTCTCCTTACTAACATGCCTGCGAGGGGTGTCCAGCGAGACCAGAGTAGGGCCACAAAGATGATCTCAGAGAGGGCTGGAGCACCTCTCCTATGAAAACAGGCTGAGAGAGTTGGGGTCGTTCAGCATGAGGAAGAGAGGGCTCTGAGGAGACCTTATAGCACATTCCAGTACGTGAAGGGGGCTTATAAAAAAAAGGGAGTGACTTTTACACAGGGAGATAGGGACAGGACAAGGGGATACAGTTTTAAACTAAAAGAACAGAGATTTAGATTAGGTGTTAGGAAGATATTCTTCACTCAGAGGATGGTAAGACACTGCAACAGGTAGCCCAGAGGAACTGTGCATGCCCCATCCCTGGAAGTGTTCAAGGCCAGGTTGAATGGGGCCCTGAGCAACCTGATCTAGTGGGTAGCATCCCTGCCCATGGCAGGCGAGTTGGAACTGGATGATCTTTAACATCCCTTCCAAACCTATAGTTCCAGGGCTCTGTGACAGGTGCACACCATTGCCCTTCAGTTTAAAATGCCACCACGGTTCTGTCACAAGTCAGCTCTTTGCATCTTTTTTTCAGTGTCTGATGAAGACCAGTGGTGATCTGGGCTTTACACTAGAGGGGTTTTTTAGTGTAAAAGTGGCCCCTTTCAACACTTCAGTGCTTTTTTTTACCTGAAATATGGTTCTTCAGCTCTCAGAAAGCTTCTGAGTAAAACTTGTCAAAGCACATAAATAACCTAGAAACCTAACTTACTTTCAATAAGGTTTCATTTTCTAAGTTGTTTTAAAGAAGTTTTCTTGCTTCCCACCTCTTTTGAAAACAAAATTAATGCCTTTTATATTTTATATTCAGAGAAGAGTTCCCTCATTGTGTATTTTTTCCTCCAAAGATTCGTTCATTAGCAGTTACAGAAATGCCAAGAGTGCTTGCAAATCTTGCCAACTGGCCCTACTTCTACTTGGGTATTTCTGTTTCCCAAGGGCAAGCTTCTTTCTCCAGCCTCCATATATGCCTGTCTGTCATTTTCTTCATCCAGAAAAGGAATTCTGTAATACAGGCATCTTATATTATGAATTTATATATATTTATATATATTATGCTACGGTTTTATTTGAAAGAGGTTGCTCTAAAACCTTAACCTGAGCATCGCACTCTTGCAATGTCAATGTGTCTTTCCTCCTGCTTCACTGCTCCCAGGATACCCATAGTTTGGAGCCGGGTACTTGGATCACAGCCATGCTCTGGTATTAATATAGGCTACAGCTCTGAGCTACTCCTCAGGAAGAGAAACTTGAGCTCATGGGAGGATAGACTCACATCAAAGCTTTGCCCTTCCAAAATATATGGATGCTATTGGCTCAGGCTACTTGGCTCTGAAAAATATAATCCAACTGTAGTCCAGCTTCTGTAAGTAGTGACATTGCTGTTGCCTACCCCTCTTCCTGTAGAACTTGCCCTATTTGCAGACAGCTCTTTGCCAGGCTGACACAAAAGACATGTTCCCTGGTGAAAAGCTCCTTTGACCTCTAAGTTGAACGTTGCTCCTAAGTCAAGTCTGAGCTGTTCATAAACCCCCTTAACTCTAGTGGCTGCCCCATCAGATTTATAGGTTAAAACTCAAGTTACACTACTCCTTAGCTGTGCCAGAAGTCAAGTGCTGTTAGTTCTCCAGTGCTTTCCAAAAAAATCCCCCATGTGCACCCCAAAAAGTCTTAGCAGCACACGGAAGTGGCTACATCAATTATTTTGTGGTCGGGAGGCTTTTGAGCAGCTTGAACATAGATAATTCTGCAGTGAATATGTATCATGAAAGAAATGATCCACATCAAAGCCTGTAATGTCTGAAAAAAAATGCAATAGTAAATAAAAACTTCTGCCAAAACAAGAAACTTGACGTTAATACTCAGATGGATTGTTTCCATCCTGCATCAGCTGGGGAGCAGGGAGCTGAAACTGTGTTTGTAATAGAAAGCACACTTCAATAGTAACATCCAGCTGTTATAAAGGCACTGCATTCACAACTGTTAAAGCATTTTAGATGACTTGAGGTTCCTACGGGAACTTTGGTTCTTTCCTTTGTGTATAATTTCACAATTGGATTTGACATAAGTGCCCTTTTAGGTTCATTGCCTGGAAGCGGGTTTTTTGTGCTGTCTGGTTTTCCTCATAATTTTTTTTTTCTGGTGACCAGATTGCTTAGGCTTGTCTGAAAGCACCACTATTAATGTTATCTTAATAGTATTTTAATCTTTATCACTTCAACAGAGATCTCTTTCACCTTTCAGAAACCAGTCTGACCAGATTTCTCAACTTTTGTACTCTGCAAGTAAGCCAATCAACTATGTTGATGTTGTAAAAAGGTGGTTCTGGTTCCAGTGTTCTAAAAAACTTAAATATTAATTGCTTCACTGCCAGGCATAGACCCTACAAGCTCTTGCTTTAACAATACAATGTAGGCTCTGCTGAACTTCTAAAATGCTATTCAGAGCCTCACACCATATATATACTTTGCAGTACTGTGCTCCGAGAGGAATCTCTTTTGGTGCTGGTGGAGAAAAAGCATTGCTGTCTGGGTTGCAAAAGGTCTCCATTTGTTTTGTTTTGCCTTATTTGCTACTTACAAGACATCTCCTGTTTGAAGACCAGAATGGGCCAAAATTTCAAGCCCTATGCAGCATCACTCATATCTCAGAAATTCTGGCTTTAATACTTTTGAACAAGCTCGTTCTGCATCTCATGATGACAGGAATCTAATAAATTATTTTTTTCAAAAAGTCAGTAAAATTCTGACTCATAGCTATGCCACTGTGGCACCTCCTCCCTCCTAACATGAAGGTTTCCTGTGCAGTGAACAGGATCAGAAGTACAACACATAGTAAAACTACGTCTCCAAAATGCTCCTCAGGAGAGCAGCACTGGCCTGTCCTACCTTGCAGGGTCAGCAGAAATGCCACGTTAGCTCTTCTGCCTAGAAGTGAGTGTAACACGGGGTCAGTGGAAGTGCCACGTTAGCTCTTCTGCCTAGAAATGAGTATAATGCGGGGTCAGTTTCAGGGAATACGAGTTTACAGAAGGTTATCCAAACTTAGCTTCTCACTCTTTGGTCTTTCAGAAAAGCACACAGAATAGACTGCATTTGTTATGGTGCTGCCTTCTTGGATAGCAGTTGATACTGCGAAGGGGCAAACTTTGGCAAAGCCATAATTTCGTACAGTACAAAATATCATGCTCAAATAAGGCAAAGGGTCTTCAGCAAAGTATTTACTTAAAGTTATTTTTTATACTCACAGGGTATTTTTCTACAAGCAGTCAGGCTTAATATTTGTACCTATTTTTACATAGCCTTTTCAAAATATCTTTTGGCTTCTAACATATGGCTGTTACCAACTGCTGTGCCTGTGATTTTACCAAGCAGTAAATCCAGTGTTTGGGCTGCCACTGCCAGACTTAATCCACCACAGCCATCTGACTCAAAGCACGAACCTGGCACAAAACACATCCTGTCAAGTCCTGTTTGTTTCACGATGCTCTGAACAGTTAATTTTGCACCATCAGATTTTACACAGTTCCCATTTATGTGGACGGATTTCCAAATTATTTCAGTCCATGGAAGGAAGAGGTGGTAGGTACTGAGTGCTGTGGAAAATGTGCTCTCAAATTTGCAGCTGGACACTGTGCAGTCGGGTGTCAGGGCTAGGCACACAGCACCTAATCCTCTGCAGCAATTCTTGGCTTCTAAAACTAAAGTTGCCTGAGTAACTGTTTGGAGGGGGAGGGTAATGTTGTGCTTGGAATTACAGTGCCACAGCCTAAACAGAAGTGCAGCTGCAGTGACTCGAAAACTGTTTTGAAAAGCCTTTCTCATATGGGAACACTGGTGTAACTGGATCTGGAGCTGTACATCTTTTGTCTTGGGCAATGGCAGAGCAGGGAATGGTGTGCCTGGTGTTTGACAACAGTTCTCTGCTCTTTGCCGCTGGCTAATTGACAACAACAGGCATTATGTGGGGAGAAGAGATGATATAATGTACAATTACTGGGTAAGAGAAGGAGTAAGGGAGTAGGAAGGGCCCCTTTAGAAGGAACATGCAGCTGTGTGGTGGGGCTCAGCTGTTCTGACCACAGTTCTGCTTGGTTTCCCCTTCATTCCCAGGAAGTCAAACTCCATGCTGCGTGTCTACTCTCAATAACTCCTGCTGTGAAGAGTTTGGTTTATTCACCTCAGGTTCAGAAATTCTACCTAACTTTCCTAAACACCTCTGGGTTTGAGCCACAGCCCTCTTGCTCCTGCTTCTCACCAGGCTTCCTATGCCCGCTGGCTTGGAAGTGTCACTCAGCCAAACCCACTTGGGATGTTTACTCCATCTTTAATCGAGTCTGCTCTTCCTCTGTTCCCTCCTTCACCGAGTCTTTGCCCTATCTTCCCCAGAACAGCAGCTACTGCCCATTCTTCTACTTGCTGCAAGCACAAGCTCACCCTCTGACAACCAGGCAATATTTAACCCGAGTTGGACTCTCTGGAAGAGTTGTACCTTTCCAGTACCAGGGACAAAAGGGGTTTGAGATAGGACAATAGCAAGGAGAGGGTACTTTAAATCATGCAGTATAACTAAACAACATCCAACGTTCACTCCAGCCCAGCTCTTCAATGTTTGGTGTTTGCACCAGTGCAACTATTCAGGGGAAAAAAAGTTGAAAACACAGCCTACATAAATGTATAAACCTTTCCACTTCACCTCCAGTAATAATTGTTCAGTCAACAGAAACAACGTTTCACCAGCCTGAAATAATCCCTAAGAATCAGTGAAGTGTTATGAGCATTTTCCGGAGCACACTCTCTGTGCACTCTTCTGGAGTTGTACGGACTTTTCCAAAAGCTCAACTCTTCGCCATGCTGTACCTCTCCGCACTGGAAAAGCTGCACCAGGAAGGACACATAGTTACCAGGTGGGCAAAGGCCCCCGAGGGTGTTACTTGCTTCTCAGTTCCCAGGTAAGTTATAGGGTTGCAACACGGTTTCAAGAGAGGTTTCACTGATGCAGCCACACCATCACTACAACATTGGCTAATGCCCATGTTTAAGTGAGGCCTAAAGTTTCCTTTAAATATGGAAAACGTAGTGCTCTGGGCAGACAAAGCGACTTTTATATTGCCCCCATTTTTTTCCTAATGGGAAGCCTGAAAACAAACGAACAAATAAACCAAACCAAACAGCCCAAAACTGACAGCTGTCCTTAACAGCTCCTCACCATTGACTCCGCAGGCTTATCTCTCCTCTCTCATTCTTTTCTTTCGAGTATCTCTGCAGCTCATCTTGAGCTAACAAACTTCTGCCCACAAGGTAAGAAAGGAACTGGAAAAACCACCTCCCACCCATCTCTGCAGGGTAATCCCTCCTCCAGTCTTTTGTCTGGGGGACCTGCAGGAAGGGGATTGTGTCTTACTGAGGGCGAAACTGTGCCCAGTATGATGCACTTCCTCTGCCAGTCTGAGCTGAGGTGCAGAGGCACTGCTGCAGTATAGGAAAATCACCAGTCCTGTTAACTCTGCGCTTGCCAGCTAGCCTGCTCGGAGGCCGCCTCTGGGACAGATGGTGTTGTCATCTGAACTCGGTGAGCTTCAGTAGCACGGTAAGTTGTTAAGGAAAAATGAGCTGGAAAAGCATATTGAAGAAAAATAGTGAAGAAAAAGCAAAATGCAAGCTCTGTTTCATGCTAATAAAAATTATTTATTCTCCCTACAGTTCTCACACGGCTTATAAAAGTAGACATCCTGTCTCTGGTGGAAAGGTGTACTGAGATTTTATTTAACATCTATGAGATCTTAAGATCTATCTTCTGTAGATCTAGTTGATATATGAACACTGTAATATAGCACATGCTGTAATATAACACAGCGCTCCATCTCTTGAAACACAAATGATTAATTAATAATTGGTTTTTTGTTTATTTACAGTGCTCAGTAAAAATGTCGGTTGTCCGATATGTTATGTTGACTGTGCCTTTCTCCTGATTTCAGCTGGAAATCATGCCACTTACTGAGACAAGAAAACATGAAATTCTTAACATCCATGTTTCATACATGAACTTTCCTGGAAAACAAGTCTTGTTACCTGCCCTTGTCTGGCACTTTAAGAAATAACACCTCTTTAGCAGTCTTGTCTGCAAAGTGCAAAGATGTCTGAATGCAGTAAGAACAACTGCCTATTGAAATCATCAGTCTAACAGAAATGCTGATGACAACTATGATAACTTTATTCAGAAGTTTGGTCTACATTTAAATTTTTTGCCAAGAACATATATTGGGACAGGAACACAAAATATTCTCTTCACAAAAAACTTTCTTCCCCCTACACCAACAGATGCTTTAGTGCAATTAGAGCTGCGCTGTTTGCAGAATTTCAGTAAACTGTACTGGACAAAGAGTTTTTCAGTCAGCGTTACCCTTCTGTGCTAGAAGCTGTGCCTAGGATAAGTAGATCCTTATCCCCGTAGATAATGATGTAAGAGCTATCATACTGCCTTGGAGGACAGCTCTGCCTACCCCAGTACCTCAACTCTGATGGAGGCCATTAAAACCTTCTGCTTCTGGAATTCAAGTCCTAGGGATTTTTGAGCCAGAAGTCATGCAATGGCTCAATCACTGTCGTGTTGTTTTTATGTAAAATCACCCGATCGCTTCCTTCTCATCTTTAGTTTTGGCCTTTAAAACACGCTGCAGTAAGAAGTTTCATAAATCAGGCCTCTGTTTTGAGGTGCACCTTATCTCTGACCTGGCAAGATTGTGAAGATGTATGGTTAAGCCATGCATTTGGGAGGTGAGCAAGAGAACAGTCAGGACAGCCTGACCCAGCAGCTGAATTAATACAGGGTCTTCATGAGCCACATGCAGACTAGGGGATGCAGCTCCTTCAGCGTGCTGCAGCCACAGTGCACAAGAACACCCTTCCACGTGCCGACTGGCTCCATCAGAGCATTCTACATCTCTTTTTAAAACTCTCTTTTGCTGACTGTTCCATACCCTTGCTTTATTTGTCATTCCAGGGCATAAAACATTCCTATAGCTCAGCTGTCTTCCCGCGCCTCTCCTGACATGCTGTCCAAAGGTCATCAAATACAATCTTCCCTCACCCACAGCCTCTTGGCTTGGAGGTCTGCCAAGCTGAGGCTAAGTGGTAGCACTCATTGCTCCATGAGGCCTCTCAGGTGCTTAAGCAAACAAAGACTGGAGAGGAACAGATGCCTCGGTAGCACGTTCAGGCTAGAAACACTATCTGGTTCCTGTCTGCGACTCTTTGCTCCCTACTCTGCTATGGCTGAATCCCGTCGGAGATGGTTTGTGCTGGGTTTCTCTCTCAGCTGCTACAGAGTTCTGTTTCTCAGCTATATCCAAAGCAGCTTTGCAATGTAAAAGTCAGTATCTGCCCAAACACTAACTTTTCTTTAGCAGCTACATCACCTGAGCTAAAGGGAATGTATTAGTATCTTGAGTAAAACTGGATTACCTGAATCAAGTGTGGTCTTCCTCCCATCACTAATGTTTGCACTGCTTCAGCTCTATACACATTCACTTAGTTACAGCCTAGTCCCCAACTCCTTGTTAAAAAGGAAATAAATCCTTCCACCTGTTATGGAGGAGAGCATGTAGAATTAACCACCCGAGCCTGCCAAGACAGAATCACACTGCACTATGACCCAGGGGGCCTGGCTCGTTTTCTAATAGTCAGGATGTGGACACACGGTTTGCCTTCCTAAGGGAAAGAGCAATTCACTTCTGACAGTAGGTGTCAGCAGCAGATGACAATTTGTGCTGAATAGGATCTTCCTGACCCAAGGCTAAGACAAGTAAAACTTTCTGAGTTGTTTCGGCCTGACTGGAGCTTGATTTTTACCTCGGTTTCAGAAACAGCACAGATCAGTGTTTCTGTCTATGCTGCAAGCACATGAATTTCTGCAGTGATCTAACTTCCCCTGTTACTGCTACCAATTCTTTGCAAACTGTGTATCAAACTACAAAGACCCCTGAACAGGCCAGACTTTGTTGAGCACCAAACCTGTTACAGTTCTAAGTCTCTCATTCTTGCCCAAGTGGTGCAGAAAGCACTGATGGAATTATTTAAATCCACATCAATAAAGTATTCCTCCAGCTCCTGGAGAAAGAATGTTGATAAAGTAATCCCAGCATGAAGGTCATCTCTGCAAAATTGTTCCAACTCAGCATTTTATCTACATTCATTATACCTTTTTTTTCTTTTCTTTTTCCCCCAACCATAATTGTTTTCGTCCATTAAAGCAGATGTGATGCATTTACAGCTGCTAAATGACAGGAAAATGACCACAGGAGTTGACTGGAAGATGAGTAACTACCATTATTCTGCAGAAGCACCAGCAAAAGGTATTTTGGATTGATGGTAGTTCCAGGGCTGCCTCAATAAACACATCCCCACACACTAATTACAAGGACACAGGAGACACAGAGAGGAAGGCTAACAGGCAATGATGTCAGGGCTATGATCTCAAGGCTAAATCTCAGAGGATCCTGCACAATGACATCCATATACAGTTGCAGAGCAAAGACTGCACAAGAATCTTGGTGCCAGGGAAGTCAAGGCAAATGCAGTAAATGAGCTAAAGTTCCTTGTACCATAACTCAGAGAACTTGGTTAAGTAGACATGATTCATCTCCACTAAAACTGGCAGTGGCTAGTTTGAAATCTGAATTCTGGTATGCCTTAGATGGTCCTCAGAGCAAAAGGTGTCAATACAAATTACCAGTAATTAATTGTTCGTAGGATTTCTTTAGATATGCAGGATAACCTTCTAAGCCTGGTAAAATAATCCTAGTACAACAGCTATTAGAGCTGCCTAGTATTTCCTGCTGTCATGTCAGAAGAGTGAACAAGCAGGACATAATGGGACACAGGCTTCCCCTGCAAGCCTGGCTTTGGCTGGTGCAGGTGTAAACTTGCTACCCTTCATCATGGTTGCTTGCTGCTCTTTCCATTTCTGGCCTTCTCTGTTCATTCCAAATCAAACTGCAGCA
This sequence comes from Manacus vitellinus, assembly GCF_001715985.3. Classification (NCBI taxonomy): domain Eukaryota; kingdom Metazoa; phylum Chordata; class Aves; order Passeriformes; family Pipridae; genus Manacus; species Manacus vitellinus. Next base: position 39,920,294 of record NW_021938789.1, on the reverse strand, counting down.
GGAAAGAAACATGGACGCAGGGCCAAGTCCCCTTCCTTGTGCTTGGCACTAGCATTGTGGCATTTTCAGAAGGATCTGATATCTTTAAACATACATCTACCTACAGGATTTGCAGTGGCATGCCTGTGGAGTGGCTGAGCTAGCACATCCTAGGCCAGCTTCCTAGTCATATTCTTAAGTCATTCCTAAGGTAGGATGCAGAAGATGTTTTCTGGTCTTCTCCTTGCTGCCAGTTCACCAGCCCTTAATCTGCTCCAATTGCCAGTTGCCAATACTGTACCCTGGACAAAAATGCTTCTCTGACAGAAGGCTAAAAAAAACTTTTTCCACAGACATACTGCCCACACAGGTCAGTTCGCAGCCTGGCAGTTTGCTTGCTTGACTTCCACTCCATCTACTCCATCCATTCCCAGCTCAGTGCACTTTTTGCAAATGCTCGTCGCTTTCTTGGTAAAAGAAACATTGACACTCACCAGGAACAGAGGGAACTACAGGATGGAAGACAGTGGGAGGTAAGACATACAGGCCACATAAAGGTAGTCAGCTGATTATTTTCATTAGCACTGGTAAATCACAGCCGGAATAGAAACAGAGGCGTCAGAAAGTGAAGACTACCGCGTTTACATTCAATATTAGGAAAGCAAGAGAACTGGCTGCAGAGGAAGGTTTCAGCAAAATATGCTGAGTGATAAAGAGCCTCTCCCATGCAGCACTCAACCTTGAACTGCCCCAATAGGTATTGAAGGAGAACCTGACATTATGTTTCATTAGACACAACAGCATTGTCCGTTGGTACAGATTCCATTGCTGCGAGATTTTTTAGCATTTTTGTGGTTTTGCTCATATACTTTAGTTCATAGGCAACTGGGCTATTTCTGTACCGCAATCACTGGTTGATAGGGCACTCTGAAAATACTAAGAACTAATACTAATTTACTAAGGAGATAAAAATACAGCACTTGTAATAGGTGCTAAGTGGACAACAGTCTTATGTGCAAATACTGCTTATGCAGGCAGGCATCACTTGCTACTTTATTCCAGCAATTTCTCTCTGCAACAACTCTTAGTGCTTGGCTTGATTCCCCTTTTGGAACTTAGTGATATAAAGTGATGATCGTGGAAGAATTTTACTTTTAAAAACAACCACCTACCATCTCGCCTTGCTGGTAAGTCTAACACACACACGGCACCTAGGAAAAAAGCGAGGTGTGTAGCAACAGTCTGCAGAACTAGCCAAGATCTGACCTGGGAGCTGAGTCACAAGACAGAACAGCATAGAGAAAAGCTTATCTCTGTGCATCTTTTTTTTCTTTCATCACATGCTTCAGGGGAAGTCAGCTGTAAAACCAGGAGTTTCGTTCCTGTAATGAGTTTTAGCTTTGTGTGAGGATATAAGCCTTGTCAGAGTATGAGAAGTACTAGTCCCAGATGCCAAATAGAATTGCAATTATCTACAACAGCATTTTACAGTTTAAGCATTTACATATGCCTTGCAACTATGAAGTTGCTGTGAAGATGCTGCCAAAACCCTGCCTAGGAGCAGAAGACAGACTAGGACCTTCCAGATCTGATGCTCAGGAAGGAAGCTCAAGGCCTCTCACAAGTATGAACTCTAAGCTGCCTTCCACAAGTTCTTTTCATTCAGGAGCATCAGCAACATCCCTTATGTTTGACCAAGGAAACACTGGTAACAGAATTTGCAGGCCTCAGTTTAACCCTACTTTACAACAGCCAAGACGTTGAACTGCCTTTATCTGTAGACCAGGGCTCTATCCAGCAGTGACAAATTCTCTGTGTAAGCAGTTGATGTCAGCTTAGGCTACACCAGTGTAGAGTTCTGCTACATACACAACCAGGCACAGCAATGATCAGAAATTCTTTTGAAAGGTTCGGTTCATCACCTTCTAAAACCAGGAACTTGACGACACAGCAGAGCTTTTCTGCAGACTCAGATCCAAAACCATGATTTACAAGAAAGCATTTAATTCCTTACAGTGTTCAGTATTTTGTTATTGAAAATCTAATCAGTATAATAACTCTATTCCCAGAATTGTTTTATTTTATTGAAACAACATACAGCTTACCCACTCTGGGTCTGGGGGTAAAGGATGATATTACACCACCTGGGAAGTGGACGGAGACAGACAACTCTGAAAAAACAGAACACGCCATCCCTGCAAGCCTCAAGATAATGCTTAAAAGACAAAAGTACTCCTTATTCACTTATTTCATTATCAAAGGGAGGGGCAAAAATATCCTACAGATTTGGAAACTGTATTCAGTATTCATCAGGTTCATGTATCAAATCACATTTCATGCAGAAACTATAAATACATAAATACATACAAAAAAAATTGTCTAAAACATTTCATAGCACGTTGTAATTTGAGAGCTAACTTCAGCTTCAAATTACCAAGTTAGCAAAAATCCAGTTTCATTGTTAGGTAATTAGTTGGCAAAGAGAATATTGACTGTGACAAGTTTCAACCTGAATACACTTAGAAATAAGTAAAAACTCCACAATTAAAATACATTATTTTGCTACACTTTGTCAAAAAGGTAAGAGACTTACCATATACTACTTTTCATAAAAAGTAGAACTTTCTAACAGGCCATCAGTAAGGTATTCCCTTTTTGTTTTTAGGTTCATAATGCAGATTGTTAATGCAGTTATTTTTCCCCAACCCTCAGGCAGCTCTGAGAAGCAAACCACCATTTTACCCTCAAGTTATCAATTTTCATTTGATATTTTCAAAATAACATTTTCAGTGCAAGCACTTTTTCATAGCTTCTGTTGACTTCATACAGACTTCTGTGTTTTTTGATGGTTTTGTTTGCTTGTTTATTTTGGTTTTGTTTTCTTCTTTGGTTTTCTTTTGTTTGAGTAAGCCAGACATTGAACTTGGGCATAATCATATGAGCCAATTTTTTCTGTACTCATAGCTGCTTTCAGATTAGTTATGCTGAAGTCACTTTCTTAGAAACTAACCAGACCTGCTATATCTCCTTGTGGAGGTGCAACTTGTATCAGCAAAGCAGTGCTTTGCTTTCACTGTAATAGTTTATATCAATTCCCAGACACTTTACTTTCACAAGGCTGAAAGCTATGCTCCTCCTGCTGCTGCCAGCATACAAAACCTGTGCACACCACACTTCTACACTCTATTAGGATGAGTTCAGAAGACCTGGGGGTCAAGCAGCCCATTTTTCACTCTTGCCCTCTTCCCACAATCCTGAGAAATTTCTCTGCTTTCTTTTCAGCAATGCTTCTCCCAGGGCAGTGTCAATCACACAAGAACTGTATGATACTTCTCAGAACCCCCAAAATATCATCACAGAATAAAGCTTTTCTGCTTCCCACTCTTTAACAGCACTTTGTTTTGAAAAAGTATACTGGGTAAAGTTTCCATCCTGTTAGACATTCAATTTTCTTTTTTGCTTAGTATCAAGGCCTGCTGTGCTCTAGAGATTCTACCAGCTCTGGATTAAGAATGCTCCCTTCTCTTTGCAATAAGCACCTTTAGTTTACTGTGTCACAGACCGGTCATCGAGCAGGACAGATCATTCACATCAGAAGTTTTCACAGCACTGCCAACATCCACCATTAAAAGCAAAGCCTGTGGCCTCAATGCTGGCAAAATGTCTGCTATCACCTGAATTTAAATTATCTCAGTCTTCCAGAAAAACGTTCAAATTAGAGAAAAACCATCTTGTCTCTTTTCAGGTTACTTATTTACTTCCTCCCTAATTTATACGCAAAATCCCCCAGGTTTGCACAGTCACCTTGGATAAGCTCTAAAACATGGAGCATCCTCAAATCTGCAAATTTTAGCTCCAACAGTCACACATCACAGCTACAAACATATTAATGTTAGTCTCTCTATATACAGTTTTACTCTTTTCCACTGAGGAAAAACTGCAACACTTATCTGAGTAGCTGACTGCACTTACAGTAAAGTTCACATGAATTCTACAATGACGAACAAAAGTAGCTTCAAAGAGCAGCACTCCTAAGGTATCAGGTGGATGCTGGACTACCAAGAAAGAGGTGAAAAAAAATACGTCAGAAATTCTAGATCAAATGAAATTAAGCCCAAAACATGAATAGCAAGCTACTTGTTAAAAACTCTGGTAAGGCTATCATTGCCATAATCCCTCAGATATATAGTCACTGTAACATCATTTTTCTTAACTTGGATGAATTTATTCTGTATGAGAAGCTGCTGATTTGAAACAGTGGATGTTCCAGCACTTGTGGTATCCTACACAGCAGTGAGAGTCCACATTTCCACAAAGAAAGAAAGGATCTTTTTGCCTAGTCTTTCATACTTCACATTCCCTTCTGAAACTTACTATTAATAAAATAAATACAAGTGCACAGGAAGATTCAGTTCAATGACTCCGATGTAATAACGTCAAGGATTTCATCTTCGTTTTGTGCCCCCAAAGCCTGCAAAGAAAAAAAATGTCAGCTCCACTACAGCCTTTCCACTGAACTCTCTAGTTCTAAAAGGGCTAAAGGTGGCAAGGGAGACAAGGTACACATATTCACATGAAGTAGAACAGCAACCAACTGTGGGCTGACTGGCCTGAAAACTATTCTTGCAGATTAGACAACCTGTATTCTACAAAGAACATGCTTGTTCATGCTTGCTAGAGAAGGGAATGTATAATGTGCACCAGAAGGGAAACCCTTAAAGTAATGCACCTTGCCACTGAAGACAAACCCAATACTGGTGGTACCATGCCCACCATACACCTGTGGGGAGTTACATGCCCCACAATCCTGCCCTACTTCCACAGGAAACCGAAATAAAGGACATGGTTACATGCCCACCTACACCAACTGATAAAATAAAACAAAGAATGTTTGCTGAATCTCAACTAATGTCTGCATATTTTTGATAGGTCAAAGTCTCTTGAGCTTCAGGAGATGCAAAGGTGTTTTGCCTTACCAGAAGCAGTTCTTGTTCCTGAACTGCTACCTTGTGTGGAATTGCTTGAGTGCTCATTCATAGGAGGTGCAGCTGTGGGATCTGTCCACATACTGTAATATGGGGAACGTGGCTGTGCTCTGCTGTGAGACAGAGTAGAAAAAAAGATTCATTAGTGACGTTATGAAAAATTAAGAAGATACCATTCCAAACAAGACAACTGCAGCTCTGAGGAAAACTGTAAACAGGCAGTTGTTTCAAATCTGGAAATCCCCCTATTGAACGTATTTACATGTTGAGAACAAGGCTATCCAGTGTTGTTATAATATCACCTGTAGACTTCCAAAAGGAAATTAAACCTCATTCTTTAAAATAAGCAATTCTATCAATTGCAAATGAGGAAAGTTTTCCCTCTGAAATTCTGACCTTAGATTCTATCAGACAAGAAAAGATATTCGACATCAGAAGCTTAAATGCATTTTGGCAACACCTACATCCCAGCCATGTCAGCCAAGGGAAAACATCCTTCTGTTAACTATTTTGAAAAGGTTGTATCATTAACTCTAACATATCACGATCTTTGACTCATTGATTTAATTTATTTGCTTCCATGGATATGGGATTTCCTGCTGCTGAAATGGACAAAGAGCTGTCTCACACTTTCTGGCACCAGCATTTTGAGGCACATAATTTAAAAAAAAAAATCAAATTAAATAATAGTGGACCAAAGACTGTTTTAAAAGAATAGAAGCCAAGTTAGGAAGCTTGTTCATGTATCTGGACTTATTCAGTTAGGTCTCTAATCCTGAACAATAAGATGTGGCTATGGAAATGAGGGGGGGTGGAAATCAATTAACTAACCTGTTTGTAGATACTACGTAAATACAATGCTTAAGCACAAGGATCATGTATTTCAATTTAAGAAATACTAAGACAATAAGACCTTTAACACATTTTACCTTTTGAGAATTGCTAGCAGAGTTAATATAAGGCTTCTGTTATTACAAAAAATAACAACAAAAAGAATCTCAACAACTTTACAATCAAGATGCTTTAACACACTCCTGTCCATATTATTTTACTTTCAAACTTTCAATATAAAAAAAGGTATATGGTTATATTTAATCTGTTACATTGCCACATTCCTACAGGAATAGACTCAATACACATGCAGTTATTCGATAAAAAGAGAAAACTGCTTGGGCTCTAAAGATTCCCTGGAGGAGTCACATATTTTCTCCAGTAAAGCCTAAAATGGCACCAAACTCCTACACTGAAACCAATGCATTTTAAATGCCTGAAAGTGTCAAGCAAATATGACCAGCAGATGGTTACTCCAGCACAAAACTGCTTTTGAATGCTGTTTATGTTATGTTTTTTCAAAATGCGACTTACATAAGACCTACAAGTCCTCTGGAAAACCATACCTCTTGGATTTCCACACATGGGCCATTGGGAGACTGAAGATTAAAGGCTGTTTAATCTAATCACACTGAGTATCACATAAGAGCAGCTGCCATACAGACTGACTTCAGGAGAGATGACACTGATAGAAGAGACCTATCTACAGATAGTCATATTAGGCATAAAACTATCTGTGTTTTAAGGCAGTCTGCAGGTAGATTGTTTAAAAGCTCAATTTAAATTTGCAGGCCATTATGCCAGGTCAGGGTAATTAAAAGCAGAATGAAGTACCTCAGTCCTCCCAGTTCTTCCCCAGAAATGTGCTTATAATGTCTCTGATGCTGCGGCTAGACATAACTCCTCAAACTTCTTCTAGTGTTAGGATTTTATAGCTTTAATGACACAGGCCTGAAAGCTTAGAAACAATGTCAACACAGCATATGGCATACCCCCTGAAAGCTTAAATACTTAAAATCTGATAGATGCATGTTTTACCTGTGACTGCCTGCCAAGTAGCCTAGCAAGCCTCCTGCTCCTAATCCAGTCCAAAATCCTGGTCCTGAATGGGCTCCATGATGGGAATGAGTTCCAAAGCTATTGTCATCTTAAACAAAACAAAAATAGGAAACATCAGTTAGTAGCCTAATCCTTAGACCAGCTGTTGCAACAAGATTCTCTCCTGTTAAAGATAATGGAAAATTAGAAAAGCTCTTCCTAATTCCAGTAGATTCTTGATCAAGCTTAACTTGAGAGGCCTCACATTTCAGAAAGCAGGGAAAAACACATAAACGAACACTGCTTTGAGGAGTTTTATGCTAAAAATCTACTTCCACCCCATCTCACAGCCCTGACATTCACAAAACATGGAAAGTCCCTGCCTGCTGATCTATAAACAGACAATTAAGACTAAAAATAGAAAAGGAAAGGAAGAAAGAATAATCTGAAGGTCACATAGCAGGCCAGAGGCAGACACAGGAGCAGAAATCAAATAGGTAAGACTACAAAGTGAGTAAACCACAAAGACGTACAGCTTCTAATCTCACTCAGCACAGCTGCACCATTTGAGTCACAGTGGCTCAGTGTGATGGCTAACATTACTTGTATTGTTCCTGCTAATCCTAGTCTGGGATTTGTTATCAAAAGGCATGTTAACTGCAATCACATTGCAAAGTTTTTATTATGCATGAGTCACCAAGCTTGACAAATACCTTGATGAAACTGCAAGCATATCAAGTAGGTTGTGGGGGAAGGAGAGTCACAGATTTTTTACATGTGACCTGCATAACATGAGGTTCTGAGTCAGAACTGAATGTCTTCCATTTAGAAATAAAAACAGAAGAGACAACCCCAAAGTAGAATAATTTTCTGGTCTAGAGAAAAACACAAATGCAAGAATAAGCTCAACCACAGGCTTAACACATAAGGAAGTATAAAAAGCAAGGAAGATAACATTAGAGGCTCCCTGAAACACGCCCACCTGAACAAGTGGACCAGAGATAATGGAAGTAAAAGTTATAGAAGGTCTGGTTTGTCTTCAAACTGGTATGAAACAATCAGTTTTCAGTCTGCATTGGATTTGATGTTGAATTTCATTTTGAATGCGTGGGGAGAAAGATAAACTCTCACTGTGATATATCAGTTATGCTGATTTGAACCAAAAAAAAAAAACTACTTCCTTTACTGTAAAAACAATGTTAATCAGAGATGAACCAACTCATTTGTTCAAAAGCACCGTGACTGAACATTGACTCAGAAAACTGAGTCATTTTTTGCTGAAATATCTAGAGTAAACATGAAGAATCATGTCAAACCACAAACAGAGAGAAAGCAGAATTTTATTAAGATAGGTTGGCTAAACTAGTTTCACAGGACACGCTCTGCATGTTAACAGGATTTAAAATGAGGCAAACTAAATATTAACAGCAATACACAAACATTGCTTTCCATTGCTGTCCGGATTTCCAAAGATTAATACCTTCCTGGGAACACATGGACATACACACTCAGAGATGTGCTTTTGCTCTGCTGCCAGAATATAAGGCAGACATTAAATGCAATGAAATAGTGTAACAATTGGTGCAATTAATCAACAAGGAACAGGACAGAAAAAACCGAAAGTAACTCTTCACTGTTTTGCCTGTGTCCAGTATGACAGAGTCCTGTCTTATGACCAGGGCTCTACTGACTACCACAGTAGTGCCAATGGCAAGTGCCCACACAGGGTCACTGATGCACATGCAGCATAGAAAGACAGCTTGAAATAACTACATGGAAACCAATTTGCAAAGCCAACAGTAATATGGAAGCAGAATCCCTTTAATTTTCTGCTGCAGGTACATCTGAATGTTTCTGCTGGGCACGCCCTGCACAAGGGTATCCCAAAGAGTTACACTGCACCCTCTGTTGGCCAAGCTGCTTGAGCAAAACTTGAAGAAACCATTAATACGCATTACTAAAATGCAAACCTCTAAGTAAACTTAATCCTTGCTATATATTTTCTTGCTAAAACCCCTTCTCTATCTCACCAAAAAAAAAAAAGATTATGTAACTTGTGAGAATATAATTTAAGTTTCAATGCTGTGAGCAGCTTGCACGTGCAGAGGGTTAAATCAGTTGGTCAGACACCAGATGAGCAAAGTTTATGTTCCTCAGACACTGTGACTGCCTAAGGAAGATCATTTATTAAGTGAAAGAAGTCATCAGCTTTCTGGGAGAAGAAAAAGTGCACCCTTTCCTAGCAGCACCCTTGTCATTGCTTATCTATTGCTTACAACTTCAGATGAAAGGCCCCACGTGAGATTGAGATGAGGTACCTCTAATGCCAGTTCACAGGCACTGTTCTCTGTTCTGGGAACCAAATCTTTCAGCTGCTGGAACTACACTGAAGCACCTGTTAAACAGAGGACTGGTATATGATACTCAACTCCATTAACTGCTTTGTGAATGAAATCAGTGCTGAAAGATCCTTCTGTAAGGTTTCAAAGCACCTCTTTGGAATGGGTTTGCTTCTGGCTGCATAAAACCATTCTCTCTTCCAGATTACCTATGAAAATTATTCTCCCTGTCATAATCCTCCTATTTCACAGGGTATGAAAAGAACACTTGCAGAGCATGGGGAGATGGATTTTCAAAGGTTCAAAGGGCAGCTTGCAGCATAGCTGCCCTGAAAGCCTGTGAAAAACCAAGTTCTTATTTTCTCTTTTGAACAAAGAACAGAACACAAAGCTGGTTGCAGGCTCTGCAGCCAAATCAGCAGAGTCAACTGCCAATGCTCTGGTTTTAAGTTGGTCCCACCTGCTCCTACTGCAGATAAAACAGTATAACCCTGCTTGCTCTTTTGAGTACAGAGAACAGGTCAGGGCCCTACCTGTGAAGCTGGACTTAAAGCCAGGAGGAGGAGGTGCCTGCTGACTCTGCCAGAACGGCCTCGCGAATCCATCACTGTCACCGGGACTCTGCTGAGGCTGCTGATTGCTGAGGAAGAACTTGTATACTCCAAAAGCAAGAGCAAGAAGAACTATTACAACAATCGCTCCAGAACCAGAATCAGAAGAATCATGCCTTGACTGATAATAGCTAGAACCAAAGCTTCCAGAGGTCTTCACCTTCCTTTCACCTTCCTCAGTCAGCTCTAGCCTGAACAGCAAACTACAGGAGCCTCTCAAGATGTAAGGATCATCCGGGTAATCGTAGCCTTCACAGCTCACTTCTATGTGTCCAAAGCGGTAGGCTTTGTCCAAGTCTGCTTTGCACTGCCACTGGAAAAATAAACACAATACAAAGTAAAATCTTCTGCTCCAGAGATTAAAATACCTGTCTGCTTCCCCAAATATGCTCTGAAATAAAGCTGTGATTGCTAACAAACTATCTAAGGGGCCACAGGGTATGAAATTTCTGAGCACTTATTTTGAAAAGGAGTAGGAATTTGATGTTAACTAAAGATGATTTTTAAATCCTACAACTTGAAAAAAAATTCTGATCTTTCAGAACACTGAAGAGTTACGACTCTGGAAGATTTTGTTTTTCTTCACTGGACAGGTTTTTAAATATTTCTTCTTTAGATAAAGCAATACTTCTAAAAACATGCTATACCCTGTGCAACAGTTACTTAATAAATGCCTGTCCTGTGTAAACTTGATGGCAGCTACAAAAACACAACATGTGATCCTGAAATCCAGTGAACCCAATTCAGTTTGTGTCCATGCAGAAACCAAAAGAAACTGGGACAGACATCATTAGGCATTCAAATCCAACACTTAAAATCCTACTGCAGACTCTGCAGTTGAATATATGTGGATTCTTCAGCCTCATGTTTCCTTGAGGTGCCTGAACTTACCATCTCTAACTGCAAGTGACACATATTTTGGAGAGGAAATAAAAAAGTAGTAATTTCTAAATTAATAATTCAGGACAGCAGTATCAACTGTCAATTCAAATTTGACTGTTCTTTTACAGTACTGTGTCAGTTTTAACACTCACCTTCAGCCTTGATTCCTGGTTATCTACTGACAGGAGCTTAGGTAACAGCTAACAAAAAGCAGAGCCACGACTACTTCCTGACAAGCACTCACATCCTAAGGTGCAAGAAGAAGTCATGCAAGCCCAAAACTTAGTGTTTAAAAGGTAGAGCTGAAGTGAAGCAACTATTTATAATCCCTTTCCACTCTAATAAAAAATGGAAATCCACACAGCAATATCAATTCCAAGAGCATCCTCTGAGGTTTGCCAGAGTTTGATTTTATAAACTCAAGAACTATTTATTTAAAACCAATGAAGGTTCGCTTTGCTGTGTTTTTACATCAGCACCCTCAAGGATATTTCAAACATATACATACAGTAGTTCCGGAAAAAGCAAGCCAAGAAGTATTTAGATTAAGTTTTAGTCATCAAAGGCCATCTAACAAAAAGCAAACTGAACTGACACCCTAGTTCTTTTCTTCTTCAGAAATTACCGAGTGTAGGGGAAGATGATTTCATTAAATGTTTAACAAGTTTTAAACAGTTACCTGTACATCATAGCCATCCCAACCTTTGTTGTAACACTGAACCACCTCAGGGACACGGGAACACCCCGCAGTGCCTCCCGTGCACTGCAGCTGCGGGACCGCAGGTGTCCGCCGGGACGTCGTGTACTGCCCTCTGTGGAGAGTGAGCGCCTGTATGTCCCTCAGCAGAACCTTCCCTGAAACGGGGAGCACAAACGTCAGAACCATGGCATTAATTGGGCTGGAAAAGACCTCTGAGATCACCGAGTCCAGCCCATGGCTGAACACCACGTCAACTCGACCACAGCACTAAGTGCCACATGCAGTTTTTCTTTAAACACCTCCAAGGACAGTGACTCCACCACCTCCCTGGGCAGCTCATTCCAATGTGTAATCACGTGAAGAAATTCTTCCTAATGCTTGTCAGCACTTGTCCAGGTTCGTTTCCCCTGGCCACAAGGGCCTCCTCTCAGGACACGACTGGCCATACAGAGACCGAAGCAGTGCCTTGCTTCTCTACGGAAGACAAAGCCTCAGGAAGCACCAGACGCGCAGAGGGAAACACGGCATTTCCCTCGTTTCCTTCCGAGGCAGCTATGGGCTACTCCTCTTAGGCATACGAGCAGCCCCGACCGCACAGCGGGATGACTGCTGCGGCACAAGCCGCCTTAAAGGGCACCCCAACCCAAACGCCGTCCTGGCGCGGGCCCAGGCACAACCCGTGCCGCCGCCGCCAGCCCGGCCATAGCTGCGCAGCGCCGGGCCCGTAGGGAGCAGCGGCGGCGCCAGGAGAGGCGACAGGGGCCGCGCTGAGCCCCGTTTACCCCTGTGGGTCTCACCCGGGCGGTCCCAGCCCAGCGCGGGGCCGGCGGCGGCGCAGAGCAGGAGCAGCAGGAGGTGAGCGGTGGCGGCCGCCATGACAGCGCTAAACTACGTCACCGTCCGCCCCGGCGGGGGAACACAGCGGAAGAGGGGGAGCTTCTCTCTGTGCCACGCCCCCAGAAGTCCGTGGGGCCAATAGGCGGCGAGGGCGCGGCGCTTCCCGCGCTTCCCGCGCTTCCCTTATAGGGCGGGGCCGCAGTCTCGCGACTTTTCGGCGCGGGCGTCACGCGGGCAGGGCGCTCCACCTTGCCCGCCGCGGCTTCCGGTTCCGTGCGGCAGTTTCCGGTTCCCGGCGCGCGCGCCCTCCGATTTGGCCGCGCGGCTGCGGGACAGGCGGCGCCATGGCCGGGATCAAAGGTGCGCGCGGGGGGCAGCGGGGCGGCCTCGCGGGCAGGGGCGGGTGGGCGGCCGGAGGCCGCCGCGGGAGCCCCCCTTGGGCCCGTGTGTTTTTTCATTTAATTTTATTTGTTTGCTTGAGTTTGTGTTTAAGAACAATTTCTCCCCCCTCCCGTGTCCCCTGTGCCGGGCGGGCGGCGCTGCGCTGAGCCCGCGTTGGTTTGCGGGTCGCGCTCGGTTTTGTACGGCGTGTCGCGCCCTTCATCTGTGGTCCGCTTGTGTTCTCGTTGCAGCCTTGATCAGCCTGTCCTTCGGCGGAGCGGTCGGACTGATGTTCCTGATGCTCGGATGTGCCCTTCCCCAATACAAGTAACGTGCACTCGCTTCGTGTTCTTTGTGTCTTGTTTTGTGTGTCACTAACCCCACAGTGGTTTGGGTTTCGTCATTTCAGAATCACAGAAGCGTTAGGGTTGGAAGGGACTTCTGGAGATCATCTAGTCCAACCCCCCTGCATGCCAAGGCAGTTGTGGACTGAGAAGTCCTCTCTGTGTAGGAGGGGTCTTGGGGTTTGCCTTTGTTTTTTTGCTTCGAAAGATTGGGGTGGGGAAAAAAGACCATCCGGGGTTTAATTCACCTTAGAACTGGTGACAACAAAAGTTAAGCTACCAGGCCTGACTGCAGACTGTTGTTAAAGGGTACACTGCCCTGGCATGTCCCAGCTATTGTCTATGGCTGACAAACAAACAGGAACTCCTGAGGTAGGCAGCAAGTGTGTGTTATCCAGGGAAGCATCTGCATTTTCTCTGGCTGCATAGTAGTAGCTGGGCTCTCAGTGACTGTCAGGTGGACCTTTTGCTGTGTCCCAGGCAGGTGATGTAGCATCTGGAGTGATTGCAGCTGCTACCTGTACTTTGGGAATGTCCATTCCTATCCTTTAGTTCTCAGGAGATACAAAGTAGCAGACCAAAAGTGCAAGTAGTTATACCTTTGCAAGTGAATGCTGACTCTACAGAAAATCTTTTAAATTGACTTACTGAATGTTAAATAACATTCAGTAAATAACCTGTTATTGGTTGTGAATTGCAGTTCTCTACATATATGACCATGACATATATAAAACCAGTGCTGGTGACACAAACCCTTGGGAAGGAGATGACTGTGCAGTTGCCCTTCAAACAATGCAATAAAGTTTTATTGAAACAATGTGCACCTGCATTTGTGTGCCTGAGAAGTCTAGTCTGGTGAGCTGCAAGCAAAAAAAAGAGTGATGCCAAAACAATGGTGTAGTTTTTGTAGGTGTCTGCTGGTTGCATTCAGATTTTAAAAAAAAGTGGAAAAAAATGTCTTGGTTCCCCATGGTGGCTGAGTATTGTCTGAGAATGATGCTCTGTCCCACATGTGTGCACTGAAAGCCTATGGCCAAAATGATGTAAGGGCTCTGCAAAGGTATCTCTGCAATTCTTAAGCACAGCTGACAGGATAAACTTTGGAGTTAAGCTCATCTTGTGAGGTGGCATTGGATTTAGGCTTGCACAGTGAAATGTTGCTTTATGAATATCCTGTTAGTGAGCTCTGCTGCCACTGAGGTCAGCCGAAGCCGCTCACAAACATGGTCTGCTGGATTAATGTCAGCTTGTTCCAAAGCAAAGGATTTGCCTTCTCTGGGTTTGTGTCTGTCTTTCCTGAATGTGGATGCTGGATGGGGAAAATACCTTGTGTTGATTTTAGGAAGGACAGGAAGACAATCGAGTTAACTTAAATTTTTCTTCTCCTTTCTTTTTCAGCCAGTACTGGCCACTGTTTGTTCTGTTTTTTTACATCCTGTCTCCTATCCCGTACTGCATAGCAAGAAGATTAGTAGATGACACAGATGCTACAAGTAATGCCTGCAAGGAGCTAGCAATATTCCTTACAACAGGCATTGTGGTATCAGCATTTGGGCTACCAATAGTGTTTGCAAGAGCAGCACTGGTTAGTAATATTTCAACCTATGATTGTTTGGTTTTTTTTTCTAGAAAACTTTATTCTTGATGTTTGGGGTTTTTTACTGAAGATAAAGCTCTTGTGCGCTAAACAACTCTTATAATTGCACACTTAAATGTTTGCAGTGGAAACAGAATAATACAGCTCAGACGGTCAGTCTGAGTGCCTCACACCCTCACTCTCCCTGGAAAACATCCACCTCCTTTTTTGTTGCTGGCATATCTGCTGGTGTTTTGAAGACCTTAAATAAATGTCTGTTTAAAAAAGTCTTACAGAGTGGTTGGCAATATAACTGGGCCGTAGATGTGTTTGATGCTGTAACCTAGCCCTACTTTATACACCAAAACAGCTGTGCCTGCTAGCCAACACTTTGAGTATGGATAGAAAAAACTTGTGCTGCTTGGCTGGCTGTGAATTGATCAAGTAATTTTAGGTAAACCCAGCCATCTCGGTGTAACCACAAATAACGATATAACCTTATTGCATCATGGGCACGTTACTGAACTTTGTCTAGAATGGGACAGCAAGATGTTGCCTTTTGTCTTGTCAGTATTCAGTTCCAAATGTGTCTAACTAAATTCCCCTTGTTCACAGATTTACTGGGGCGCGTGCGCACTTGTTCTTACAGGGAATACAGTCATCTTTGCCACAATCCTAGGATTTTTCTTGGTCTTTGGCAGCAATGACGACTTCAGCTGGCAGCAGTGGTGAAAGGAAGATAAGAGAACTATCACAGGCATCTTGTCATGCAGTGGCCATCCATACAAATGAGAGAATGGGCAATAAAGAGAAGTAGCGTAGCAAGCCTCTTGAGTATTCTAGATGCTCCTTTTCACGTTGTTCGTTCTGAGTGTACTACTGTTACTGACAGGGTTTATATGTTTTTATGAAGTGAAGAGATTATTGATTTCATTTTTACCTATGGTATGTTTTTAGATGCTCTCTTGGTTTAAAATTGTCATTCTTCTGTCTGGTGTTTTATGTGAAGCTTTAAATCAGGAACAAGAACATTTAAACATGGTTTCAAAGAAGATTTAAAGTTGGGGTTTTTGGTTGGTTTTTTGGTTGTTTTTTTTATTTAAGCTAAGCATTAGTACTATGTTTCAGTTTTAATTTTTTTTAAATACCAGGATTAAATTATACACAAGCTGATTGGAGGTAAGAGATTGTCCACCACCACTGTCAATTTCCAAATCAACAGATTGTTGCTATATTGTAGCTATATTTTTAGAGGCAAGGCGGGTTGGAAAGTACCGGTTGCAGATTTTCTTCTGCCCATACCTCATACCGGGTGATGAATGTTGATAGCCTTCATTTCAGGACAAGGCTGAGGAGCAGGTAGAGTTATTTGGGAGAAAAGTCCTAAATTTTAACACTGCTAGCCCTCTTACCTGCTTTGTTATTGATTCTGTGGATGTGACATTCAAATGCTCTGTAAATGTATTGATGCTGACATACATAACTAAAGTGTATTGTACGGGAAGGAAAAATGATGTTTAAATTCCATTTTTTAAAAAAAGTATCTTTTGAACTCTTTCTATTTATAAGTATTGTATGGTTTTGAACTTTTATGTCAAGTTTTTACCACAAAGATGGTAAAATGTTCATTTATGGAACTACTGGTCTATGTTAATTTGAAGCATATACAAAGCTATTTCCTCCTCCCCCTTTTTAATTTATTTTATACATAGTATATATATATATAATAAAACAGCTTTTAAAATGTAGATTAAAACTTTGTGTTAAACCTGCCTAAGAATGATTCCCCCCCCGCTTTTTTTTTTTCCCCTCACAATGTGGTTGAGTGACTTTTTTGGAAGTCACTGGCTGAACTGATTTCACTTGACTCTTTTTAAGTTCTTATGCACTATTGGTTGATAGGATTTAATGTTATGTCTGTAACTGTAGCTTGTGTTCTGTAAGATCGCACATGTAGCTTCAGATATTTAAGACAAGTTTTATGCATACCTCTCAATTGTCTGGATTTTTCATTTGAAGAAATCTGCCATTAGACATTCCATCACAACACAGTTGATGAGTACCACATAACCAGGTTTGACTGTACCACATGCAGTGATGAACTTGACCAAACATACTTCTAAATGGTATTTTTCAATTCTTTAAAAAAAGTCTAAGAATCTTAACCATGCGTAATTAAAAGCTGACAGTTGCTTAGGTTTTGCTTAACAGTGTGAAAAGGCACAGAACTGCAGGTTTTGGCTGTAGAATTTGTGTGCAGATGCAAAGTATAAAGCTTGAATATATGTATATATTCATATTTGTATATGAATGTCTGCAAGGTTTGATAGTAACGGTAGCGACTTGCATGATGTGCTCAAGGAACTGAAACCGGCAGGTGGGGACAGCAGGGGTGTCACTGCCTATGTGTTCTGCTTTGTTAATGTCTTGTGGGTAAAACAAGAGCTCAATTTTGTCAGTGCTGGTAGAGGAACAAGTAGGTGCCAAGGCTCTAGTGCAGAAGCCAGTGCATAGCAGAGGGTGTTTCAGCCATAAGTAAGGGGTTCACCAGACTGCCTGCGATGGTGGCATTTGGAGCTGCAAGAGGGCTGTAGGGTCACGTGTTTCATCCCTTCTTTCATCCCCTCTGTGCCACTGCAATGGAGGCAGAAAATCTTCCAAACCAGTGGCGAAAGTTGCAGTCCTTTGCAGTCCTTGCAAAGGAGGAATGTTTAGGACATGTACCAATCTGAATCTGTTACCAACTCCTTTTTCATGGTCAGGAACTGTTTTCTCCTTCACTCCTGAAGCCTGCTTCTCCTTATGATGCTACCTTCTGGATCACTGGCCACGGAGCTGACTGTGTATGTATTGGTGGTGCATTTTTTTGTTTGTTAATTGCATTACAGCACTACCTTCTTTGCTTGCACACCAAGTACAGGCAGTATTGCTCTGATTTGTGAGCTAGACACTTGAGAGGTATAATCCTTCCATATAATATGCACTGAGATAGCATTGCCATCCTTCTAGAGGGAAAAACTTTGAGCGATAAAAATTTTAAATGGCGATCTTGAGTTCTGTATGTTTAATCAAAAATACTCTAATAAAAGGAGTATTTTGTTTAACGTATGAATTGGTTTTTCTTTTTCATTTCTTTAATGTGATTGTCATTCCTGTGGCAGAGATGACACCAGATTGCTCACTAGTCCTTCAGAGTGAGTATTCGTGTCATTTACCTGGGGCTGCTCTATAAAGAGAGGCTCGAGTGTCCAGTGCTGTACTAGTTGCACTGAGCTGGCTTTGCTGGTTGTATCTCACACCTGGAGTTTTATCTCAAGTTTGTGTTTGAAGGCCAAATCCTGATATGTTGCTGGAATTATACAAAGTAATGGCCACCCTTACTCTCTGATGTATTTATAACTTTACAATTTTTATTTAAAAAAACCCCATCCCTTGTGATATTTGTAATGATATGTGGCATTTCTGAAATTTGAAAAGTGATGTCAGTCTTTAACAGAAGAAAGTAATGGGAATTGATGGAAAATCTTTTTGGGGTGAGCCATCATCCCCTTCCCTCTCTTGACACACACTCACTTTGGTCATATCTGTTGATTTTTTTTTTTCTGTTTGTTTATTCTAAGAGGGGAAAAAGGTTGGTTAAAATATTAACTGCATTTCTTAAGTCAAAACATTGGAAGAGGAGCGAGGTAATTTGGCAATAACTAAGGTACTACGGCTGCACACAGTTTTTTCATGAAATCAAAATAAATCAGAGAAAATACTGAGTTGGAAGGGACTCACAAGTATGGTCAAGTCCAACTCCTGGCCCTGTGCAGGACACCCCAAGAATCACATCATGTGCCTGAGAGTGTCATCCAGATGCTTCTTGAACTCAGACGGGCTTGGTGCTGTGACCACTTCCACTGCCCAACCATGCTCTGGGTGAAAAACTTTTTCTTAATATCCTACCTAAACCTCACCTGACTCAGCTTCGGGCCATTCCCTCAGGTCCTGTCACTGGTTACCACAGAGAAGAGATCAGTGTCTGCACCTCCTCTTCCTTCCCCTCACAAGGAAGTTGTAACTGCAATGAACTCTCCCCTCAGTCTCCTCCAGGCTGAACAGACCAAGTGCCCTCAGCCACTCCTCACATGGCCTTCCCTCAAGGCCCTTCACCATTTTCGTTGCCCTCCTTTGGATGCTCTCTAAGAGCTTAACATCTTTCTTATATTGTGACACCCAAAACTGCACACAATATTCAAGGTGAGGCCGCCCCAGTGCAGAGCAGAGCAGGACAATCCCCTCCCTCGACCAGCTGGCGATGCTTTGCCTGATGCCCCCCCAGGACACGGTTGGCCCTCCTGGCTGCCAGGGCACTGCTGACTCAGATTCAACTTGCCATCGACCAGGACCTCCAGGTCCCTTCCCACTGCTCTCCAGCCTGTCGTTCCCTAATCTGTCCGTACATTCAGGGTCGCCCTGTCCCAGCTGCAGAATCCGGCACTTGCCCTCCTTGTTGAACTTCACACTCGCGATGTTGCACGGAAGAGCAGGAAGCGAACATCACTCCCGTGCACCAGCTCGGCGGGTCAACCCCTCGGTGCCCACTGCCCGCCGCTGGGCGGGAGGCGGGCGGGCTGAGGGCGGCGGGGGGCGGGGCTGGGGGCGGGGCTGTCAGGAGGTGACGGCGCGGCGGGGGGCGGGGCCCCGCTCGGCTGTTCCGGTTCCGGCGCAGCCCCCGCCCCCGCGACGTGTGTCTGGTCCCGGTTCCCAAGATGGCGGCGGCAGCGGGGCCGGCGGCGGCGGCAGGGCTGTGGAGCGAGGTGAACCGCTGGCGGGCAGAACGGCGACTTCGCCCGCGCCTCAAGTCCGTCAACAAGAGTGAGTGCGGGCGGTAGTACCGCCCTGCGGATCGCCGGTCCCTGCCGGGGCGGGCTTGGCCTGGTGCAGGGGCGCTGTCGTGTGGCGGGGAACGAGGGCTGTCCGTCCGTAGGCTTCGTGCCGGGAGCAGGGCAGCGGGCAAAGGCCCCAGCGGGTCCGACTGTGCTGGGGAAGAGGCGAGACGGGCAGCAGCAGGTGCTTCTGTTGCATCGCATGCATCCCTTGGTGTGATCCAAAGCCTCGGAGCTGCTCGTGGGGTTTCCTTCTGTTTTGATCGTGGGGGAAAGGAGTGCTTTTCCCCTGGGAACTGGAGGAGTGGTGTACTTATGGACTGACTGGCTTGGGAGCGATAACTTGCTTGGGGCTGAGAGTCCACGTTGGGCTGTGGTTTTTTGATGGTTTGGCATCCAAAATGGGATTGCTATATAAGGCATGTAATGGTTAAAAGTTCTGTCTTTGCTGCTTGTGCAGAGTAGGGACTCGTCTCCTCTCCTGGCAGAGCTGGGATCACATGAAAAAATCAAATAGCAAAACCTGTGTCTCTCTCCTAGTTCTACTTCCCTGTTTACCAGTGGCAGAAAGTGTTAGTGTGTAAAGTGACTCCCTATCTAGAGCCACACTGTTCTTCTGTACTAGCTGTTGTCCTTCCTCAGTATGCTTTACGTGGCACTCAGGCCTTGGCACTGTGTTCTCTGCCTGAAAGTGAAATGCCAGTGAAAGGTTTGTCCAGGTGTTTGTCCAGCTCCTTTGGTGCAGCTCTGTTCCAGACATGTTAGCATAGTGGTTACTTCGGGTAATTCCAGTATTTATGCTCAATTCTTTTATGAACCAAAGTAAGCCATGCCTTTTAAATTGACGTGACCGCTCTCTGGGGTGGGTTTTTGCACCTGTAACAACATGTGGCTCTTACAAAGCCTTGGTGTGTTTTATAGTGAGTTGGATCATTGTATTGAAACTGATTTCCCCTGCAGTACTGCAGATCAGCAAAGACGACGTGACTGCCCTTCAGTGCAAAGTAGTGTGTCTTATCCAGAATGGGAACTTCAAGGAAGCTCTCAGCATAATCAATACCCACACTAAAGTGTTAACCAGGTGAGTTGTGTTTTGCTGTGTTCTACAAAATATGAAACCCTAAGTCCTTGAGAAGCTGCTGAAGCTTCAGTGGAGGGGACTGATAAGGCAGCAAAATAAAGTGCAGGAGGTGCTCAGAGACATTGGGATTGGTCTTCTCAGTGAAACTCTGGTTTTTTATGGGTCTGGGTGAGTTTGAGGCAGTCTAACATCTTGCTCTCACTATTGAAGGGACTGTCCCTGATGTAGCTCTCAGCCACCTCCATGTGCTGATGCTGCCTGTTGGTGTGGCTGAGTATCACAGCTGATACAAGGGAAGGGGACAGATCTCAGTGGGAGTGAGAAGGGGAAAAACCTTTGCCAGTGGCAGCGAACTGTTGGCTTTGCTTGGCTATCTCACCATGCTGCTCCTTGGGGTCCTTTCCTTTGCCAGCCTGAAGGTACTGCCTCAGCCTTTGTGGTGGTGCCAGCCCTTTGTGCATCCTCTCAAAATCAGGACCTTGGAGACAACTTGTGTCTGAGGACAAGTCAAGCTTCTCATTTGAGTCATTAAGAAGACTGATTTCCTTCCTAATAAGGATGCTCTTTATGCAACAACTAGGATGAAAATTTCTACCCAAGAACTGCCTGGCAGCAAAATTTTTGTATTTCAGATACTGCTTTTATTAAGGAACTTCCCAGAAAAGTGTATTGAAGTATCATTGTGATGAAATATGCCATCATTTATGTTCACATCTGAATAATTACCTTATTCACTAATTCCTTCTTTCCTGGGACAAAAGGGGTTTAATTCAAGTTTTTTAGCTTAATTTTTAATTATATGGTAAGGAGGAGGAATATTTTCTTTAAATCCAACTGGCTTCAGAGTTTTTCCTATAATTTCTTTAGCCTCATTCTGCTATGTGTCTGTCTCTGTCCTGCAGAGCAGGAAAGTGGTGGTTCTTTCTCTGTCTTGAAGTTGTCCCGTCCTGTGCTGAGGGTGGCCCACTGCTTTTCTTTAATTCTGAATGCCATTAATTTGTTTTCAAACTTCCTTAATACTCAGATGAATCGAGACAATTTTAAATAGGCAAAGAAAAGCTGATAGCAAATGGCCCCAGGCATGAACTAAAGGAATCACTAATTAACTTTCCTTTGGTTTTTTTGGGAATGCTTCCCTGCTGGTGTGAGCTTGCTTTGAAGCCCATTTTATGTTAGCAAACCTTTTTGCTGCAGTTCTGCTGCACTGATGTTTCAGAATAGGTTAATGTTATGTTTGTCTTCATATCAGTCTGTAAGAGAGATTTGTATTTTATACCTTTTCCTTCCTCTCTCTGTGTGAGTAAATTGTCTTTAAAAATTTGCAGTAACAACCTTTTGTTGTAATGATACACCTTCTCCTTAAGAAAGAGTCATGGAATGAGGTTTGGTATTGTTCCACCTTTTAAGCATTTAACTAGCATAATCAGTAGGAGGTGGGGGCGGAGAGGATTTGGAATGCTGTTTGGCTGGAGACGCCATTAAAAAGGAACCTCTTTTTAGGTGAAGTTTTGATATGCTTTCTCTGTTGAACACAAAGTAGGTTTAAGGTACTTTCAGTGCTCAACGGATACATAATTCAGTAATCTGGGATCATGTGTTTGGATTTTGGGTTACGTAGCAGTCTGAGACTAATTAGGGCTGATTAAACAAGTGTGCTTATGTGGGTGAATGCTTTTGAATGCAAACTACAGTGCATGCTGTCAGCCTTTGTCTTGTCCTTGCAGTGACATTATTGCCTTTGAGAAGGCCTACTGTGAATACAGGTTGAATCGTATTGAAAGTGCTCTCAAGACCATTCAGAGTGCCAGTCAGCAGACAGACAAGCTGAAGGAGCTTTATGGACAAGTGGTAATTACAAGCTTTCCTTCCTGGTGGGAGTTTCATATGCTGGATGCCTTGTCCCTCCTCTAATGGGGGGCAAGTATGGGGACAGAATTTCCTTCTCTGCCTTGAAGGTAAGGGTAGGTACAGTTCCAACTGCTCAAACTTCTGTGGAGCTTCAGGTGGCTTTGCTGGAGGGAGACTCATCGTTTTATCCCCTCTAAACCAAAGCGATTTGTGACTCCCACTCCCTTCCTGGGTCTGGCCTGGTATTAGCCATATGGCTGAGGATGGAAGAGATCTGATGGGATTTGTTTGTGGTTGAGCTGTTTGTCCAGGAATGGTTTGTGGGACCTGACATCTCGGGCATTAAAAGTGAAGCAGGAAAGAAGTTATGTTATTTTCTCTCGTTTCTCCCCGGTTGATCAGAACAGTTTTGTGAAGAATTCTCTCAGCTGCATGAAAGACCATTCATTTAATTTCTTTCTTAGAGAGGCGATCTAATTTGGAAGAAGGCTGTTTGAGGACAAAACTGTGTAAACTGCTGCTTTTAAAGAAGCTGTTTTAGGAGTAAGAGCTGTGTCATTTTTTGCAGGTATCTGGTGTCATTGCTTGAGTCCTTGCAAATATAATCTATATAGTTTGCCCTTAAAGGTAGATGCAATATTAGTCATGTTCAGCATATGATGCTCTGCTGCCCCTGTCCATGGGGAGGGAGGAAGGAGGCTGTAGTTACCAGCATGCCCAGGAAAATACTGTTCTGAATGCTAATCCCTTCCCTTTCGCAGTTGTACAGACTGGAGCGTTACGATGATTGTCTGGCTGCATACAGGGATCTCATCCGCAACTCCCAGGATGAGTATGAGGAAGAGAGAAAAACCAACCTCTCTGCTGTTGTGGCAGCACAAAGCACATGGGAGAAGGTGGTGCCAGTAAGTGAGTATGTGTGTCTATGTGTGTGAGAGTGAGAGCCAAGGAGTAAAGGATATGGAATTATAGATACTGAACAGGATAGAAATGTGTTCCTGTCTCTTAATGACTTCTGAACGTACTGAAAATCAGCTAGTGGCTTTTCCTCTATGGAGGAATAAATGCTGTTATTGATCATGAGTTATACTTCACCTTTGATCTCTAGGAGACTTGTAGATGTTACAACAGAGCAGAAAGTAGATCTCTCTGAGCCTGCATTGGGCAGAACACCTGTGGTGACTAGCACTTTCCTCTCTCATTACCTTCTTGCCCAGGGTAAAAGCTAACTTCTTGGATCACCCAGCCATGCTTGGGAATATTTTTGTTAATGAACAGTGCAGATTGTAATGTTCACATCTGTTTGGAAATATTTGTCCTTCAAGGTGTCCATAGCGTGCTCAGCTTTCTGATCAGCACTGTAGATCCACTTTCTAACTCTGTAGAGCAGCAGTTTTGCCCTCTTGCAGCAGTCTAAGTAGTCCCCAAGTTCAGGGTGGAGTTTCCTTGCTGCCTTGTCAGTTACCTCTGACTCTGTACTATGTGAGGGAAGGTCCTTTGCACTGCGACTTACTTGCCAGGCGTGTGCCCTGTTAAAATTGCCTCTTAAATTTATTGTGCAAGGATTAATTTAAGTGTACGTGAAAACTATAATTTGTGTCTGTTGTTTGTCAAATCTGTACAGATCAGTTGGCATTTATTGAATGTTACATTTGCTTTTCATTGTAGGAGGATTTGGGCCTTCGAGAAGCTACCTACGAGCTGTGTTATAACAGTGCATGTGCATTGATTGGGCAAGGAAAGTTGAATGAAGCAATGAAAAAACTACAGAAAGCAGAAGGTAAAAACATGGTGAGGTGAGAGGGAAGGTTTGTGTGATAGGAGCAGTTGCTCTCTGTAGACGCAAATCAGAGGAAAAGAGGCTTTGGAAATTTAAAAACTGGCCAGCATCAGGATTTGTTTTAAGTTCCTGACACAACTGGTGTTTTTGTAGAAATGTTCCTCTGCATCTCTTTTCCAGAACTGTGCAGCATGTACCATCTCCTAGCTTTCTTGCAACCCCCTGATTTGTGTTCAATAACTTTGTGCAGTTTTTTAAAGTAGGAAGTAGATGTGAGTGTAATCTCTTATAAACATGAGATGTCTCATCTATTCTAACTCCTAAATTTGTTAGTATGAGTGTATATTTAAACATATGCTATAAAAATTAAAAATACTTCTTGGTATGAATTAGGTATGAAATTAATGTAAGCTGATAAATGAGCTTTTTTTGCAAAGAGGATTTTTTTCTATGGGGTGGAAGAGGGATTTTATGTGTTAAAAAAAAAAAGGTGAGGGTGGGAACTAGGAAGGACTAGTTTCTGTCTGATCTAGTTGCTCTTGCAGATAAATAGGTCAGTTCTGTCCCAGTTTTGATGAAGAACATATATGCTTTGACAGGCGTCCTTTGGAGAGCAAACAAGCGATGTTCTGGTGAGGTATATGAGAAAGTTAAGAAGCGACTAGTGTGGGTTCTGAAAACTAACAGAATTGCTGCCCCATAAAGGGTGATGTAATCTCAATATTGCAGGCTTGTAGCACTTAAAATAACTCCCAAGATGGTGTGCAGTTGTAGCTGAGTGATCTTTATGGAAAAGATCAGGAGCTAGGTGTAAGGAAATTTGCTCAGGAGAGAAAATGAGCATATGACTCTGCTCTCAGAAGGCAGCTCTGGGAGGGACAGTATCTCATGCTCAGTCCCATCCATCATCAAACTTGCAGTCTCCTCTGTCCTTGTAGTGCTGCAGAAGTTTCAGCAATACACAAAAAAAGTTATCTATTTCTCCATGCTTCTAGCCTTTCCCCCCCCCCCAAAGCCTTCTAAATTGTGTTTTTCAATTTGTTTTTCCTTCTAGAGCTGTGTCGCCAATCGCTGTCAGAAGACTCTGTAAGTTCTTGATGTTCTGGAGAGTGTTTGCTTTGTGCCATGTGGTCACAAAGTGCAGAGAGCCAGAGGAGAGCCAGTGCTGCTCTGCTGGGACCAGCTTATGAGGCTGGGGCAGCGATCGTGGCTGTTGCAGAAGGGTAGCAAACACTGCAAGCTGTTTGTGGCTGTATTCCTTGCAGAGTTGCCTGTGCTGGTGCAGGTAGGATGGGTACAGGTTGTCTGAAAGCTCCCTGTAACCTACTCCTGCTATGGATGAACACGCTGAGTGGGTGGTGAGAAACAGGAAATTTGTAATCAGTCACTGGTTTGAGCAAATTCAGCACACAAGAGAATTTTCAGGTTCTCACAGGAGTAGGTGAAGTTTTCTTTTCTCCCAGTTTAACCCACATATGCTTCTGTTTGTGCTGTGGCTACGACCTTCATCTGTAGTAGCTGAAGTACTTTGCTGCTAATACTGCCCAAGAACACTCATAGACATTTGCCAGCAGACAGAAGCCAGGGTAAGAGAGGTGACATAGCAGCATTTTTACTTTGATTTTTCTTCAGGATGTGACAGAGGAAGACATTGAGGCTGAGCTGGCTATTATTCATGGTCAGATGGCTTATATCATGCAACTGCAGGGTCGTACAGAGGATGCTTTACAGCTCTACAATCAAATAATCAAGTTGAAGTAAGGGGTTTTTTTAAAAACAAACGCTCAACCTCCCATCTGTAGAGAGACTGCTGTTTAATAACAGTATGCTTTCTGCTTTTCTTGTCTGCAGGCCAACAGATGTAGGACTTCTTGCTGTCATTGCAAATAACATCATCACAATTAACAAGGTATAGAATTAGCTTACTGCTTTCGATGCAGTTACTCAGCTTGCTTCTCTGCTTTTGTGGAGAGAGGGGGGATAAATGGAAAAGTTTTTTCCTAAATAGTAGTTAAATTTCAGACCCAGAGGCCTTTTATTCTTCAAGGAATATAGTGAAATCTTCTCATGATGTGCAATTTCCCTAGGACCAAAATGTCTTTGACTCAAAGAAAAAGGTGAAGCTGACCAATGCAGAGGGTGTCGAGCATAAACTCTCCAAGAAACAGCTCCAGGCGATTGAATTCAACAAAGCTTTGCTGGCAATGTACACTAACCAGGTAGGGGAAGCTGATGAGCAGTAAGTAGCTACAGATTTACTCCACAGGAGTTTGACTGGGAGATGCAGCTTTCTCTGTCAGAAGACAAGACCACTTGGTTTAGGCACATAACTGAGCAGAAAAATAAAATCATCCCTAAAAGCACAACTGGTTGACTGTTTAGTGACTTGAGTATTGCTGTAGGGAGAACTGTGTGGAGATTACTAGAAGATAAAAGCGATATGAGTGGTCTTAGATGCACCTGAAGTGCCACTAGGAGGACTTGTTCTTGGCTCTGTGTACTCGTTTCAGGGAAGTCATCACAAGCATATCTTAGGTACTGCAGGTATGTTAGCCCTGTGTTAGATGCTTGCAGAGGTTGAGATAAGTGTATTCTCTCTTCCCACTCCTCAGGCAGATCAGTGCCGCAAGCTGTCAGCAAGCCTGCAGTCGCAGAGCCCTGAGCATCTGCTCCCTGTGCTTATCCAGGCAGCCCAACTGTGTCGTGAGAAGCAGCATGCAAAGGCTGTGGCACTTCTGCAGGTAGGTTAAAAGGAAGTTTTGCCAAGCTCCATTTAAACTTGTGCTTTGTGTTCTCCTTTGCTGTTTTCCCTTAGTTTGTTTTGTTTGGTTTAAATTTCCAGGGGTATCTGACTGCTTATTTTGGTTTGGTTTAATGCTGTTGGAAGGCCTTCACACTCAACTGAACAATGCTGCTTTTAAAGGGAAATAGTTCCCTTACACCTCTGATTCTTATGCTTAGGAAGCTGTAGTACACTTCTTCTAGGGTAAGCAGTAGTCTTTGCTGCTCTGCTTACAAGCATTTGCAACACCCTTCTTTTTGGAGGAAATGAGTGGCTTGGGACAGAAATCTGAAAGGACAGTGGCTCACTGGCACCTCTTCTGCTGTGTGCTGAAGCCTGCCTGTGCCAGAAAACTTCCCTTGGCTCTTGCCAGCTTGCCGTGACTGAGCATGAGATATGATTCACCAAAGCAACAGTCTCGTGCCCACACACAAGTTGAATTGTTCTTTCTTCTGACTCTCAGGACTTTGCAGACCAGCACCCTGCCAATGCAGCTGAGATCAAGCTGACGATGGCCCAGCTAAAAATTGCTCAAGGTATTAATTGTCCTTCTTTGTTGGGAAGTGTCTGTACATGATAATGCTAAAAGGGATGAGAAAAACAGACTTCAGGGCAATCTTTGCTGCAGT
The DNA here is from genome assembly GCF_001715985.3 of Manacus vitellinus. NCBI lineage: Eukaryota > Metazoa > Chordata > Aves > Passeriformes > Pipridae > Manacus > Manacus vitellinus. The sequence goes on along the minus strand of NW_021938789.1, from coordinate 39,892,800 downwards.
CACTGTTGTGACAGAGGTGTGGAGCAGAGGTGCTTTCAGTCAGGTAATATATATACATGGCTCTGGCAGGATAGTGCTTATAGCTTAATGGCCAGATATGCAGGCTCCACAGATCACTGCCAGAGATGCCCACAGTCTTTGTGAATAATAGGGGGCAGGAATCTCTTCTGGGGCAGGATAATCTCGGGAGCAATGTGCGGCTCCCTAATGGTACCATTCCTGTGTACAGTCAAGCAGCACAGAGTTGCACCTGGAAGAGAAGACCCTGCTTGCAAAAGCTTGCTCCTGAACCCTTGTGGAATGTGGCAAGGGCCGAAATGTCCATTGTGTGGAGGCCTGTCCTTAACTCTGGAAAGGGGGAGATGATCTGAGAAGGGGAAATCGTTCTGTCCTCGTTGTTTACCTTTGGCTCGAAGTTCTCTGCTGGGATGAAGTATTGCCATGCCACTCAGAGTGTGTTCTTCCCTATCTCTCTTCTAGGCAGTGTCACCAAAGCCTGCATGATCCTGAGGAGCATAGAAGAACTGCAGCACAAGCCTGGTATGGTAAGCAAAACTCAGTCTAAACTGCGTGAGGTTTTTCCCTTGTAGGACAGCTTTGCACTGCCTGTTCCTTTTTGCCTCTTCCCTGTGGTTTTCACTTGACCTGAGTGTTTACAGGGATTTTGAGCCCATCTTCCTTGTGTTGGACAAAGGTGGGATTATAACTTGCATCAGGTAGCCTGAACTTAGCCAAAGAAGTACTCTGCCTGTCAGCAGGGATGCTCTCTGCCTATGTTCCCACTCCCTCATAGTCTCTGAGACCTGCATGTTGCCTGGATTTACTTGCATAACATGACTGGAGCAACTCCTTCCCTGGTATGTACTATGAAGCAGCTTTAGGACAACAGGCCTTAGGGAGAAAGTGCCATATGTTTCATCCCCACAGCATCACCCCAGACTGCATGCATATCCACATGTGGTATCCAGGAAAGCTTGATGACCTTGTAAGTGCTCGTGTGCTCAGCATAAGCATCTTGAGCAGGGGCTGACAGTTGTGGGTCTGCTCCAATTGCAAGGGCGAATGATCAAAGTAATTTGTAGGGGCAGTTAACAATAGCAGCTCCTTGCCCTGGGTCACCTCTGGTTGTGACTGGGATGTAGGCAGACAGATGGTGTCTGTATCATCTCTCATCTTTTTTCATGGCTCTTGGAATAGAGAACAAAGGAAGAAAAAGGGTTTCTAATGAAACTGTGTCCAGTGGTAAGCAGATAAAGTGGCAAGACAAGAACGTTTGTTCAGTGGATGCAGTTGTAGGCTTGTACCATAGGAGAAAGATGGTAGGGATGTTTTTTGGGGAGGAACCTGGGTAGGAAGATCTGGCCTGTGTATCCTGCCTGTTACCACAGCTGTTTTTTAGGGACAGAGCAGAAAGCTCACATTGACTCTGCTTTTGGGAAATCCTATCATTTAACTGCTGACCCCAGGCTATAAACAACTTGCATGAAGATCTGTATGCTGCTCTTGAATGTTTGCAGGTGTCTGCGTTGGTGACAATGTACAGTCATGAAGAGGATATTGACAGTGCAATTGAGGTCTTCACACAGGCTATCCAGTGGTATCAGCAATTCCAGGCAAGTCAGACCAGAGAAGCTAATGTGCAAGGATGTGTCCCAGTCTTTTCTAGCTAGTCCAACTCAGGTTTTCATGTTGGTGCATAGCCCAGCAGCTATCCAGTTGGAGTTATGGAGGCCTGTGAGCTCCTGTTTTGTGAACATTTGTTTATCACTGTTACATTATTTTAGATGTTTTGCAAACAGGGAGCAGCAGCTCCTGTCACATTAGGAGAGTGGTGGCAATGGATGCCCGAATGTAGCAATCAGGGCTTCTCCCTGATGAGACAGCATGGTGGAGCAGCAAGCTGCCTTGTCCCAGGCAGTTCTGCCTCATATCCCAGAGTGCAAAGGCCGTCTATTTTCTGCATTATAGGATGCTAACTCAGTTCTCCTTGACCAGCTCTCAGGGGCATTAAAGCCAGCTAGAGCTGGGCTTCATGCTGTGATAATAAGGAACTAATTATGGCTGCTGTGTCTTTCAGCCAAAGTCTCCTGTCCATTTGTCACTGATAAGGGAAGCTGCCAACTTCAAACTAAAGCATGGCAGGAAGAAGGAAGCAATCAGCGACTTGGAAGAGCTCTGGAAGTGAGTTGGGTGGTTGAGAGCAGCAGGTCTCAACCCAGAGTCCTCTGCAAGCTGTCTGGTGGCAGGCAGTATCTGCAACAATTTTTGTTAACTGGTAGCCATTCTTTAGAGTTGCTTCTGCACGGGGGCCTCAATGCAAAGCCATATTTTGGAAGGAGGAGAGAGAATTCATTTGATCTATAGTTGATGTTCACTTGAAAACCTGGTAGACTTGTCCCAGAGGCCTCTTGTGTACAGCAAAGATTGCTTTGGGGACTGGGATGCACAATTTTTTCTTGGATGTTTAGGTTTTAGTTTTTATTGTGCACTTGATGGGATTTTGGGGGCTAGGGGAACTGTTAACTTGCCTTTGCTACTGGGTTTTTCATCTTTCATTGGATGTTTCATGACACTGTGGGGTTGTCTGCACCTCCCTTTGTCCACACTAGTGATGTTTGGTGATGTGCTGTGGAGGAGACCACAGGCTGATATGCCTGTCCCCACAGACAGCAGCTGTGCTGCAGCAGCAAGCTCTTGCATGGTGATACCAGTCTTTGGGATCAGTAACATTGGTAACTTGGTCCTTTTCTGTTTTGTCTTTTTTTTCCCCTACAAAGGCAAAACCCAAAAGATGTGCATACTCTGGCACAGCTCATCTCTGCCTATTCCCTGGTTGACCCTGAAAAAGCTAAAGTGTATCCTTTTGATGGTGGTATCAGACCAAAGAAAGAGGTATTTGGGCACTGCTCACTTGAATTTTCAGCTGTGTGGGGACTTCAGACTCACTCTCGCCTGAAGAAAGGCAAGGAACATCTCCAGAACAGCAACATATCCAGGTCAAGTTGTCTGGAGCTACATTATTTCCCTAACTGGCTTGATTACAATGAGATCTCCGACCCCTTTTGTCTTTGGCTGCATTTTCTTTGAGAATTGATAACTTAAGACTCAGTGGAACAAAAAATAGAACACCTCCATCCTTCCGGTTGGAATCTTAAACCTGTGGTAGTAATGCAGGACTGTGCCTGATAAAATATGACTAAGGTCTCACTCACCCAAAATAGGGTTCACATACTGCGTTTGTCACATGAGCTGCATTTGGGTGAAGTTGCTCCTTCTGTCCCCATATTAAAGAGGGAAAAATAAGGCAGATGGCAATTAAGAAGCTCATCCCAACTGGTGTAAGAACCTGGTGAGAGAGACAGAACTAACCCAGTAGGCCTGTCTGGTGTCTGCATTGTTAACAGACAGAATTTATTCAAGCTGAAGTTGCCTCTTGCTGTCTGGAAAAAACCTGGGTCTTTATGCTTGCTCGTTTGCATCCCTGAACTTTTCCCTTGCAGTCTTAGCAAACACTTGCCTTCCTCAGACACCATGTCACTGAAAGTAGATGTCGATGCGCTGGAGAACTCCCATGGAGCAACCTATGTTCGGAAGAAAGCTGGGAAGCTCACTGGAGATAACCAGCAGAAGGAGCAAGGGTAAAGCAGGCTCTGGTGCATCCTTCTTTGGGGTGGCACGGGAACCACACCTGGTGTGGTGGTGGCATAGCTTCGGAAGGCACACTGGTGAAAAGGGAGCCTGTTGTTTAACTGCAAGAAGTTTCATGTAGCAGCAGACCAAGTTCTTAGAGAGATGGTTTAGCTTCTTCCAGAGCTAGTTTTCAGTTGATTTGTCTGCTCTGTCCATGCTGTGTCACAATGTCTGTTCCCCTTCTTGCTTTTCAGACAAGGGGAAGTGAAGAAGAAGAAGAAAAAAAAGAAGGGTAAGTTGCATTTCCTAGCTGTTGACATAGCACAGCTCCAGGGAGCTCTCCAGATTGTTTCTTCAAATAGCCAGCCTCCAGCTCCCCAGGAGCCAGAGCCCCCTGTTAGGACTGGGTCCCTGTGAATGCAGATCTTCATGATAGCTTATTTGGATGGGACATTTTTTTCATAGAAGTGAGAGCAACACCCTGATAGGATGATGTGGGTTGCTGGGCTCTTTGCACTGTCTGGCTACTTACATGCCTTGCATGTTCCTGACTAGTGTGTTGACCCCAGTCTCATTCCCTGACACTGGATGTTCTGCAGGAAAGCTGCCTAAGAACTACGACCCCAAGGTGACTCCTGACCCTGAGCGGTGGCTTCCAATGCGGGAGCGTTCCTACTATCGTGGACGGAAGAAGGGCAAGAAGAAGGAACAGGTTGGCAAGGGGACTCAGGGTTCAACCACAGCTGGCTCATCTGAACTGTAAGTACCCATTTTGCAAGGCTTGATGCAGGGAATCACTCTTGGGCTGCTGGGAGGGATGGGTTTGTGCTGTTCTGCTGCGGCTCTTTCCCCACACCAACTGCAGATTGCACAAGGGAAATTGTACTTTGCTGCTTGAACCTGCTACCAGCTGCTCTCCCTATAGGTTGCTGAAAACCAAAGTGATATGATAGGCATACTTGAAGGTGCCATGGTGCAAATAAAATTCCCGTAGTCCTTTAATGTGCTTTATCTAGCTTTGATGCTAAGATGAATTTTGCATGCTTTCTCTTGAGCTATTTGCGTTCAAGTCTTTTGGCAGCTGGAGAATCATTAGCCATGATTCGAGAAAACACTGTACTTCCTTCTAAGTTGACACATTATTTGAGGTGGAATCGGGGATTACCTTTATGTATGGACGGCAAGATAGTGACACTAGCATCTGAGAGAGAAAGGATGCTGGGTTTCCACTGCCTAAGAGTGGGGGCCTGAAAGACTTCTTGTGTGTTGCATGAGCTGTCACATATTCAAAAGTTAGCCTTACTTCTGTTGTTGAGGACTTAAACTATTAGTGAACATCAACTAGAAGGTGACTGCCTTGTCTTTGAGACATGTTCCCATTATCCATCAGCCCTTCTGTATGTTGAAGCTTATTTAAGATCTTGCATGAGTGCCTTCCCATACATAATGCTATCTTATGGGGCAGCTGTATTTTTCACTGTCAGCTTCCTGCATTAGTACCACATGTTGCAGGTCATTGTAAACCCACGTGGTCTCTCTTTCTCTTGTCTTGCCTGCAGGGATGCCAGTAGAACTGCCAGCAGCCCACCTACCTCCCCTCGGCCTGGCAGCGCCGCAGCTGTATCGGCTACAAGTAACGTCATCCCTCCCAGGCACCAAAAACCCGCTGGTGCTGCAGCCACCAAGAAGAAACAGCAGCAGAAGAAAAAGAAAGGGGCTAAAGGAGGGTGGTAAAAAGCAGGATGTGTAACCTCTCTCCTTCAGTAGGTGATGCTGGTTGCAGAATAAAGATCAAAAGAAAGTGCTGGCGAAAGACTCTTGGCATCGAGATCTCTGTCCTGCCTGTCAGTGGTCTGGGGGAAGATGGGCTGGTATAGGTGCCGTGATGCCTTTGCCCACCAAGTTCCCTTGCTCACATTTGCCCCCATCATGCCTAGGGTTGTTGCCAAACTGAAATTAGCCCCTACGAAGAAATCTGTCCAGGCTGCCAAACATTTAAGAGATGTGGGATAATCAAGTTGTTCTTGAAATGTAGTTTTACGCTCCTGCATATGTTGAATTAGGCCTTTAGCAGATTTATCTGATAATGCATCTGATGGTGTCTCATGCAAGCACTGTGTTTTATATCTTGTCCCAGTCGGTCATTGACCCGCATAGAGCACAGGCACAAAGCGTCTTGGAAAGCATCAGCGGGACTAGATCATGTAGGAGAAGATAATCTGAAGGGGGATAAGGAGAAAGCATGGCAAAATGTATGGCAGCTGACTCATTGTCCTGTTTTCTGCAAGCCAGCTGCCTTATTCTAATGGACTTGGCAAAACAAGGGGGAACACAAGGTGCTTGATTGTTCCAAGTGCACTTCTTCCTCCTTTGGGCTGGAGCATAGGTTTCCCACAGCAGAGTCTCAGGTGTTGGGTTTATAAAAATAAATAACTTGAATGGTACAGCAGCAGGTCAGCTTAAGCTGGCTGACTCTGGAGAGGGACCCAGAACAAAGAAATCCCCAAGCAATTATACCTTTGAGACTTATGCACCTGCCCTACACGTACCTTGCACTTGCCTCTTGGTCCATGGGTATTTTTGGTCTGGATCTTTAACACTTTAGTGAGGTATTTCTTTGTGTTCATGCAGGAAGGCTGTTAACAGCTCTTATATTGTGAAGTTGCAACTACTGCTGATGGTTGTTGTCTCCTTATCTTCTGTTTTGTGCTTCCGGTGCACCTGCTTGCTAGAAAAGCATGTGAAACTAGAAAAGCTGTCTTAGGATAAACGTCTTTATCAACAATGAAAAAAACAGTGTGTTATCAATATGCTTCTTATACTAAAGACAGAACAGCAATGTACCAGCTACTAGAAAAATTGCTAAGAAAACTAACTCCATTCCAGCTGAAAAGGTATCTAGGTGTAAGTTCACAGCTTGTGGCCCAAGGCTTCAGCAAGTCCAGCTAAACAAGTAAAGCTAAGCAAACGGCATACTACATCACACAGAATTATAACTCTGTGTAACTCATTCTGCTGAAAACTTATTCATGCTTAACAACTACTATCTCTCAACACCCATCTTGAAATTTCTGGTTTGATCTGAATGTAGCCAAAACATTTTTCCAGACATGGATTGTCAAGGTGCAAGAAATAGCACCTCAGAGAGAGTTGTCAGATGTCAGCCCAAAAGGCAAAGGCTTCTGCCTCTGAAAGGATTAAAGCAAAGGCCTGAAAAAGCAGGGAGCAAGGGAAATGTTACCGTGGCTTAAAAAAAAAACCCAAATCATGAGTGCCCATGGAGTAAAAATCTACTAAATAGAATCCAGTTTTTATTTCCTTTACTGTATGCTGGGAGTATCTGGAAGGGGGGCTGAAAGTGTGTTGTTGAGTGAGAAGAATGAGCATAGAGAAAACAGCTGTATGAATGGCTGCCAGAGCCATTTGCTGCCAAGTGAGTGCTGAACAAAGAGTATTGTTTTTAAATTACTTCCCTGGGCGATTTGCCTCCTCTTAGCAAGCAGCTGGTGCCTTCAGGAGAGAGAGCACTATCCTACAGCATTCCAGTTTCTGGAGAATGCAGTTCTATTCAAAAGGCGCTGTTCTTCTCTGGTCAAACCTGGCTGAAACTCTGGCCTGATGGAAACGCTGACTTGTGGCACTGCTGGAGCCCTGCCTGTCCCGAGTGCCTGGACAGTGGCCTGACTGCTGCGCCAGAGATGGGTGCGCAGACAGAGGCAAGCTGGGAAAAAATCCCGTGGGACTGGGGTAAGGAGAGGGCAGCAGCAGTCGTGGGGGACGAGTGGCCTCCCTGTGACACTGAAAAGCCACTCGTGGCGCGGGTCGCTGCTTCATCGCTGCTCGCGTGTGCCCAGCCTGGCCCTGGGAGCGCGGCGCTCGGGGCTGCGGGGCGCTTCCGTGCCCGGGGCGGTGCGCGGTGCCCGCCGATGCCGGTGCCCGCGGTGCCCGCGCGCCCCACGGGTCTGTGCACGAGCGGGCGGCATGGGCTCCCGCCTGGCGGACGGCCGCGCTCATGCGGGCGGCGCTGGCCCTAGGCGGGCGCTGCCTGCGCGCTCCGGGCCTGGGCCCGCCAGCGGAGCCGCGACCGCGCTGCCCGCCCCCCGGCCTGCCGCCGCGCTGCCACCGCCGATCAGTACCGGGCCGGTCGGGGGAGGCGGGCGAGGGCCCGGAGTCGGAGCGCCGACGGATCCGCCGGCGCGCCTCTGCGCGGGCCCGCCGCCGCGGGCCGCCGGGCCTTCAGGCCCTGCCGGGCTCTCGGCCCCGCGCTCTCTGGAGCGCGGCGGCCGCCCTGCGCCGCGCGGGCTGCCGCGCCGGGGGCCGCTTTCCCGCTTTTCCTCCCAGCAGCGTCCGGGGCCGGCGGTGTCCCCAGGGCGCTCCCCCATCGCCGCGGCCGTGCCCTTGTGTCGCAGGAGCCCGGCGGGCATCTTCCACCTCCTCACCGCCAAGTGGCATTTGCTTGTGCCCTCCAGGCCCCTTGTTCAGCCTCCTTCTTTCCCCCAGCCCTGCTTAGCTTTGCACTTGCCCCGGCTGCCCGGCTAACGGTGCTGCCTCTCGCTTTGCAGGGAAAAGGATACAGTAAGCAGATCCTGGTGCTGGGCCTGGATGGGGCTGGGAAGACTAGCGTTCTCCACTCCCTGGCAACTAACCACGTCAAGCGCAGCGTGGCTCCCACCGAGGGCTTCAATGCCATCTGCATCAACACTGAGGAGTCCCAGATGGAGTTTCTGGAGAGTGAGTGAACCCATTTTAGTGCAAAACATAAAATAAGTTCCTATTTTGTACCCTAGAGGTCAGGCACATATTTTAAAAACTCCATGTTCCTGCATGCCTGCTCCAATAACATGAAGTTATGATTATTTTCACCTTGGGGATTCTCTTTTCCTACCCAGCCTCTTTGAAGGACACAGTGGTGTTAGGTCAGTTTTCATTCAGCCCTGGCCGCTAGGGAGTTCTGCTCTGAGAGAGAGAAGGGTAACAAGCCTGATTGGGTGAAACCAGCCCAAAGGAGAGATTTCCCCTGTAAGGCCTGTGTTGTGGTCCATAGCCGTTGTACAGCTTCTCCTTGATGCTCATGCCTGGCCAGGGGCAAGAGCCACAGAGGAATAAGTAATAAGTGAAAGAAGAGAGGAGGAAGAGAAAAGCTTTGTATGCTTTTTGTTCAAAAGCCTTATAAGTGGTGTTTTCTAGTCTTTAACAGCTTTTGAAGGTCTGTAGCATTTTGCTAAAATTTCTGTATTGTCCTTCGTGCTGATTTTGGGGTATTGTCCATGCCTGCAGAGGGCATCTCCTGTGATGCTTTTGGGATGTCAGAGCTGTTCAAGGTGCAGCTAGCTAATGGGAAAGGTGCAGGCCGTGGAGTCAGGTCAGTCCCTGGTACAGAGAAGTTGACATCCCAGCTTCATCAGTGCCTGCTTTCTCTGGAGGAAGAAGCTGCCCATTGCTTCCTCTGTTTCTGCACCAGTGCTCAACTGTCTCAGTTGGCAGCTAGTGCATGGATGCCTCTGTACCTTTGTCAGCAGGCCTGAAGGAGTTATGCTATTCCCAGGTAAGTTTTTGAGGATGAGACCGTTAAGGCAGAGTTTCATTCTGAGTCTTGATAGCGTAGGAGTCTCTGCAGTGGCTTGGGGAAATCGTCTCTGCAGTTATGCATGTAGTCTGTGCTCCTCACCTAGTAGGTAAGAGGGTGTTTCCTGCCTGGGGATGGTCTGGGCCCAGCACTGCACACCCCAGAGCAGAACCTGTTGTTTCTGAGTCGTCCTTCCCTCTCTGGTCCAGGTTGGTAGTGACTGAGATGTGATGGCTGCGATCTGACCCATGGGAAATGCAATGTCTCAGGCCAGTTTCAGCCAGGTAAATCCATGCATGGCTCTCTAATCTGGTTACTTATCCAGTCTGTACCATCGCCTAGTCCTGGGGTCAGCAGCCTATGCTGTGATCACATGGCACAAGGTGATCAGCAAACAGCAGGGGTTTTATTTTGCTGGCTTAGACAGATAGAAAACTTCTATCTTTTTCTTTGTACCATCATACAGATAAGTGGGTTGTATTTTGTCTCTGCAAGGGATAGGAGCTCCTTGCTTCTGCTGAGTTCCTACTGGTTTGGGAAAAGAAAATGTGAGGCTGCTGACCCCTGGGTTATGCTATGCATGAATGTACTTAACAAAGGGAGCGGTGCTGAGCCCCTACAGTATCACAGTACAGCATCGGAGGCTTCTGTCCCAAGTGTTATGTGTCTGTCACAGTCTTTTGGCTCCTTTCCACAGTGGCAATCTTGCAGTTCTGCCTACAGGTACACCAGGGTGCTTGAAGAAGAGGCAGACATGCCCTAGTGGGAAATGTTACTTCCCTTTCCATATTCTTGAAACTGCTGAATCCTTTTGACTTTTAAGTGAAATTGCTTTGAAAGAGAACAAAGTCATGGAGGGCAGTAAAAGATGGTGGACTAGCAAGTCAGTTTTGAAAAGAGCTCCTGTCTACGGCAGGAGACAATTATATGGAACCCCAGATATATTGCTTTGAGAACTTGCTGCTTTTGAGAGACTCACCCATGCCTTTTGAGCACCTCAGTACTCTTCAAGCAAGTGGTCCTGCAATATAGCTGGACAAGATTTGGAGACCTGAAAACACATCTGAAATACTTAATAGTTATTCCTTCTCCTATTACACTCAGCAAAGTACCGAACTCTTTGTCCCCAGATGGGAACAACAGTCTCAAACAACTTGCTGCCTATGGATTCACCACAGAATTGTTGTAAGGTGTACAGTTTCCTCTGTACCCAGCAGAGAAGAGCTCAGGTAGAAATGTATCCTGTGCAAAGATTACTCAGGGGTTGCCTGAAGAGACTGCTGGGACTTGATTTTTTTCTCTTCCCAAGCACCTCTGGTTTTTGACCATATTAAAACTGTGGGAGTTTTGAACTAGTTCTTAGTGTCATACAAATATGAGAGAGCTTCATATACGGAGAGAGCCTCTCAAATATGAGAGCTTTCCTCACCTCAGAGCGAAATTTCTTCTCTGGAAATTGTAGACCTGCTTTGTCTTAGGATGAGACAGGCATGTGGAGATAGGTTATATGGGGACGTTCTGACATGGTGTTATGGACACTGAACCTCTTTCTACTCTCCCTAATTGTTTGAGAGCAAGAACCAACAAGGCAGAAAGCAACCATAAAGAAAGTGAACCCAACTGAACTGCACCTCTGGGAGTAGTGTTGCTTGAATCATTTGGTGAATACTCTGCTGCTGTCTTCTCTTCCAGTTGGGGGCAGTGAATCTCTGCGTTCCTACTGGAAGATGTACTTGCCCAAAGTGCTGTTGCTAGTCTATGTTGTGGACTCGGCTGATCATGCCCGACTGCCTGTGGCGAAACAGCTGCTTCATCAACTGATCCAGAACAACTCCACCCTGCCCGTGGTGATTCTGGCCAACAAGCAGGTAAGAGTTCCCTCCTGCTAGCTGAGCTTGGGCTGGCAGCAGCTCTGGAAACAGCAACAAAGCCTTTCAAAGGAGGCTTTGTGCCTTTAAGGAGGCCACATGGCTGAGAGTCGTTCTGACACACCTGTTGACCGCAAAGCAAAATAATCTGAGGTTGAGTTTTGGATCTGCAAGATGCAGGTCCTGTGCCTGGCAAAGATGCAGTCAGAGCTGTGGGTGGAAACTGCTGCACAGGTTTTAGAGCTGCAAGGGAGACCACAGTTAGATCTGGAGTTAGATTTCTGTTCTGAGTATCTGCCTAGAAGTGCCACTCTACCTAGCAGCAGCTAAACAGTGAAGCACCATTGTTTGCCTTCAGATTGTCCAGTTGGTTGCTCCTAAGGCTGCTGTTGAAATCTGAGAGAAGGAGCAGCTTTCCTCACAAGGCAGTGCTTCCTCCTAAGCTCTTTGTGAAAGTGTTGATGATTGGTGCTGTACCTGGAATAGAATTGAGCCTCCGGTATGGTCAGATGACGGAACAGCCCAAGGTTTTTAATCATAGATTTATCAGAGCTGTGTGCTCAGTTTGCTCTACGTTGTTGCCTCCTAAATTTCTGGTAACTGAGGCATGTTACTAGTCATTTGTGTTACTCTTGAACATAAGTGCAGGCGTGGGCTTCATCAAACTCAAATGCACCAGCAACAGTGGTGATTAAGAAGGTAGGCAGGGCATGACTGTTGTACATTTGCACTGGTCTTGTAACTCTCTGATGTACACTTGGGGTCTTGGGCCAGCCAGGCTTTTGTTTGCCTTTTACAGGTGGTCTTACAGAGTTAACAGAAACACTGGAATTAGTATAGAAATAGAAACAGAACTGTATTCATATTTCTTTGTGAAGAACTTAGGTTAGGGATAAACTCTTTTTCCCAAAGCATTTTAGGGCATAAGAACTTGACCTCATAGAAGGTAGGTAAGAATGGTGCCCCAGAGCTTTTGAGACCCTTCCCCTACCTGGACAAAAGCAGTGGCTCAAAATGGGAATGGTGCCGCCACCTCTTGCAACTAACAGGCTTGTTTTATTTTTGTGTATCAGGACCTTGAAGGCGCATATTGCATCACTGATATCCACGATGCTCTGGCACTGTCTGATATTGGGGACGAGAGGAAGATGTTCTTGATTGGTACCCACGTGGCAGAAGACGGCTCTGAGATCTCCTCCAGCATGAAGGATGCCAAGGAGCTGATAGCGCAGCTGGTTTTGGAAACACAGTGACAGCTCTTTTCCTACAAGGTGGTGTTTGTGGCTGAGGGAGAGCAGGTGTTACTGTATGGCCAGTTTGCCATGCGGCAACTGAAATGTACAGATATGTTTTCCTTGTGGGTGTGGAATTCCTCTGAAAGTGATGTCTAGTTGGTAAGGAAATCTAATTTATAGTGGTTTGAAAATACATTTGAGAAGTAGTCTATTTTTAGCATGTTTGTAGGGGGAAATTAGTCTCTCAGACAGCAGAGTTCAGGGGATATAAGGCTTAGATGGGCTAGATAGCTTCATGCCAGGTGGGAATCAAGCACTGATGTCAGTGGAACAAAGTTGCATCCAATGAATTTAACCTGGCTTGATGTCTCAGGCTTAAACTGAAATATGTTTACTTCACAGATTTTATAGAATCCTGTTAATGGTGCTTAACAGGTGTTCTGTTAAAAATGAGACCTCACTTCTTGTCAGTGTCAGAAACTGAAAGTGCTGCAACTAGTATTTTTGACAGTGACAATTCTTGCTGTGTTGGAGCTGGCTGTTAAGGGAGTGGCAAATTTGTAATCTCTGGAAATTGGATTGGTTACTGCTTGTTTAGTGGGTAAGAACAAGAAAATGAAAGCAGTCATACATTAAGTGTTTCTTTGCCTACAGGCAAAAAACCAAAATGGTGTAATTTGAGGTAGTGACTGGAAGCATTTAAGTTAAATTGGCACCAAAGCTGGGAGACTCCTTCTTCAGGCTGAGCGGCTTATTTCAGCTTAGTCCGGGATGTCCTCGAACAAGCAGTCTTACGTGTGAAAACGCTGTTGTTTCTTGTGGTTTCTGTTAGCACAGCAGGCGGGGACGGTGATGAGCTGCTGATGGAGTGTCACTCTCCCAGTGTCCTCCTAATTATACTCGAAGGAGGGCCCCGTGAGCAGTCCTGTAAGGACCCGTTTTGCAACCGCATCTATTGTACGAGGCTTCTGTAGTTTTGTCCTTTGTAACAGATGCATAAAGCAGAAAATTCCACCCTAACCCGTGGTCTGGGCTTCATTTACCCGAACAAGGAGTTGGGCTGCGGGGAGCTCTCGAGGCCTCTCTGGGTGAGCCGCCGTGAAAACAGGCCTTGTCACCTTAAACCCATGGGTACAGGCCGGGGCCGTACCGCTGCCGCCCTTCCCACCCGGCTTGTGTGTGCCCCGGGCCGGCCGGAGCCGGGCGGGGCGGGCGGAGCCGTTGGCGGGCGGGGAGGGCCGGGCATGGCGGCGCCGGGCCCATCCAAGGGCTGGGGCCGAGGCCCGCGGGGCGGGCTGGGGCGCCCCTCCGCTCCGGCAGCGGCTCCGCCGCCCCGGCCCCGCGCGGGGCTGCAGGTGCAGGGCTCTGGAGGGACGAAGGGCTCCCGGGCACGGAGGGCTGGTTGCCGGCAGGCCCCTGGCACCGAAGCTGGGAGTGGTGATGCCGGCCCCCGATTCCTGGCCAGCGCTGCCCTCGGGGCACGTGGCTACCTGAAATCACCCCTGTTTTCCCCACGGTGCGACTGTTTCACTATCTCTGGCTTTCCTGTCATCCCATGCCACACCCCCACACTTCCCACCTTAAAATACAGCCGGTTGTTTTCTGTCGGCACCAAGTCCCAGTTTAACCCAGCTGCTATACCCCCGAGGCTCTGAAAAGTTCCCCCCCCCTCCCCCCGAAGCTACTGAAGTCAGTAATAAGGGATAACTACACTGAGTCAGGTGGGAGTCTGCAGGTTGGTGGCCACTGGTGCCCAGGAGGGAGGATGCTGATGAGTGGATGTGGTGTTGGGGTGCTCTATCCTTCAGCCTTGGGGCTGCCAGCATCCCCCAGTAAGGGGCATCCACTGGTGAGGAGCACTTCATGTGCAGGGTGCATTACCAGGCAGCTACACCGAGAAGGGGCCAGGGAAAAACAATACAAATACCTGCTGAGCAATTGTATTCTGAGGAGATGCACAAACTTCATCTGCCACATGATTATTTCATGCTAAAGAGCAGGCAGCCCAGACCACAGGTGTTACCAAGCTTTTAAATTCACCTATTTTTGTCTTTGCAGTTTCTTATTCATCTGTATACACACACACCAGGTAAGAAACCCTCCCAACCTCAGCCTCCTGGCTGAGTGTTGAGACCATGCCCTGTGTTTCTCGGGAGGGCTCAGCTGGGGATTTACACCAAGCAGTGAGTCGATATATTGGATGACATAGTGGTAAACACTGAGAGGAAATGATGCCTGGTTTTCCCCTTCCCTCAGCTTTTCATGACAACATCTGACCATCCTGCTCCTTAAAAAGGGAAGCTGTGACTATTTGCTTTACAAGGAATTGATCTCAAAGAGAGTTGATCCCCCTTAAGCAATGAGTCTGTGAGAGCTCAGGCAGCAGAGAGGAGGTGTTTCTTTGTCTGGCTGCAGCAAGTCCTCATTTTCCTTACTGGGAAGCATGAGCAGGACCAAACAACAAAGCGCTCCCCCAGGGTTGTCTCATTGTCAGTGAGGTGGCTTAACTCCTTCAAATTGCAGAGCTGCTGCAGGTGCATCCTGTATGGGGATGCCTGTCTGTCCAGAGATTTTGCCATGATAAAAGAGTCAAAAGTAATATTTTTTTTATTAATTGGGAAAAAAAAAATTAATACTTAATGATTGTCAAGTTGAGAGACCTGATTTGAACATACATGTGGCTCGTTCATTGGCTGGGTCATGATGCAAGCTTTGCACAGCAGTGTCCAAGCCAGCAGTGCAGGGCATTAGGGCCGTGTGCACGCTGTGCTAGATTTGGCTGTGGCCATGTGGTGGTTATGTGCCAGCAGCAGAGGAAAAGCAGCAAGCCTGCTTGCAGAGATAGTGCTAGCTCTGTGGTGCAGCTAGGCTGGGGGAGACCTCTGCCTGTTAATCCTTTACCCCCTTGCAACTTAGCAAGGAAAAGCTGCTGGGCAGCCACTTGGGAATAAACAGCTGAAGCTGGTTTTTGGCTCCTGAAATGATGTCTGCCTTCCTGACTCTGTCCCATTTTGAACTGGTGGCAGGGGGCCAAAGTCCTACAGGCACAGTTCCCTGTGTGGGATCTCAGTGGGAGCTGTGTTTCCAGTGTTGTAGCTGGCAATTGGGTGTGACGGGGAGATAAATCAGCAGGCACTTCACAGGGAGCGTGTGGTGAAGATGCTGTAACAGCAGCCTGCCGTTGTTAGGATCTCTGGTGCTGAGCACTTTGGCAAGCATTTGTGGGACTTGGCATCTCACTAGAGGTATTAGCCTCATCAGAGAAACCACAGGTGTGTCCCCAAAGCACAGACTGTTTTCTACCAGCAAATCTCTCTCTCTGTTGGTGTCCTTGCTCTTCTCTAGGGCTATGCTGCCTTATTGAAGGGTGATACTGAGGAGGGAAGCAATGCACCAGGATTTCAACTTCTGTGCTTTTTCCATGGTGGGGCACTTCCACAGCTGCCTCACAGTGTTGTTGCAGCCTCAGTGGGTGGGTATAGGCTTGGTCTGTGACATCCAAGAGTTGTGCAACACACTTGTGGCACTGGGTCATCTCATTGTTCTCTCTGTACCATGCTCATAAAGCACAAGCATTTCCCAGCCATTGGGATTTCAGGCCTGGTACTCTTGATCAGCAGGAACAGCAGTGATATCTGATCTTTCTGAAAGGTTTTGGTCTGTTGTATATTCAATAAAAACATTTTCACAGCTGCTCCTAGGCCAGAGACCATGTACGTTTCTGTGTCTCTAAGCATCTAAGACCTCTGTGCTAAATGGACTGAAATAAAATATGCTCCTAAAGCCATGTGGGTACAGTGCTGTCTCCATGATGCCTTTTAGTAAACCACAACAGTGTTGATAACAGGTGTTTTTGTTCGTCTGGGCTCCCATAGGTTGGGAGATCATCCCTCTCCTACCTGCAGAGGTTTCATGTATATAACCAGAAAAGTTCCTTCCCACTCTACCTGCCATGTACCAAAGGGACCTTGCAGTGAATACAGAATTGCAAATTTGTGTCTCTACAATCCAAAAGAAAGCACAAAAATTCATGGGCTGGTGAGTTTGCCAGATTGAATGAATGGAAAGTACTTGAAGAGAGAGATCCTTAAACACGCTCTCTCAAGGGAATGGAGGCAAAAGCACTGGGGTTTCAGAGTGCGTTATATGGCTTTGAGTACAGCAGTGGTTTTTTTATGCTTTGTTAGTTTAACTGTATGTTTAATGGCATTTTTGTCCTTTTCTGCAATTCTGACAGGATACGTGTACTTGCGGAACCCAAGCAAGTAGCTTATGAAAGCAGTCCCAGGTAAGTAGGTGCTCAAACAGCCCTTGCTCAGGGTCTGGGGACTGATGGGGCTCAGGCAGATCAAACCCTTGGCCATTGTCTTGCTACTGCTTTCCTCTCTGTCTCCAGAAAAGCAGACCGAGAAATTCAGTGCTTGAAGGGCTCCCTCCAATTTGCCCTTTCTTGTGTTCAGTCAAAAAACTGGGCTTGACTTGGGTCTTGCCTTTGTTGCCCCATCTGAGCGGCCCAGCTGAGATGTTGCAGGGTAGGATGGTGCTGTGGTGCAAGGTGACTGGACCTCATTGGAATCACAGGCTACTGTATCCTGGAGGACACAGTCCAGCTTTAGTAACAGAGTTGCTGTCTGCAGGATGTGGTCAAGCTATAGCTTGATAAGCCAGGGCAACAGTCTCTTGATAACTCTTCTCCATTGTCTGGATGGGTCTCAAAAAAGGCTTGAGAAACCCACTGCCCTACTGTTCCCTGTCCCGACTACTCTGAAACCCTCTCCCACCATGGCCACTCTCTCACTGGAGGATGAGCAACTCCAAATTAGCCCTGGGTACAGGAGAGTAACCACTAATGTGCTGTAAAACCTCACCCACTTTCCATGGCACACCCTGACTGTAACATTATTTTTACTGTCATACCTGTGGTATAGTTAGGTGGTAATAGTGAGGCAAAAAAAATGTAATCATGAAACTCCCTCAGGGGTTTCAGAGATGTAGTGAAATGACTCTTTCTGCACATCCTCCAGTAACTAAAACCAGACATAACTTGAAGGCTCTTTTGTTTTTGAGTCGACAACAACCACCTGGAGAGTGTTAGGAAGTTCAGTGCAACAGAAGGTGAATGCTCAGGGGATGGTAGTGGCACTTTAAAGCTGTGGGGAGCCATAGAGAATGTGTGTGTGTTCCATCCTAAGAAGGGAAGGATAATCCCAGCAAACACATTTCCCCCTTGTGCATATTACCAAAATTTTACACCCTTTCTGTTCTTGCTAGGCTTGAGTGGGGAAACCAAGAGACGATCTGGCCTCTATCATGGGGGGCTATGACATCTCGACCATCTTCAAGAATAACGTTACTGTCCAAATCCAAGACAGACTTTTGCGAGCACCAGCGAAGGTCAGTGATGCAGTACCACAACCTGGGGAAGGAGGCAGCTCAGAGTGTGGTCTCTAATCAGGGGAGACATGCTGTCTCTTAGGGGAAGGGGAGATGCCATCTCCTCTGCTATCACCACTGCCCCACAGGGAGCCCCATGGCATTGAGACTCACCAGGCTGTTTTGTGCTTGGAACAGGGGCTGCCTATAGCAGGGAGGAAAGTGCTATGGGAGCATAGTCACCCTGAGTGCTTGACTTCCAACAGGGTTAGGAACTGGGGGGTGCTAAGTTTTGGTGCCCTTTTATTTCCTCGTACCCACTGCCTGGCTGTGGGAAGGACTTCTGCAACACATGGTTGCTCATCTGATGATGCAGGTTCCCATCAGCGGCCTTAGGAGCTTGCCTTGATCTCAGTCTTCAAGCACACGGGAGCATGTTCCTCTGCTCTAACAAAAAAACCCCAGCCAACAGCTCTGCTTTGGCTTGGAAGCAGACATCACGTGCATGCATGCGTTCCTTGACGGAAATGTGTGTGTTGCACCTGCAAGCACAGGGGTGCTAGAGTATTCCCTGTTCGTACTGGGGCTGATGCAGCCTAGCCAGGCACCTGGATACAATTAATGATCCCCTGCATCCTCTTGGATTCTGACCTAAATCTTGAAAGTAAAGGTCAGCCACAGAGACATCTTATAGCATCCTGCTGCTGGAAGGAATCCAGGTCTCTTGCCTTGAGTAAGACCTCTGCTGTCACTGCATGTTGAAGAACTAGACCATGTTTTGGAATAAGAGTGAAAAATGATATAAAAAGTGTAAACAACAGTGGCCTTGGGTGATGCTGCATTACTTGAAGCAAGTCATCTCTAACTCTCTTAGAGGAGATGAAGCTCTTTTGGAGACAGGAAGGTGGTTGCTAATCTGTAAGAGCGTGGAGAGGAAACTGTTGCACTCCTGGCTTTCCTCTGCCTGGAGGGATGTCAAGACATGCATGTTTGTAGTTTTCTCCCCTCCTGCCACTATCACCATGGGTTCTCATCCTCTTGAGAGCTTTTGCCTCTTGCTAATGGTGTCCATCTGACAGCCCTTTCTGCCTTTCCACTTACCTCTGCTTACTTCTTCCCTGGTGATGACAGGCACCTTCCAACAGTTATGGCTGATGGAAAGCTGGATGAACAGACCATTTTTTGAGCCTGGGGAGATGAAAGGAGCTACAAGGGCACAAGATGCTATCAGGCCATTGTAAAAAAGAGGTTTCTAAATTGGCAGAGCTGACCAACAGCTGGGTGTTGTGGAGTGGCTTCTTGAAATGATCAAGGAAAAGCCTAGCCTTTGAAAGCAATGCACTGAGGATGCTTAAAAGAGAACTCTTCAGACACAAACACCATTTACCTTTAAAGTGAAGAAATCTGAAGTGTAAATGCCTATTTGTTTGTGGCTTTTCCATGTGCACCAGGGCCAGCTTTTGTCCATGCAGCAGGCATGGATGTTTAACCTATCTTAGGATACCATCTGCCAGGATCATGTTCTCTGTCAGTCGCCTTCTGCTAACCCTTCTGTGCTGTTCCTCAAAATCCTTCTTCTTGTACAGCTACAGATCAGTGATCGGTGGGCGTCCCCCGCTAGTGAAGTTTGCCTACCCTTCTGAGCGGCTGCTGAAGTTGGCTGAACCTAAAAAATTCCACCCGGCTTCCCTGCAAAAAAGGTGAGAGACTAGAAAGCCTATAGGGTGCTACAGGTAGGCCCTTGGGCCTTGTAGCATCAGTGCAGCTTCAAAGTAATAAATGCAGCAACAGAGGATGGGTATAACAGAGGGCAAAATTCAGAGTGGGATCTCTGCTGGCATTAGAACTTCTGGAAGCTCTCATGGGCTGAGTTCTACACTGGAAATGGCCACAAACAAAGCTGTCTTCTACTGCAGCAAACATGAGGCTTAAACGTCCCAGCTGCAGCCTGGTTAAACCACAGTGGGGGAGTATCTGTGAGTGGCGGTGCCATGACTCTCTGCTTCCAGATCCCCCGAGTGGCCCGTGTCACTATCTGCACTGACCTATAATGCCTCCCCACGGATCCTCCAGCTTGCCCGGCCAAAGTTGCTGCATCCAGAGTTCATTCCACCCAGAGAGGTGAGGAGGTGGTTGAGTGAGATTTGGAGGGAACAGTGATGCAGCAAACTGTCCTGAGTTTTTACATCCTGTATCCTGCCCCTGGATGTGCCCAATGTGTGCTATGGAGGGGAGAAGCTGTCTGGTTCTGCTGGGATTTATGATACTGAGAGAAACTGCCTTCTCAGAGTGAGATACTGTTTTTGCAAATCTCCCTGCTGAGAGACAGAAAACAGCCAGGCTGGAGCAGCCTAGTATAGCAGGAGAGCCAAGGGAGGCATCTGGGCTGCATCCCCTGATAAAGCAGCCTGGGAAACTGGAGAAACCTGATGGGAATGGTCTGCTTAGCTCTTAGGGAGTACAGTCATGTTTGTAGTTAGGCAGCTTTGCTCCTCTATATAGGGGGCATGAGATTGCAAACACTATGTGTATTTTAACAGTGTTTTACTAGAAGCCTAATTTAGAGACTTATTTCTGAACTTGTTCCTTTTAGGTGGGTCATTGGTTTGGCAGGGGTGAAAGGGCTTGGAGCAATCTCAGATTACACTCATTTCTGTGGCAAAGGCTAGACTGCATAGATGCAGTCTCTGGGGCTGGGAAATGAGAGGCTGTGCTGGAGCAGGATTTGGCACCGGGAACCCTGTGAAAAATAGGGAAGAAGTCCCATGCTGGAGCAGCAATCACTTTTTCCATAGGAATGCAGTTAACTGTACCAGCCCTTTTACCCTGAAATCTGTGTGTCTCTCCTTAGCAGGGAAATCATTTGATTCAGCCAGGAAGATGAACATGAAAAATATGGAAGAAATTTCTCTGCTATAGGGAGAAATTTACTTGGCTACACATGCTCTCATTACTGGTATTCCTCTCCTGGCTATGAGTAGGCAACAGTGAGGAAAAGAAGTGATAGTGGCTATGACATACGAATCCCTATAACACTGAAATTACCTTATAGTTCAGGTGAAAAAAGAACAGTGGGTGCTGGGGAAGTAAGAGTGCTCCTTCTTGTGACCATGTCTGCAGAGGAAGGGTGCTGAGGTGCTCATCCTTGTGGAGAGGGAGCGTGTCCCTGTGGGCTGCTGTGGACAAGCTCTGTATCTGCACATCCCTCCTCCATTCTGAACCCATGCAGGTGCCAACACAGGTTCCAACTCCTGCGACCTTGGCCAGTGCATCCTCGCGGTTAGAGCGTCTGGCAGAGCCCTGTGTCAGGCAGGTGACCTGCTGCTATAAGCACAGCTATCCTGAATCTGTCATTCGTCCGGTAAGGCAGCATCACCCGGGACCCTGTATGGAAGGGACACTTGGCAGAGGAGAGGGCACGGGTGCTCAGTCCCTTGTGGCTCTCTTCATGGCAGCCCTGAATGTGCTGCTCTCTGTAAGGCTGATGCAGCTGCTTCCTGAGCTGGAAAGCAGGACTCATCTTCCATTCAGAGCATGAGCTGACTCCCGTAGATGTCCCCAGAGAATGGCAGAGCTGAGCCTAGCCTGCAGTTGTGGGGATGGGGTGAGGGAGACAAGTGTCTAACCAGGATCTCCAGTGCTGCGGGGTGGGTTGGACAAAGGGCTGTGGGTAAGGGGAGGCTGGAGGGCAGGTTGTGGGAATGGCCAAGCAGTGATTTCTGCTTCTACAGTTTGTCTGGTGCCAAACATGTCTGAGGACAGGATTGTGTCCCATCTGCTTGTAGTCAGTGGCTGTGAACCTGGGTACACTGAGTTACTGGAGGCTGACCACCCTCGAATGCCAGGAGCACCTCTAAGGACCTTCCTCCTAATTCTTCCACAGGTTTCCAAGTCAGCTCAGCAGGCAGTTGCGAGCCCTCGGACCATTGAGCTGGCTAGGCCAAAGAAACTGCATTCTAAGTACGCGGCCCCGCGGGATCCTCAGTGGCCAGTGTCAGAGGCTGCCAAGCGTGCAGTGGCTACACCAAGGATTGTGGAACTGGCCCAGCCTGGCAAAAGGTAGGTGCTGCTTCCCTGTCATGGGGAAATTATCAGCTGCCAGCCCATTTTCTGCAAGCCATAGCACCTTGGTGATTTGTGTTTGGCCAGTGAGATTAAGCCACTGTTCTTCCACTTCCAAAATGCATGGATTTTCTGTGTCTGGATGTGATAATGCTACATGGGTTGTGCAATTTTGAGGTGGAAGGACAGTCAAAAGAGAAGAAATAGGAACTTTCTAATTCCAGCAGGAATTACTGGTTGGGACTTCTTATTAATTACTATCATAAAAATCACCCAACTGGCACAGGGCACAATGTAGCACATTCATGTTGCCCAGCATGATGCAGCTGACCTCAGTCCAGCCTGCAGGAAGTGCTGGATAGGATGTTTCACAGAGGGTGGGGGAATGCCTGGCTGTAGTGACTGCCAGACAGTCCCTCTCCTGGTGACAGCAGTGGAGGCATGACTCCTTTTGTCCTCCCTTGGCAGGGAGGGGCAGGGCGCAGGTGGAGGTGTGTCAGCTGGCAGCTGGCCCTGCTCTAGTCGAGACTGACCATCCCTACTCTCTCTCCCCCAGGCCTCCCATGGGCTTGGCTCAATTCAACCTAGATGCATTCAGAGTGAAGGAGACTGCTATGAAGGCAACTTGTTCTGATCGGATCCGAGAACTAGCTCGCCCAGTTCAGCGCTAAGCTCCCTCAGAAATGCACCTGCCAGCTGCCCCCATCACCCCTTGGAACATCACTCTCTCTGGGATGTGCTGTGCGTAGAAAATCTACTTGAACACAGCGCAGAGGCAGCACTCAGCAGGAACACTTTCTGGGAATTCAAATAAAATGGTCACTCCTTAAGAATAGCCACCAGGGGAAATGAACAGAATTTGACCTAATGTGGGAAGCCTCTCTCCCTAGGATGGGTTATATCTGCAGTTTCTCTCCTTATTGTTTTGCTGTAATAGTTAAAGAAGTAATGAAACAACTGCTGGGGGAAGGCAGCACAGGACCTGTTCTTTCACACAAGAAAGTGTGGCAAACCAAACGCAACAGCATGCAGTAGGGTGATGCAACACAACTCCTGAACTTGGGCTTAAAAATTTTTGCTAAAGTTTAAAGAACTTCTTGCTGACACAAAGTTTTGTGCTTGTGACAGAAGTAGAGACACAAAAGGCTGCAATGTATGTTGAGTTGGCTTGGATTTGGGGCCTGTTTTCTCAAACGCCTGAAGAACAAGCAGATCCAGCCTTTTCTGTTGCATGCATCTTTGATACACATTATGCATCTGGGTAAAATCTGTCCAGTTCAGATACTCAGTTGTGTCACCCTGAGCAAAATAAGGGAGCTCTGCATTGGGATTTTTGGAGCCTAACTCAAAAAAGCAGAGTTCCCCTCAGTGTAAGAGAGAAAGCACATTGCAAAGGCGAAGAAGAAAACAGATATTGATGCCAGACTCTGCAGAACAAATTCTGAGCTCCAGTTGGGTCTGAGAGCAAGTCAGTTTGGCAGCTGGATTGCAGGGGAACAACATAGCCTTTGGGGGACATGGCATAGGGAGAATGCTTTTATCTGTTTCCTACAAGTTTGGTGTGCTTTGCCCTGGCAGCCCAACCACTGGCAATGGGCTGGAGATACTGAGGCAAGAGAGATGCTCACCAGTAAGGGACAAAAGCCACAAATGAAAGCATGTGGCAGTTTCAGAGTCAATGTATTTTAATCTTTCCTGTGTTAAGCTGATTCTCCTTCCAAAGAAGTAGAGGCAGGTGACCACAAACCAGAAGGGGATTAATCAGAGGATCCATTAATCAATTCAGTAATCCACTAAGCAGAGGACTTTTGAACCCTCTTGAACAAGGTAAGGTCACTGGGAAATGGTGCTGGTTATTTTTAGACCATGTGTTGTCCTGTAGGAGGATGGATGAGTCTGGGTTTTGTGCAAGAGCCCCAGCACAACTGCATTCCTCAGGCCTGAGAATGGCCAAGAGGAGGCTGGAGTCTGCCCCCTACACCCCTCACCCTGTGGGAGAACCCCAGCAGCACCAGCCCCTGCCACCTCAGGGCTGGTGTGCATGGGGCTGTATGGGCTGCTGTGCAGGGACCCATGGGCGCCCTAGAAGATGAGGCTGCCCATGTCTGTGGGCTGTCCCTGTGGCAAGAGGGAAAACCCACAGTGGCCACTGAGGCCATCTTGGAGAAATGTTGCCCTCCCAGAGGAAGGAGTCTGCCTCCTGCCATTAGGGCAGGGAACACAAGCAGGGACATAACACAGCTCCTCTCAAACAATCAAAAAACATTGTTTTTTTTATTATTGCATTTGGGGGAAAAAAACCCCAACCTACTAGTTCCTTCTCTTTGTTGACCTTTAACAGAAAGGTAAAAAAGGCATTCAAGGAGGGCTTGGCTTGGTCTGATTATGGTGTAGGCACTTGGTTTGCCAAGATCCAGAGCTGACTCTGGCATCTTGAGCTAAACAAGGTCACCTGAACAACACATCTGGTTTCCCAGGTGCCCTGCTCTCTGGATTATCTCTACCTTAAAGCTAGTACACATATTTTGCCTCTGGGGATTGTAAGGAAAATGAATCTTTATTTCCTCCTTCTATATTTGAACATGTTTCATGGCAGCTTTTCTGCAAGCCTGGGACAAGAGCATGAGATTGCCTTGTCCTGTGCAGCTGGTGTTAATGGGTTGGAATCACTAGACAGGTTACCAGCCATCAAAAGCTGTATGCACACACACATACATATATATATATATATAATGTTCTTTTTTTTGGTTATGTACATGTTAAATAAAACTTATGTTAAATAGCAGAGTATTACTTTGTATCGCAAAACCTATTGCAACAGAAGAACCCCAGCAAAACCCACTCTGAAGAGCTTCAGTATCATTTATAGGAGGCATGGAGATCAGAGCAACATCCTCTAGTCCCTGACAGACCCGCTTTCTGAGGGCAGCCCTTCAGACTTCCTCCACTCTGCCAGGCGCTGCTTGAACCATTTCTGGAGAGAAAGAACAGAGCAGGGGTTGAGTGCACTGGGCTGAGTGAACCCTCCAAATAACTTTGCTAAAGGTGCAGATGTGGTCAGCACATGGGACCAGGCAAGGGAAACTCATGGTACTGCTTCTTGTAGCAAGGCACTGTACTGTTCCCAGGCAGTACGGACAGTCGCTCCTGACCAAACGGTCTTGTTAAACTACATGTGCACCTCTTTCAAACTCATTTCTCTTGCTCACTTCAGACTTTGACAGCATGGCTGACTTCATATTTTATTGCTGTGAGTCCAGGTTTTTCTTGCAAACAGAATAAGAGATTGGCTAAGGAGCTGGATGATGTCTGTTTAAATGAGCAGTGAAACAATCACTTTCAAAACTGACAGGAATCAAAAGTTGAACTGCTTCAGAAAGGATGACAGGGACAGCACAGTGGCTCTCAACAAATTTAAGAACAAATAGGTTTTAAAAATTGTTTAAAAATTATCTTAGTCTTCAAGCAATATGCATGTCTATGTTCTTTAGTAACTTAGCATTTGTAAGCCAACTTCAAGAGCTGCTGATGCCATTTCAGCACAGCCACAACTTAAAATATTAGATAAAATGCATCTGGTTAAAGCCACACTACCTAAGAAGAAAAGTAAGAAAAGAGATATAACTCATGTGCCGGAAGCACAGCTCAGCCTTTTGTTTGGCAATGTGCCTGTGATTCCTTTTGTCGCAGCTCATCTTGTTGCTATATTTGTTCATGACTATTTTTGAAGCTATTATGGTCCATAATGATACAACCACAGTGCTCTGTACAAGTGTCTCTTGCACTCACACTGCCTTGGATCACATCCAGTCAGATGATCGACAGCCTAGCTTCCTCCCAAAAATGTCACTTTCTGTCCTAAACCATCATCTCCGGTTGACTCAGTACCTCTTTG
Organism: Manacus vitellinus; assembly: GCF_001715985.3. Lineage (NCBI taxonomy): Eukaryota > Metazoa > Chordata > Aves > Passeriformes > Pipridae > Manacus > Manacus vitellinus. The sequence goes on along the minus strand of NW_021938789.1, from coordinate 39,867,171 downwards.
CATCTCATTTTTACTGAATTTTTTATTAAAATGGCTGCTATTTCTAGCTGATAAAGCTCTCCAGATGTCAGGAGCAATGGTTCTCTGTGTTATGCGCAGTGCAGGCACTTTGCAGCTCACCATCCCAATCTTGATCCTGTCCCTAATGTGACCTTCATCTCCAGATCTCTAGGAGCACCCTTGACTTGTGGAAAAGGAGGGCTATCAGGGAAGATTTTAAGATATGTGGGCATATCTTAAAACATATATGACCTGTTTTTACAACTTGCTTTAGGGAAAAAAAAAATGGAACAGTGCCATTTCTAAGGAGAAAAAGGTATTTTAGGGATACTGCCTCCTTGCTGCCTCAAATAAGCAGTGATACCTCCCTGTCACCAAAGCACAGTAGAGGAGGGATCCCCTTTTCTGCTCCAGCTAACACTGCTTGCTTGCTCTTATATCCTTTTGGCTGTGCTGAAGGAAAGCCAGGCTTGGCAGCTCTCTGCAAACTGCTGCTAACTTTCCAGTGTGTTGGATTTCTTTTCTATACCCATCAATGCTGCTATGAGTCTAGTAGCTTATAAAACACCTGCATCAAAATGAGCTGCACCGCAATCTGAAGGAATTGGGAAGGAGCCGTTTGCTTCTGAATCCTGTGGTAGCCTGCAGGTAGGCAGATGGAGCACAGGGCTTGGTGGAATTCCCAGACAGTGGCAACCTGTCCCTGTGAAGGGTTATTTGGAGGCCTCTGTGTCTCCTGGAAAGGCTCACAGACTTGCCTTACATCTGGGCTTGGGGACTCTGGGGTATCTAATTGCAGTGAGAGGGAGTGTGCCCAGCCTGAGCGTGTCCTGCAGCACATCCTGCAGGTGTTGCATCTATCCGGTATCTGTTTTTAAATGACTGTAGTTTCTTCAGACGATGAAGTCAGCAGTGGTTTGGGTAACCAAGACTATCAGAAATGGGTTGGAAGAACAGCATGCATGGATTGTATATTCGGGGCAGGAACATACGGGGTGCAGGGAGCATGTGGGTTACAGGGGTGTGCTGTGTTGCAGTAGAGCTTCGTGGGTGCAGTGTGGGGCTAGGGCTGTGCTGGGGGTTACAGAGGTGCAGAGGAGATTGTGGGTGCAGCATGGGGTGCAGTGAGCAATATGCACATGGGACACAGAGGAGTGCAGAGCACGTTGGGGGGACCATGAGAGGTGTAGGGGCTGCTGTAGAAAGCCTGTGAGGGGACAGACAGATAGAGATGTCTAATGGAGAGACCAGCACAGGACAGGCAGCAGATGTGGGGAGAGTGTATGGGGCACAGAGGCATGCAGAGCATGCAGGGCTGGAGCCAGGAGAGGGGTGGGGGGGCATACACTCACCAGGGTCTGCTCCTCAGAGAGTCCAGTCTCAGCTGCGATGAGGCACAGCGTAGTGGGGTCAGGATGCTTGTTCACCTTGCAGAAGTTGTACTCCAGGATCTCCAGCTGCTCCTCAGTGGGAGTCACTGGCTTTTCCGTGGCCATCTTCTCCTGGGGCAGGGTTATGGGGCCAGGCACTGCAGGGAGGGGCTGGTGTCATTGCTCAAGCTGGAAGTGGTCAGTGGGGCCACACTTGCTGAGCCCCAGATTTGCCATCCCTGTCCCCACCAGCTCCCCCCTCCGCAGTGGCCTCTGGCTGTGGCAGGGCACAACTCCCTTCCCAAAGACATGCCACAACTCCCTTCCCAAAGACATGCCACAGAGCTCAGCTGGGAGTGCCAACCCCTCAGCCTCCCAGCAACTCCTGCCTCAGTTTCCTTACTACGGCAACCGCACGCCAGCAGTGCCCAGCTGAGCTGTCTCACCATTCTTAGCTGGCAGGAAACTGCAGGCTGCTCAGCGCTCTCCTGGTGCTGTATTTATAGCCAGCGTGATTCCCATGGGGACGATTCCTGTTTACAGCCGTATTTAGACCTGGGCGTCACTTAGGAGTGATGTCACAGCAATGGGAATGTTCAGGGGGGTAATTTAAAGACATTAGTTAAAAAACATTATTTATCCTCTGGGTGAAGGGACAATATCTGGCATCCAGCCTAAGGGGTTGGGTTTTTTTTTTCCTTACTTTCCAGTGATCAGGAAAGTTTGTGCAAGGGAATCACAAAACAGAGAATGCAGAATCTTTTGGGAGCATGGTCCTTGACACAGCAATCACCCTATTTCCCCTTCTGATCATGTCCTGGTTCTCTTAGCAGCGTGGCCAGACATCACACAAAGCTGGTGATGAGTGGGTGAGCTGCTTTGTTTTTACTGATATTTAATGTTATCATGCGTGGGCATAAACAGTTAGTCCTACTACTCCTGAGCATCACAGAACTATTTATTTGGTTTTTGGTGTATAAGTGAAGGGTCAGTCCTCAGAGGACTGCACCCCATGCATATCTGTTGCCCAGGCACTCACTGCCTTTGGCTGTGGTCAGTGCTAGGTGTTCCCAGCAATGGCAGAAATAAGAAGCCCATACTGCCCTCCAGAGTAACATTTGTCCCACTTGTGCTTTGCATAAATCTCTGGAAGGCTTAGCCCAAAAGCACAAGCAAAACAAGTAAGTCCCACACATCTCTTCTGCTGGGCTTCAGGTTTGCTCCTGTGTGGCAGAGGGTCGAGCTCGCCAATTCAGTTAACTAAGACACAAGGCGTTGCCCCCACAAAGCATGCAGAAGTCCCTTGATGCTGAATCATTTTGGTGTTTTCGAAACCAGGCTGTGGGGTGTTGGTGGGGGAGGAGCTGGATGAAAAATGTGGCCTTTCTTGATCTGCTCTCCTGCTGTCCAAGTTGCCTGGCCCATCTCTGTCAGGTGGGCTGGTTGGTATTGCTGGCTCTCCAGTGCTGCCAGGAGCCCTTGGCCAACCTTGAGACTCCTCTGGGCCATTCACTGCAGACTTGCCCTGCCTCCACACTGCAGTCCAGCTTCTCCTTTCCTTTGGCTCTGGGATGTAACCCAGACACCTCCATCATGCTGCACCCATACTGAATAGCTTTAAACCCAAGCACTTTCTTGGCTGACTGATAACTTACCTGGGTACCCTGGGATACTGAATGCCCCAGGGCTTTCACTTGCTGACAGAACTGCTAGGATGGAGCTCAGCTTCAAAACTGTTTTGCAGCTTTCAAAGAGCCAGCTCTGCTGTTCACGAGAGTCTGGAGAGATCCTCTTCTTTGAGCTTTACCTCATAAAGCAAAGGCCCTCCTGAACCTAGTCTGCAGAAGCTGCTTTGACTAACAAAAGAATCCTTTGGCATTTGAGTAGGGGCTTATAAATAGACCAGGGCTGGTTGTGAAACAGCCTACTCTGCTTGAGTCACTCGATAAATACTGATTGTAACATAGCGGTTGCGAAAGGTTGCAGCACCTCTGAGTGTGATGGAGTGCTGGTAGACAGTATCATCCACTAGCCCTGGATGGACTGGTGAAAGCCTGGCTTTAACCCCAGGTACTGCAAGCCGAGCTGGCCTTGTCTACGGAGAGTTGCAGCTGCCTGGGCTTTCTTGGGGTCAGCTCAGTTCAGAGGCATCCAAATAGGAAGGGAGCAGCCAAAATTCAGTTCCTCAGGCATGTGAGGTAGCGGGGATCTGCTGAATGCTGCTCACCTACTTTGGGCATTTGGAGACCTCTGGAAAAGATGCAGGGGGAGAAGGAGGTCCCCTGGACTTCAGGTGCTTCTCTCCAGCACCACGGCTGCCAGGCTCTCCATGAGGTCAAAGTGCAGATGAGGCCAAGCTTAAGCCACAAGTCCTGCCTCTCCTCCTTGATCAGCACTCTACTGAGCCACCTGCCCTTCTCCTAGAAAGCGCAGCCACCACAGGGCTCCTCATCACCTCTGGATCATAAATCCAGAGCTTGTACCACCAGCCTGTGGCTTGTGCCACCAGCAGCAACATGTCTTGGCGATTCATAAATCATTGTTTGCCGCCTGCTGCATTAATATACGTTAATGTGAATGCACTGATTTGCATAGGGAGCATGTGCCTCAACTTTCATGTTTCACCTGCACAGCTGTTTCTGTTTATCTCCAAGCTCCTGAGGCATTTCCCCGTAAGACACAGTGTCTTCTACCTGCTGGCAGCCCCGGGTGCTCCAGCATGCATAATGTGATGCCCAATGGCTTTTCCTTGTCTCCTCTCTAACCCTGCTCTGGAAGGACAACAGTTCCTACCTCTCAAGGCTGTGAAGTGGCTTTCAGGAAAAGGCCAAAACCCTGGGGCTCCTGGAGGGCTCTACAGGTCTCCCCACATCACTCCACTAAGTCCTGGAGGCTTTCAGGAGCCATGTGGCCCCTGTGCAACATGCAGCATCCAGCATTTAGCACCTCTTGGGTGCTAAAAATTGGTGTATATGACACAACTTGAAGGCACCAGGAATGCCTAAATGCCCTGATTGGCCCTACCTGGACCACTTCTCACCTGCCTTCTATTTAAATGGAGGCTCGGTTAAGCCCAGGCCTGCAGCCTGGCCTTCAGGCTGCCTAGGACCTCTCCTCTGTACAGGAAAGGTACAAATGTCTTGCTTATGCTTCTTTAAGCCTGGCAGAAAGATGGAGACTCATAGCTGTTTGGCTCAGCTGCTGAAAATCAGTGCTGCTTACTGCTTTTTTCTCACTAAAGTTTTGAAGGCATTGGAAAAAAAAATGGTTTTTCCAGTGCAAAGGATGTTAACCATCTATTTGGCTTTCAGAAAGGCTGTGGGGCTGCAGTTGTCATTCAGCTCTGTGAACAGTCCCCTGAGAGCTGTGTGTCAGGGGTTTACTCACACAGGCAGAAATGGCAATGCCAGATGCACTGTCACAGTGAAACCACCACAGCTTTGGTGACACCTGCTCTGTCCTAAGTCAAGCTAAAAACCCCTGGGGAATTCACACTTGGCTCTGACTATCTTGGTTTTAGGTGGAGCAGTATTAAGAGCAGAAGCTTGCAAGGGGTTCAACAGTTGCCTGTGCTGTGGGCGGCTCCAGCCAGCCTTGCTGTGTACATGACAGCACCTGGTGCTCTTAGTGTGGCTGATAGGGCATTGAAGTGGACCTCCAGAGCCATTTTGGAGTGAGCAGACAAAAGGTAATGGCCGATGGACACAAGTTGCAGCAAGAGAAAGTCTTACTAGGTAGATAGATAGATATTGTACTACCCGTGTCCTGTGGTTGCATCCAGCTCCTCAGAAACACCCCGAGTTACTAGCAGGACTCCTAGCTCTGGCCTGAAATGGGAGAGGACATCCCTCTGTCTCCCAGCATGCTTGTTCAGCACTGCTAGTGCAGTCAGCATTTATTATCCTGGCAGAAATCTGCTGCTTTTCCAGAAAAGACATGATCTCTGTTTGCTCAGCTTTGGTTTTTTGAACAGTAGTCACAATAGCTGGCTGGCTGTGTAACTTTCTAACAATTTACTGCACCCAAAGCCCCTGGAAATCTCTCTGAGCAGTAGCTCCTGCCAAGGTGATGGGGCCCCCATAGCCCCTGTTGGGTTTTTTGTCCCCTTCCCCAGTGCTCCCAGTGTCAGGGCTGGGATGCAACTGGAGGCATCTGCATCTGATTTTAGCCTGCAGCTATTTCCTGCCACTGCAGGGATCAAAATAGCAGTTCTCAATGCAAACAAGCCCTCTAACCCTGCCTTGCTCTGCTGCAGAGCCATGTCTTGTCCTGAGCTTTGCCTGGCCTCTTGCTGTGGGGTGGCTGTGGATAACGTCAGCCAGCATGGTGCACAGGATAAGGTGGGACACAGGCTTTAAAAATAAACTGGACCCTGCCATAAATAAGGAAAAACCACCTGTCATGCATCCGGTAAACCACCCGTTGAGCCTTTTAGAAGATATTATCGGATGCGAACAAAGCAAACAGCACAGCAGCTGCTGCAGCAGAGGCAGGTCCCCGTGGTAGCTCCCGCCTGGGGTCTCTGCCTGCCTGTGCGCCCCTTGCCCTGCCCCGGGCATGAAGCTTTCTCACTCAGACCGGCTCCAACCTTCGCAGTACCAATACTCACAGGGCAGCTCCTCCCTTCATCACCCACCTCCCCATCCCCAACAGCAAATCCACTCCAGCACCCCTAGCTCAAAACATGTGCTTACCTGGAGCTGGCAGGGACCAGAAGTGTGTAAAACAAGAACCCCGCAGGTCCTTGGGTGACTGCTTAAGTATCTGCGTGTGTGTGTGACAGGCGGGGACCTGAAAAACCTGCCGCAAATCACAGGAGCTCCCGGGATCCACAGCCACTCTCTGGGCTGGTAATTCAGGTTTGGCATCCACTCTCCTTGGCAGGGCTCAACGCATGGTTGTACGCGCTGCGGGGCTCTCGGACGGGTGTCACCGGCAGCCGTCGGGGCTCGTCCCGCCACTCTCCGGGCTGATGGACACCGTCCTACGGGCCCCGGGCGAGGGCTGCTGGGGCTGTTTCCTGCAGGGGTACAGGAAGGGTGAAGGCGGGGTGCGGCGGAAACTGCGCTGAGCTGTTCGTTCATCTGCACTCCCTGTCCTCCTCGGCTGGGATGGGTCCCGCTCCCCTGCCGCGGGGAGCCCCGCTCCTGGCTTTGCTGATGGAGTACGGTGGCGCTCACTCCTTTGCAGGGCTGGTTTCTGATCTCACTTCAGTCTCTTGCAAATGATGTGTCCAGGTTTAACATTCCTGACTCTGCTGTCACTTTGGTCAGCCGTGTGATCCCGCCAGGCTGGGTGTAGGGGCAGGACTGGCCCTGGATCTCACCTGCTGCTGCAGCCCAAGTGCCCTCCAGAGGCATGGGACAGGAGCCTGGCTGGGAATGGGGAGGAGGGTAGAGCATCCTCTTCTGCCAAAGACCAATATTCTCCTCGTTTAAAGTGCCCCGGAGCCTGCAGTTCCCACTGGGGTGGTCTGGAAGCATTAGACAGCATCTTAAAAAGAGGCAGCTTGTCGGGTGGGGTGCAGTGGGGAGGGGCTGATTTTCTCTCAGCTTACAGACAGCTGGAAGAAGATGCTGGAAAATCAGAGAGGCTGGAGAAAAATTGAGTATGAGTTGCAATGGCTGAGATTATCTGCCAGAGCAAAATGCAAACTGGCACAGGATGCAAAAAGCTGTGGAGCTGACTGGAGCCAGGGCCAGGGAACCCTGCCCCTGGGGAGAAGTGGCTGGACAAACACAAGAAACCTGCCATATGTTTAGCAATGAGCCAAAACCATCCCAAAGAGATTTTTAATGTTGGGGAAAACATGGGCCAAGACAAGGGGATTGCAAAGACATCTGTGCCGAAGGGCAGGCAGACCTGTGCCAATTTTCCTGGCAGGATGACATTTATGAAACGAGTGCTTTTGCTACAGGGATAGCTTCACTGCCTGATAAAGCAAGTGAAGAGAAGTCTTTTGGAGAAGACTTGATCCTACATGCCCTGGGCAGGCACCTGGCCAAGAAATTACGTCCTGTTTATCACAGGTGTTAAGCAACAGGAACATGGTTAGCAATGGGTGCGGACAGGCAGGTTGGAAGATGTGTCCAACAGGATGGCTCCAGCAGCCATGGCTGGGGGACATCAGGGTGCATTCAAGGAGGCTGGAGCAGACCCCTGCAGCAGGAGTCAGCCCTGGATTTCAAACCCAGTGTGGGAAAATCCAGGTAGAGGTCCTGAACTGAATACTGTCACCTGCTTGGGGGAGCTCCAGTGGATATTGCTACTTATCTGCCCCATGCCCATGCTCTGCTCTGGCATCTGCTCTTGGCTAACCTTGGAGACAGGATAGATGGGAAAATACTCTGCCCAGAAACATTTTCGTATGTTTGTATGCTGTCTTTTATTTTTTTCCATGCATGTGCCCCGAGCATTGCAAAATGTGAGTAACCTGGCCCACAGGAACAGGATGGGCTCCTCTCTTCCCTTGTTTATTACTGTCAACAGAAAGAAAGTCTTTAATGTGGAAAAACCCTTTTCCCTTAGCCTATGAACCCAGCCCAGATTTGCACTGGGAGCGCTGGCAGTGACATGTTTCAGGCTGAGACACACCACTGAAATGTCTTCAGAGGTGCTGAGAGTCCTGAAGTGGTGACAGCGTGAAAGTCACATCATGAATCTACCCACCTGTGCCTGGCACATGCTAATGCTTTCCTGATCTTTTCTGAATTTTTTTAGGCCCCATTTCTCCTTCTGGGAGAGAGTCAAAGTACTGCTGGAGTTTATACCTTACCTGGTATGAAGTGATCCTGTCCCCGGAGGATGTCCCTTTGTCAGCAGAATTAGATTAAATAGAAACAAAATGCAGGGTGCATCCAGGGCTATCACAGAGAATTTTTCCTGACAGGGGAAGAAGTACAGTTGTTGTGATGTGCATTTGACAGTCTTGCAAGATGCTATGGCATTGCAGGGTGGAGTTGACAGCTGCAGCCTGCATTCAGCACCCCACTCCTCTGGACCCCTCTTGCAGAGGCTTGAATATCATCCATGTTGCTCCATGGCAACATGGAGCTCCATGTTGGCTGCAGTCACTTTGGGAGGAGCACTGGACACACAGCTCATGGCTATCCTGGCCCAAATGTTGTCCCCCTAAAGCTGCATGGAGACAGAATGGAAAAAAGATGAAAAGTAGAGGGGGGAAGCAACTCGTCAGGCCATCAGGATAGAATGGGATATAATTTAGCTTTTCTGACTTGTTCATATTGCCTCCTTTTCATGCATCTGTCTTTCTTGAATTTTGCCATGTTTTCTTTCCTCAAAATGAGGCTTAGTACCAGCACCTCTTGTCTGGGCATTAAACAGAGATTTCTTTCTTTTTCTAATTGTGTAAATTAAAAAATGTGTGCTTTCGAGAGACTCCACCCCAACCCAACTGTCAGATAGAGAGCAAAACCTTCCTTTCTCCCTCTGAGCATACCAATGCAAAGGAAAACCTCAAAAGCCATCTTCTGTTTTGTTTTTCAGTGGTTTTTTTCCTGATGTGCTGGGGTTTTCTGGCTACTAATCCAAAAAATGTGGCTGGAAACAAGGCTTTACTGAATTTTTTGGCTTCCATTCAGTCAGAGAAGAGTTTCCTAACCAGCCAGTACTCACTTACAGGACAACTCTTGCAGTAAATCAGATGAGATTTCTACCTGCATACGCCGCTTGCCCCAGAACAGCGTAAGAAATCAGTCACTCTTCAGGGTGCAGCTAACAATTGCCTTTGATATCCCAAAACACGAGAACCTGACTGAATCACTGATCTTTTGATCAGTTTTTCCCTAGGAGAGCAGCAACACTAGCTGCAGCCAGAGAGTCAGCAGCATGCAGTGCTCACTCAGACCATGCCCCAGGCAGGGGGAAGAGGAGGTGGGCACAGGTGGCCCCTTGCTGCTGGAGCCGGGCTGCCTGCTGCCCACCCGGCTTCAGCAACTGCCTCTCCTGCACTCTCCTTCATACATTTTCCTTTTTTTTTTAGTGGGCAGGGTTCAGCCTGTCTCTCCTCAGCATTAGAACAGATCCAGGCCAGACAGATACTAATCAGACGTGACTTCCAGTAAGATCCCTGCCTTTACTTTGTGGGATACAGTCGTGTGGATGGAAACTGCAATGTTTTATTATTCCTCCAGTTGTTCCAATACTTCTCAGAGAACAGTGTCATCTCATTGGTATTTCCATGTGCAATCTCTGCCTGGGGTACAGTCTTTCTTCCTACTCTCCCTCTTACTAACCAGATTGTTTTGAAGTGACTAAACCAGGAGCTGATACATGCAGTTCCTTGCCAGGAGGATTTTCAACAGCACTGCCATTGCTTGTGGGCAGAGCGTGCCCCAGCACGCAGAGACAGCCGGCAGGGCATCCCACGTGTGAGCCACCTGACATGCCTAGCCCAGGGAAACATGGGCTCCAGCACAGGGCAGAGGCAGGGAGGAGGGCAGAGTAGACATGCAGAACTGCTTTCTACCCTGGAAGTGCCAGAGGTATGCGAAGGGGAGCGAGTGCCCTTCCACAGATTTGGATGGCCACGCGTTTTCGAGGGAGCAAGTCAGGGAGGCAGCGAGGCAACTCATGAGTTGAGATAAGAACAGTTTAATACTCGAAACAAAGTAAAATATAATAATGATATTAAAATATAACTGCGACTAATCAATAAATAGTAATAACGATAAAAATAATAATGAAAAAAACACAAACAAAAAAAATAAGTGATGCACAATACTACTGCTAACCACATGTTGACCAATTCTGAAATCAGTATTCTGAAATCTGTTCCGTTCTGAATCTCTAGGCTGAAGCTGCCTGGTTTTGGAAGTCCTGACTGAAATATTTCAGTTGTCAAATACTTCAAGGTCAAAGGAGGGACTTCATCCTTTCCCAGAGCAGGGATGAGCTCTCCCCAAACACTTGCCTGCCACCAACACGGCCTTCTCAGTTGTAAGCAGGCATGCTATCCTGAAGCCCTGCTTCAAGGCTCCTGGTGTGTTGAGCACAGTTGCTGACAATCCCTGGCTGTCATGGAGCCCAGCCACTTTCCTCAGCCTTCACCCTTCAGGGACAAGGATCATCTTTTCCCCTGTACTGTCCCATGCCAGGTAGCCCATGGGTGCTGTGAGGGGCAGGCAGGGAGTTCCTGGCTGCAGGGGGTGCCTGGCCGTTGCACCCACTTTGCAGCAGCAGTGCCGTGCAGCCAGCCCTGTGCTTTCCATCGGAGCAGTTTGGGTGGGTGGGAGAGGGCCTTGGTCGGTGCCTACTGAGAGGTGACCCTGGTGCCACCAGCTGCTGGGGCGTTGCCACAGGTGATGAACAGGATGAGTCATCTCCATGTGACACACACCACAGCTCCTGTGGCACCTGTGGTACCCCATGGCAGTGGCAGGTGACCAGGATGACTTGCAGAGTGACAGTGAATAGGGATGGGATGTAATGGAGACTGGCCTTCTGCTCCAGCTGCTCTGTTGGGTGTCAGGGAGTGGCTTCAGGAGCCCTATGCAATAAACTTTAAAAATGTTTTCCCCTTTAAGAGCCTGGTTGCTAAAGAGGGTTCCTAGGAAGCTAGCACTGACAAGGTGTCACAGCTACCTGGGTGCCAGCTGCCAACAGTCTTCTCTGCACAGCTGGCCATGGGGATGGTGGGTGAACACAACAGAGGCACTTACAGCTGGCTTCCTCATTGCTCTGACAGCCTCATCACCCTAGGGAATGGGTCACCCACCGTGGGACATCCCCTGCTCCTGGGAGTTCCCTTCTGCTCCAACTTTGGGGGCTGGGGCACTCTGCTGTCAGTGTGTTGGTGTGTGTCTAGTGTGTTCGGCAGGGAGGCTCCAGGATGGAGGAGGATGCTCCTTACCATCTCTCAGGATACAGTGACTGGGCTGGTGGCTGGCAATGCTTTCCAGGGAGCAGAGTGCAGTGCAGTGTTGCACAGGCCAGCAGCTGGAGAGTGCTCAACCCATGGGAGAGTCCAGCAGGCTGAAACAAGCACAAACATCCTAACAAACCTGAGCTAACAAAGCCGTGCCTGTGCCGCTGCTTAAGGAAGTCCCATTCTTGTTGCAGCATGTGTTTTTGCTCCTTGTCCTGCTGGAGGGAAGTGGTTTGGGGGACACCAGAGGCTGAAGGTGCCAGTTCCCATCAGCAGTGAGATCAGGTTCTGGAGGCTTACTGCCAAGCTGAGGCTGTTTGAGGGAGGAGGCCTTCTGGCACTGGTGGGAGATTGCCTTTATGTTGCTCCGAGTGTCTATGTGCCCATCTCTTGACTGGGTTGTACTACATACAACCAGTGTATCTGGCTTCTCTGGGTGGGTTTTTCTCCTTTCTTCAAAGATTGTTTCTCATCTCAGGCCTAGTCCTATCTAGGCCTGAGATCTTCTTCAGAGAGGGTTTTATGTAGGGCTATGTCTCCTGTTTCTTAAGCCTATGGCCTGGCCACAGGAATCCCTGCTTAGTGGGGTGGGCACAGTGGGGCTGAGCTGAGAAAACCCACTGGAAAGCTATGTCCTGAACACCATGCTGTTCCTGCTGTCCAGAACTGGCCTGTCTGCATGGCAAGGGAACACTGGGCCAGACTGTCAGGCGTTTCCTGCTTCCCTTGAAATACACTTCACTTGACAGATATTCTTTTAGCAAGATACTAAAGATTCTAGCCTCTGCTGCCCATTCAGCTGTTGTACACATAGACATGGATTTGCTGGCATGTGAGGCTGAGCTGGCTTTAAAGTAGGTGTCTGTAAAGGTAGTCTTGAGTTTTCATGCCTTGATTGCTGCCAACTTGATTTCTCTTCCTCCCTCACCCTCCATTGTTGGATTGTGGCACTAGGAAACCTCTGCCAAGAGCAAAGGAGGGACAAATTTGCAACAGCCAAGGTGACAGGATTTGTCCAGGGCATCTTACTTCTGTGCTGCAGCATCCTCTCTGTGCTAGATCTCTGCACAGCTTCAAAAGAAACAGTTCATGGCAGTGCTGCAGGGCACTTCCATCTGCTCTGAACCTTCTCTGGCCTAGGAGAAAGCAGAGTTAAAGGAGTTCTCTCTGGCTAAAAATGCCACTTCACTGACCCTCTGTTAGCAGCCTGGAAGGATCATGAATTCTGGAAGAGAAGGAGCAAGCGGCTAGAAGGGGCTGAAGTGTTCCAGCATCAGCAATCCTGGATTGTATCTGCTTGTCCTTAACTTGTCACTTCATTCTCTCTTCCTCAGTGCCAGCAAAGAAGGTCACTGCAGCTCACAGAATCACAGAATCTGCTGAGTTAGAAGGGACCCACAAGGATCATTGAGTCCAACTCTTAGCCCAGCACAGGACCATCCCCAGGAGTCACACCATGTGTCCTACAGTATCATCCAAACACTTCTGGAGCTCTGTCAGGCTTGGTGCCGTGACTACTTCCCTGAGGCACCTGTTCCAGCACCCAAACACCCTCTAGGTGAAGAATCTTTTTCTAATATCCAACCTAAATCTCCCCTGACACAACTTCAGGCCATTCCTTCGGGTTCTGTCACTTGTCACCACGGACAAAAGATCAGTGTCTGCCCCCACTCTTCTCCTCACTAGGAACGTTCAGACTGCAATGAGATCTCCCTCAGTCTCCTCTCCTCCAGGCTGAACAGACCAAGAGCCCTCAACTGCTCCTCATACGGCTTCCCCTCAAGGCCCTTCACCATCTTTGTTGCCCTCCTTTGGATGCTCTTTAAGAGCTTAATATCTGTCATGGTGCCCAAAACTGCACACAATATTCAAGGTGAGGCCACTCCAGTGCAGAGCAGAGCAGGACAATCTCCTCCCTCAACAAGCTGGTGATGACAACAAGCCTGATGACCCCCAGGACATGGTTGGCCCTCCTGGCTGCCAGGGCACAGCTGACTCATATTCAACTTGCCGTCGATCAGGACCCCCAGGTCCCTTTCCATGGCACTGCTTTCCAGCATCTCATTCCTCAGCCTGTTTGTACATCCAGGGTTGCCCCATCCTGGGTGTAGTATCTGACACTTCCCCTTGTTGAACTTCATATGGTTGGTGATTGCCCAGCCCTCTAATTTGTCGAGGTCTCTCTGCAGAGCCTCCCTGTCTTCAAGGGAGTCAACAGCTCCTCCCAGTTTTGTGTCAGCTGCAAATTTGCTAAGTATTCTTTCCAGCCCTGTGTCCAAGTCATTTATGAAGATGTTGAAGAGCACAGGGGCTAAGATGGAGCCCCGTGAAACCCCACTAGTGACAGGTCACCAGTCTGAGATTACACCATTCAGTATTACCCTTAGTGCTCAAACCATGAGCCAATTGTTCACCCACCACACGATGTGTGCTGGACATTTTGTCCAGAAGGATCCTGTGTGTATTTCACCCTGGTGTAGAGCTCAAGAGTGATCTCTGGAGCTTGGCTGCATTTATCCTAGTATTCACAGCAACATGCTTCTCAGCCCTCTTGGGACTCAGAAGTTGTTTGCAAAGCTAGAGAGCAAACCTGCACACCTGAGGAAGAGTTGTGCTGCATCATTATTTCCTATGATGGCCAGGGTCCTCCCAGGAGAACTTGTCCAACTGAGTATTGCTGATCATTTTCTGTGTTGTGGTTTAACCCCAGCCTACAACTAAGTTCATGAAGCCGCTTGCTTACTCCCTCCACCCCTGCTAGGATGGGGAGGAGAATTGCAAAAAAGTTGGAAACTCCTGGGTTGAGATAAGAACAGTTTAATAATTGAAACAAAGTAAAACATAATAATTATAATAAAATATAACAATGCAACTAATAAATCAATAGTAATAATAATAATTGTAATGAAAGTAACCCAAACAAGAAGGACAAGTGATACACAGTGCAATTGCTCACCACATGTTGATGCCCATGCCATTCCCCAGCAGCCCCCCTCCATCCTTTCTGCCAAGTACTCCATTTATATACTAAGCACGATACTCTATGGTATGGAATAGCCCTTTGACCAGTTCAGGTCAGCTGTCCTGACCAAGCTCCCTCCCAGCTCCCTGTGCACCTGCTTGCTGGCAGAGCATGAGAAACTGATAAGTCCTTGGCTTAGGGTAAGCACTACTGAGCATCAACTAAAACATCTGTCAGTTTGTCATCAACATTATTCTCATACTGAATCCAAAACACATCATTGTGCCAGTTACTAAGAACAAGATGAACTCCAGGATATCCTGATACGCAGTTCTGATATGTGTGGCTGATAAATATATCCCTTTTTTCAGGGATGACTACAGGACCTTCCAAGTCACAAAGTGAAGCCCAAAGATTCATGGTCTGTCTATATTAGTCTGCTGAGGCCTGGATGAACTCTCTGAAGATATGCCTCCCCATATTCCACATTGAACAGCTTTGGACGTTGGAGCTGAACTCTTCACCTGCCAAGGGGCGATTGCTGTCATCATTCCTCCTGTATGAAAGCCAAAAGGAAGCTCCCTTTTGATTGATCCAGGCCTTACATCCCTTGAAGAGAAGATAAGGACACAGAAGAATGCTTCACCACTGGGATCACTGCTGAGCTTTATAACCAGGCCATAAACTGACCACCTACTCTCTCTGCTCTGCAGGCTCTCCCTGGTCGCTGAGAGCTCATCACCCACAGCCTTGACAACACACTGACACTTTCCTGCATGGTCCCAGACACTGCCCAGTCTGGCAGCAGTGTCACCTCTTGGCATTAACTCTCATGGGAAGAGGAAGAAGCAGGGAAGTATTTGTCTAGGTTAACCCCAAACCAGCAGCTGACTGTAACTGCTCTGCCATATGCAGACCTTAGGAAACGTTTCTTCTGTGCATGCCACCTCATCATAAACCATCTCCTCTTGCTACTGAGGTCTCGTTTGCTGAAAAAGATAAGAAGAGGTGTGTATTGAAGCACAGCTCAAATTCCAGAAGTAATTTGTCGAAGCTCCTGGGTTTTACATACAGGCAGGACAGAAAACTGGCAACTTCAGATGAAGCAATAGAGTCCCTGAGTGACTTTACTTCTACAGGTGCAACTACTTTATAGGGACTGAATGTTACAATAATCCAGTATGCTAAAGAAACAGGATGGGTACAAGGAGCTCATGTGTGTCTGCTCGTTACTGAGCTGAGAGTGTTATCCCTTCTCTGTGTGATGTGTAATTGCTGAGTTAGATCACTGGCTCTGCAATGGGGTGTCAGCTTGGATGGGTTACCTATTCCTTGCAGCCTGTTTTGGATGTACATGCTGCTTTCAGCCTGGCTACCCAACCCCCTGGCCATGTCCCATGTTACTGACTGCCAGAATGGATCAGGACTCCGAGTACATCTAAGGGCTGTCACGGGCTCAGTGGCATTCCCACAGCTCAGCTGGGTCACTAGAAATGCCACTGTGCCAGATCATGGCAAATATGGAGAAAATAAAATACACAAGGGGCCAGCTCTGCTCTCTGTGCCCAGCATCCTGTTGCTCTGGAAATCTTGGTGACCTGGGAGTAGGAACACACAAGTGACTATGTACTCTGCCTGGAGAGACCTGGTGTGAGCTAGGAACTGCTCACAATATGCTGGTTTCTGTCAGATGTTGTTCAGCCCTGCCATTTCTGAAGACCTGGAGACATTCTTGAGTCTCTGAGAGTGCACTATCTGTTCTGAATAAAGTAATCTTATTAATCCCTAGTGGCTGACTGTTGACCCTAAGCACATATTTTGTGAAGTTTGCACTCAAGAAACTTAAACGCAAGAGATGGGAAATTAAGCAGAAGGTTCAGAGGCATTTTTCTGCTGTGTATGTACACACAGCACTCTGGATAACTTAGGTGCTTTCTCATAGTCAGACCTGTCAGGGTGAGAACACTCAGCTTCGGGCAGTGCAGTTACTGGTTGCAAATGCACTAGCCTCTTGCTATTACAAACAAGTGAAGTGGAAATGACCTCTCAAAGTCTCTAGTCCAACCTCCTGCTCCAAGCAGGGCCTTCTAGATCACATTGATTAGGACTGTAAGCAGCAGAATTGTGAACATCTCGAAGAGTGTTGGATCTAGAATTTCCATGAGTCCCTGTTCTAGTATTCCTCATGGGAAACATATTTTTGCTAGTATTTAATCAAATTTTTGCATGTATACAAGATCCCCATTCTAGCACACTATTACTTATGTATGGGTTTTTTGCTTACTGGTGCATGGCAGTCTGAAGACAATGTTTATCAGGGGACAATAAATGCTTCTTTCCCTCTTCATATGCCCAAACACTTGGTTTTCATTCCAGAGTTAAAAATCTCCTTTTTCTCTTCTGATTACTTTTTAAAAGGGTATCCTTCTTCCTCTGTGTAGGAGTGGAAGAAGTCCCCAAAATATGCAAGTTTTTCCTCTCTTTGGGCTCAATCACATAGCAAGAGATGCTCCTAGGAGTTTACAAACACTTATGCCCAGAGTTTAGGAAACCTTTACCTTGGCTGATCCATGAAGATGACTTGCTTACTGCCTTCTCCTATTTGACTCTGACATGAATAATATCTAGCTCTCAACTGACAACCAAATATATAGTCAAGTTTTAAACTTTGATTATGGTTGCAAAGCCCTACATTCTGCTGGAGAAATTAGCTGCACATGGCATGGATGGGTGCACTGTTTGACATGTTAAAAACTGGCTGGAGGGCAGGGCCCAGAGTCTGGTGGTGAACGGCGCTACATCCAGTTGTGGTCGGTCACTAGTGGGGTTTCCCAAGGCTGAGTGTTGAGGCCAGTCCTGTTTAATATCTTTATCAATGACCTGGACAAGGGGATCAAGTGCACCCTCAGTGCAGGGGGCAAGTTGATAGTCAGAGACAGTACCAGGGACACAACCTGTATTTTGTTTGATTGTCAGGATTTGCATTTAGGAACACAGCTTAGTGAGACTTGGCAGTGTTAGGTTTATGGTTGATGATCTTAAAGCTCTTTTCCAACCTAAATGATTCTATGAGTCTTAGTAGATGAACTTAATCACTGATGTAACATCTCATTCACAAATATTCCAATACACTTTGTGCATTCTAGCTGTATTTATGCCTCCTAGCATAAGCTCAGGGAAGGCAGAAACAGTGTGGGGCAAGCATATCCATATATTTACAGAACATCATAAAAAAACCATAAAAAAAAATTTCCCCCAAAAAGCTATGAATCCCATGTAAATGCAAAGTTAATTTTTAGTAATTCACAGACAGAAACAAGCTCCTTGTAGTTTCCCAATGCTTACCAGAAGGTAAGGGTATGCATGCAGATAGCTCTTGCAGAACAGCCCCAAAGCTTCCTAGAGAACCCACTCCTCTCTTTGACAGATGCTCTTCAAGTGGAGATGAATAAAGAGGGCTCACTTCAGGTGTCCATTTACAGATATGTGCAACTTACTGGATATCCAAAATATTTGAAAGGGACTGGCAGATAAGAAAAAAGACTTTCAGGAAACCCAGACCCTTCCAGGGCAGCAGTTTGGGGCTTGCTGCAATATCCCACAGAATGCACAGAGACACCGGATATTACCAGACAAGTTAAACATTTCAGTCCCAGCCCTATTCTCTGCTCCAGAGCACTTCACAGTAGGGTTTTTCAGCCTCTTTGCCTCAGTCACTGGGCAAGCCAGAACAGACTAGCTTATGTAGGACCAGTTTTAGGTCAACTCTAAACACTTTTGCACCTAATGTCAGGAAGAAGTATTCAGAACTGCTTAAAAGGTAAAATAAAACACATGTACCAGATTCTCACATAATTTCTCACCAGTTGACAAAAAAGCTCTTAAAAGGATTAATTTTTCCTCAGTGTGAAAGATGAGACACAGTTACAGAGGAAAATTATTTTTTGAGGCTATCTATCTAGCTAAGAATGCCCTGTCCAGAAACCTATGCTGCTTCTATAAATGTTTAGGGTTTAAAAAATGAAGCAGCGGCTACATGACCAGCTCAAAAATCATAAAGCTGAGATAGAACACAATACAATCCCACACATGGCAGTGAATGCCACAAATTCATCCATGAGTCATCTGCCCACAGAATAAAGTTTTTACAAAACTGAGTACTGTAGAGTCTCCTTCAGTAAACATACTTGGATTCAATGATCAGGAAAAAGAAAGTTAACTTTGCCAAGTAAATGAGATTGATTGTGTACCAGACATTAATAATACAGATTAAAAGAAACTGCTCCTAACAGAACGTTTATGCATACAAACCATACTGATTTATAAAAAGCTTTTCCTACACCCCGTACTGAGAACACAAAATGAGATTTAAAAGAAAACAAATGCTGCCACCTAGGGAACAAGGTGGAAATCCACCAATTCAGGCTCTTCGGACTGTCTCCCATAGGGTTCGGGCCACGGCTCTCCTTTCTGCTTTTGCTCATGTTCCTGTGTCACCGAGGACAAATGGAGCAGCGATAGTACTGGCTAAAGCTGCACTGGTATCTACAGGAAGAGGGAAGTCTCTCCTGGGTGACTGCTGATGGGTAGCACCATTGGATACATGTTCTCCAATACACAAGGGTTTTCAATAGCTAACAATATCTTTTGAGCCTTAAACGTTTCAGTGGAAGCACGGTGGGTTTGACACGTTTCTATGATACACAAGAAAACTTCAGGATTCCCTGTCCTGAAAGACTGTGCCAGCAATTCAAGGAGAAATGCTTTCCTCCTTGTTCAAACTAGATATCAACTCTGATGGAGAAAGCCCGCATACCCTTTAAAGAGTGCCTGAAACTAAGGGGCTGAGCACTTCCAAACTACTCACAGCTAAGCTGGGAGCTGAAGCCCAGCTGTCCCAGAAAACACACACAGAGTGCCTGCTGGGCAACAGCAGACGTGAAGTCCAGGAACTTTTTTTTAACATGTGTTTCCTGGCCAAATGTAAAAAAAATTCCATAGGAAGGAGAGTTGGGAATTTAATCAATTAAAAAAACTCTTCTTGTAGCTCAACTGGGGAAAAAAACATTAATCTGTACATTGCATTAGCAAAAGCCAGTAAGACATCATCTCACCTTCGTTTGACCTCTATGGGTGGCTGCACATTCTCCTCCCAGTCAGATCAGAACTGTGCTGATCCTGTGAAGCTAGAAAATATCATAAAATCCTAATCAATCAAAATATTATCCAACAACCTGAGCTCAGACAGAAAAGAGATCCTTTCTTGTTTCACAAGCATGCCATTCAGCTAGTATAACTCCTTATTAGCTTCATGCATTTGTAATAAGCTAACGAGAAAGCTTGCCATAAGGTTGTTGATGTCTAAAGGTTTCAGTAACATCCTTCTATGTTACTGAATTACGAATTATGTTATGAAGCTGTTATTATTATGTTATGTTAATACTATGTTATTATAAGTTATGAAGTTGTGTCAGGGGAGGTTTAAGTTAGATATAAGGAAAAGGTTCTTCCCCCAGAGGGTGTTTGAGCACTGGAACAGGTTCTCCAGGGAAGTGGTCACAGCACCAAGCCTGAAAGAGTTCAAGAAGCATTTGGACAATACTCTCAGCCACATGGTGTGACTCTTGGGGTGTCTTGTGCAGGGCTAATGGTTGAACTTTGATGATCCGTGTGGGTCCCTTCTACCTCAGGATATTCTACGATTCTACTGATTTTAGCAGTAAATTTTAATGCCATGAGTAGATGCCAGTCAGCACTTTGAGCAATCAAAGCGACATAGGGATTTTAGTGCATCTGGGAAATCAAGCATGGTGATCACCAAATGCTGGTGCGTAGTCCTGTACTAGTCAATTTTAATTTCAAGGAGGCTGGAACTTTTTCAAATCCTGTGCTATATAATAGTCTCTCTGTTAAAGAGAAATATACTTCTTTGCTACAGCTAGAAATGTATATTTTAACAGTTTGAACCCACTGTAGCCAGTGGTGCAAGATTCACAAACTGTCTTTCCCTCTTTGCCACTTAATTTTGCTGCTCTAACACTGTTATCTAGATGACTTCCTACCTCACCTGTATATAAAATGGACTTCTAACAGTATCACTGAAGGCAGTTGGATTAGGCCATGAGTGAGGACTCTTCATACAGTTAAGCCTCATAGGAAGCTTCATAGGAAGGCTTAGATTCCTAGTCTAGAAGTATGAGTCCTACTCTTCATATGAATAAGGTGAACATTGTCCTAAATGTAATTTACAGTTTTTAACTTAAAAAAAAAAATTAAGCCCACCATACTGAAATTCACCATCTTTTTGATCTATAAAGGTTCATAAACACCCGACTGGTGTACATTATTGTTATGCTTCTGGTTTTTTGCTTGCAGACCTCCAGTTGTGTCACACGATGTTCCTCTGTCAAGTGATTAGCCTTCACTCGAAGAAAATGAAAGCAGGCGTGTGCTGGAAGGTAAGGATAGTTTTGACCCTTTAAAGGAACCATAAGACAAAAGCATTATTGTTTTTCAAACCCGAAGTCACTGACCTGAGAACATTCCTCGGGCACAAAGTGTGCTGTACATCCCTACCTGCACTGCTGCTCCCCAGCAAAGCCTGACACAGCCATTGTCTGGGGCCAGCGGTAGAGCAGGTGCTGCTTGGCTTGGATCAAAGGTAGAATCCACCTGTGCATTACCAAGCACCACAGGGCAACCCAAATACAGTTAATTTCAATCAACATGCAGGAAACAGAAAGGAACAAACCCAAGAAAGGCTATGTGCCCATATTCATGACAAGTGCAAGGAAAGGACCAAACCCCAGGACATGCACACCCTCCCTGCGGGATGGTCCACCAGATCCACTCTGGAATGCACTCTTTTACATCAGTCTTGGGCTTTCCGATTTTGCTTTGATGTTTGCTACAGGAAGTGGTTCTTGGGTGCCAGACGGGGCAGTGACACTGTTGCCTCACGGAGCAGAGCCCAGAGGGACGGGGACCTGGATGGCAGTGCATGTCTCCTGCCCATGCCTCCAGCATTCCAAAACAGCCCTTACTTGCAGCAGGAGCAGAAGGTGCCCAGGTCACTGCTCTCTGCCTGCAGGACCTGCAGGTAGGGAGCCAGGGGCAGAGGTTTGGTACATGTCGGGTCGCCATCACTGGTTTGGTAGCTGCCACGGGAAACCCCTCCAGTGGCTCCTCAGGGGTTGTTGGCACCTGTGGGCTCAGAATATCCCGGAAGCAAAGAGCACTGCCTTTGTTTCTAACAGGGGTGCTAGGGCCTCCCTGATCCCAGGTGGCGCTGTGGGAATGGCACTGGGTACCCGTTCACTTCCTTCTCCAAACAACTGACTTACTGGTATAGCGTCGGGACGTCTCTTTCTTATGAGCCATCTTTATAAGAAAATAAATTTGGGTTCAGGTTATAACTGTACTATGGCTATGTTTATAAACACTAGTTTGACACAGTAACAATACTTTAAACAAGCTTGTTTATTAAGACACGCTACACAGAAGGTACATTTAAGGAATTGTTTACATTTGGATCATCTGTATCCCTCTCATTTTCTTGAAAAGTGGTCATCTGCCATATCAGCAAGATCCCATTTTGAAAATTTCAACATTCTTGTTTTCTTCACTGCAAGCAGAAGAAAAATATTTCAGAAGAGAAACACTATACTTGACAGAAACATTTTATATAGTGGACTTGCCCATGTCTAAATGCAGTGATGCATTTAATTGCATCACTTGTGGCAAGCATTACCACAAAGTAACCATGATGCAAAGATTTATGAATCACAGAGAGCGAGTAACTTACCAGAGGCAGCCTCACATCAGGTTTTGTTACTTATAAAAACCTGATAAAACCATCTGCAAATCTGAGAACTATCAACCCACGTGACAAATCTCTCCATGAGGAATAACATGTCAATTACAAAGCACTACTGCAAGATGAACCTCAAAGTCTCTGAGGTGGGAGCCAGTTCTAATGCTTACAAAATTTTCCCCTTTCGCATGGGAATTCAGTAGGAAGGGAGTGCGTCCTGATGCATCTCTGCATCTGAGGCTTCATTAAAATTCGAATGTGTGGTTCTCTGAACACTGGAATCTTCTTTAAGGAAATTTTAGCCAAGTATCCCTTAGTTTGGAAACACTTTTTTTTTATTTTTTTTTATTTTGAGGTGCTCCATGTACAATCTCAATTTACCAGACAAGTGCAGACACAAAAAGAAAGTAATAGAATGCAAATTGTCCTACCTCTTCAGTTTGCTTCCCTATCTTACTAGAGTCAAGCTGTTTTACTCCTCATGAAATTCAAGAGACTTATGATTACCCAAAGGTAGGGATAATCTGTACTAATAGTTGTATCAGGGATCTTTTAACCAGAAGGGAGTGGAGCAAATTAGGAATATGAAAGAAAATATCAAGATCAGGGGATGTAAAACACCTGTAAAAATGCAAGAAAAAGTTCTGACTGAAGGATAGACCTTAGGCTAAACCCTGCAGAGGCAGCTCAAGCTTCTGCATCTGTTTCCAAGAGCTTGTGGTGCTACCAGACTAGGTTTAAATTAGTATCAGATATTGTCATTGCTACTGGACACTGAGTGTGGAAGAGACCTGAGATTTGCATTTGAGCACCCACTTAAGAATGGATTAAATCTAAGCTTTAAAAAAAAAAAAGGCAAGGAGGAAGACCAACTTTGGTCTTATAGTTAAAGAGCTTCACTGTAGAACCAGGATGGGCAGGGTTTGTGCTGCACCTTTGTTCCAGGTGTTTCATGTTATCATGGATCAGTCACAGCAACCTCTTCTGCAGTACTCATAATGCACATGGGGCTTTCGGGATGCCCACACAGTCTTCCATGGCTAAAAGAGCCCATGGACAGTACTGTCTTGGTCATCAGAGAAGTGCAGCTCCCTCTGAAAAGTCCTTTCATGGGCTTAAATATGGGCTAGAACTAACCTGCAAGTTGTCTGTTCAGAATCACCTAAGCTAACTGAGAAGTGAATTTTTGTAACTTAGTACTGGATGTGCCCATATATCTGTGACTGTTTCTTTATCACCACATTACACTATTTCAGCAACTGGTCATGCAGCTGGTTAAGAGGGGGAAAAAGATCCCCTTGTTCTCCCCTCCTAAGGAGTGTGACAGACTGTACCTTAGACTCCTTGGAGTGAAATGACCAATGCTTATGACTATGACTATGTTTTTCATAAGACAAAGTGTTTTATCCGTGTTGTGTTCATGCCAAGTCAAACACTTTAGGACAACAACTCCAACAACAAAAATATGCTAAATAAAATTCTACCTTGTGTGTGTAATTGGATTAAATCCCATGTATCACACAAAACATGTACATTACATCTTATACTAAAAAGACATAAGTCCCATCACAAATTACTTAAGGAATCACTTAAGAGAGTTGAAATAAACAGCAGATTTGGCTGGAAAACCCTTTGTTCTGTGTGCAATGCTGTATTCAGGGATCTGCCGTGCACCCATCTGGAACTGAGGGATCACGCCTAAAAAAATGAAACATCCTAGAAACATAAGGCTGGATCTCAAAGCCCATCCTTCTGCTCTGAAAGGATCAAAGACACTGTTTAAGTCATTAGATGTTCTTCTGCCTATATCTCCACAATATGGATTTCCACTCTCTGTGGGCAATACTTGGCACTTCTCTGTCTTTTATTGTACTGATTTCACTCAGTTTCTCCATAGCCCTGGGAATTTTGATGCTGTCCTGCTCAGATCATCATATCCATGCCATTTGCAATTTTTATTGTCTTGTTTCCAGTATCCATTTTAATTACAAAAATACTGAATTACATGTTACACCTAAAGGATAACTCACTTAATAGCTCTTTCCAGGTTGACTGTAAAATACTGATTGCTGCTTTTGAACCACAGCATTTCAAACTTCTGTGACTTCATCATTTAACAATTTCAGCTGAATAACTATTTGTCTGTTTATGTGAATGTCAAGTGGAGATATGTAAAATGTCTTATTAATAGCATGCAGTAGCACTTCTGTTTCCTCCTACATTGTTTGGCCAGTTATCTTGCCAGAAAATGAAATCTCATGGATTTGATCAGATTATTTCTGACAAATCTGTATCAGCTCTGCTTACTTTCTTTTTTACCTCTAGTTATGTACAAAGCCAATCGCTTAATAACTTACTCCAACATCATTTTAGACAGTAAAAGGTGAGTAGGCTCCTAATATGTAATATGCCAAAACCTCTTTTCTTCCATTTTTACAGATTGTACTCTGCGTGAGCTGTGGTTCCCTGTTTTCTTTTTTTTGTTTTGCTTATGTTCCCTTGGTCATTTGGTCATTCGAATTTTGTAAATTATCTGGTCACAATTAATTTTTCCTCTGCCTCGAAGCCAGAAACACATTTCAGCCTTCCCTTTCTTGAGATCTCTCTGTTCATAATTTTGTAATCTGTTATTTCATTAATATAAATTGCCTTTCACCATTAAAATTCTATTCACAAGCAGTTCCTCTCAGTTTGTACTGAGAGAGCACTCTATAAAGATTTCCAGTCAATCATAATGGGGGGTAACAATGCTCGTTACATACTGATTTTCTATGTTTTCAATGTGTTTTTTTAATTATTAAATTATTAATTATTCATATTAATTATTAATTAATTAATTGCTATCGTTAATTAATTAATTATTAAATTATTCTATCAGGCAATCTTTTTCTTGATTTTTAGGCAACCTGTAAGATATTATTGCAAAACAGTATTTTCTCGTAACACTCGGCATTCTTAATCTTCTCTATGAAAGGAAAGACAGGAGATTGGATCTTGAATTAAAAGCTGCATTTTGGGTGGGATCTTTCATGTTTTCTGATGGAGAGTGTGGAACAATATGTCATTATATTAAATGGCAATATGGCACTGTATGAACATAACAGGCAACCTCCTCTAAGATACTTCTTGTTAGGAATTACAAAAGTGAATATTCAGTACTCCCAGCCAACTGAATCCATTCAAACCCATTTACGGGTATCATTAGAAAATATTTTGCAAGGGATTTGCACCTGAGAGGACACTGCTGAAACCGCAGTGCAGCTGTGCAAATGCTCCAAAGCCAGTAAAGAATCTATCAGTTAGCTGGGATGTCAGGGTGAAGATTCTAGTTGCATACAGGGAAGGGAAGGATAAGATGTCAATTAAGTGACTACCTGTTTGAAAGGCAGAGCACACACTCGTTTCCATAGGTCTCCCCATCAGTGCCACAAACTGGATGGAAGTCCCTTGGACACCCAGCCAAAGGATACTTGGAGCAGTCCGGCTAGGGAAGACAGGTACAAAAGAGGTCTAAGATACACCATTTGAAACAGGTTTCTGCTCAGCTTCTGAAGAATACTGGCATGCTCATGCACAGAAAAAAAAAGTGTCCAACAGGAGCTGACATAGCATTTTAAAGTGTCACAGTATCTTTCACACTTCTATGGGAATTTATCAATTGAAGATTGGCTCCTGTTGCCGGCACGGCTTGAGCTGTGGTGTCAGGACATACGCATGCCACACAACCCAGCCCGTCCGACCTCCGAACCTCAGCGGGACACACGGACAGCGCGTTCCCATGAAAGACAACTGCAGATGGAGCTGGTAATGGATGGGGAATCACCACTTGGTGCGCTGCAGCCTGAGCAGGTGGTGCCAGCACGTCCCGAGTCCCTCAGCTGTGGGGAGAGCTCCCTGCTCAGCCCCGGGGCTCCGGAGCCAGGACAGGCACAAATTCCCACGCGCAGACTCTCTGTGGTGCTTCTTGGGAAGCGGGCGCCCGGCACAAGGGAGGTCGGGAGGCAGGGGATCCTTCCCTGGGGAGACGGGGCAGGCGCACCTCACCGTGTAGCTGGCCACGGTACCGCGACACGAGACGAGCCCTGTGGGGAGCACCGGCGTAACGGAGGCCGCCGCCCGGCCCCGCACGGCATGTCCCTCCCTGACGCTCCGCGGGACCGATCGCTGTCCGACTCGGGACCCTGGACCCCGCTGCCTGCTCCGTCCCGGTCCGTCCCCACCAGCCGAGCTGTCCGGCCCGTCCTGTCGCCGGTCCCCACACCTGCCATCCGGACGGCTGATTGCCACCCACGGCTTAGATCCACGCCGGCGGCCGGCCCGGCACGGCACCAAGTTCAGCCATGTCCTTTCCTGGGACGACGACTGGCGGGGCACGTACAGTCCCGTTTCCCACCTGCCGCGCACCGGCTCTCCGTACCTCCCTTTCCCCCGACCGCTTCTACGCCCGCGTACCGGCGAGAAGGAAACGGGAGCAGCACCAGCGCATCAGCCGCGCGCCATGTCGCGAACTGAGGCGGTGGCGGGTCGGCAGCAACGGCCGCGCCCGCGGGGCCGGCACGGTGGCGAAGCGGGCCGGCGCGGGAGCGGGGTGCGGAGCGGGGCACGGGCACGGCCGCGATGCTTCATCTTGAGGTGTGATCTGTGCGGGTTTGTACTGAGACTGCAGAAACCTTCCCAAGGAACGTGCGTGCTCACGGAATGAAAAGCTTTGCCGTCAGGGCTGGGCAGCTGGGCGGCGCAGTTAATGGTGGGAGCCCGACTGTGATTTCGGCATTCCCCAGGCTCCCCTGCTTGACTTCAGGTCGCTAGTGCTGCGCGTTTGTGCAGAGTATCCTGGGCAACTCGGAGAAGCTGGAAATACGCCTGGAGTGCCATGTGGCTGCTTAGGTCGTAGCCCCTGTCTCCTCAAGAAGTGACATGAAGTGACTTGTGCAGAACTATGAGTGCCTTCCTGCCAAGAGGAAGAGAAAAATTAATACAACCTCAGAAATAAAACCAGCCTGCCTGCCTCCAAAGGCATGAGAGCACAGGCCAGCAGGGGCTGGAAAGTCTTGGTATCCCATCGTGCCGGCGTGGCTCCTTGTCTTGGTAGCACTGCTTTCCAAAGAGCACCTCATCTGTTGCTTCCTGATAAGAATGATTAGTTTTGCAGAGCCCAGAAGTTGGCTTTACGCAGGGTCTGGCACTGCAAATGTTTGTATGCAGTTTACCAAAATATAGGGCATGGACTTCTTGTAAAATGACCTATGCCTCTGTATATGAGCTGGAGTTAGACCTGTCAAGTGTTTTGATATGTCCCATATAGGTACATACACACATCCTTCTTGTCTCTGTGTCAGCCTCTGAGTCCTTCCAAGCATGGCTTTTCTTCTGCATGTTTCTGACAGTGTGCCCTGCCCACATGGCGTCATTCGGAGGTTACTATCTGCTTAATATGTTCTCATTCCTCCAGGTAACCCCTGCAAACTGTTTGCTGTGTTAAACTTTCATTCAGAGCACACCTCTAAGATTACTACCCGTGACAAGGGATGCTTCACGCAAAAACCTCTGGCTTGGCTATTTTAAGCAACGTGCCTGATCAGAATATCTTGTGGCCGGTGAAGCGCGTAGAGGGGTATTTCTCTCTGCTTGATCTCCTTCCCTAGCTTTTCCTAAGGTTTTGCCCCAGGTTTGTCTGCTAAGCCATTTGAGTTGCGGGCATCTTTTTGTTATCTTGTTACTGGTGGGGTGTTTGCTGGATTTGCCATCCTGGGGGAACCTTTAGGTCCCAGAGAAATTTCCTTGGGAGAAGGAGCATCAGGGGGTTAAATACTGAAGAGTTAGGCTGTGGTGGGTTTCCTTGTTTCTTGAAGGTGTGATTTTTTGAAGGAAGAGGTGCCAGCTGAAAGTGAAGAAAGCAGAAACAAGGGAAAGGTGAAGAAAGCAAAACCAAGGGTAGGAGTTACTTCTTAAGTTGTTAATTTCTGAAGTTCATGTCACTAAACAGTTAAGTACAAAACTCTTGCACAGAAAAAAAAAAACCTGAACTCAACAAACCCAGTAAGAGCTCAGTGTAGCTGTTGGTAGCAAAGATGAGCTTTCTCCTGAATAATTCCAGCACAGCAAGCACAAAATAGGTGTGTAGTGTTATCATCTCACCTCAGAGAACACCTACCCCCTAAAAAACATTCTCCACATTAATGTATTTTCCAATGAGGAAATTATATGTTCATCGGTATGTTGCACTTGATCTCAGGTAAATGGGATGAATGGGACAATTTTGGTTTAACATCACTCGAGTTATCTTTCTGTGACAGTAACACGAACTCATTCACAGCCACGTATTCTGTCCCAGATGCTTCCTTCTGATGTGGCAGAGAAAACAGGAAAAAGTAACCCAAAGGTGCTCTATTAACTCTCAGTGTCACAATTGTATTTGAAACTGGTGCCAGTCCAGTCTCCTCAGTTCTGAAAGCATTTTGTTTCACTTATTTAAATTTTTCTACTAAATTTTCTACTGAGGTTATTTAATTTTGCCTTATTTGAATAAAATTTTAGAGACAGGTCTTTAGAGAAGGGAAAACTATAGAAATAAGATATTAAATAGAAGAAAAGATAACTTACAATTTTTTTCTTCTGGAAAGATTGAGGGCTATTAAAAGATATCAATTTTCTTTTATAAATTATTAAGAACTGGAAGCAAGGAAGAGGATAATTACTCAGAGGGCTTCTAAATAGCTTTTGTATCCTGTTAACACATTTCTGATATGAATGCTGAGTCACTGGAAAGGAAAATTGCAGAATTATTTGCATATCTTCTAGAAGTTATCTTCTTGTTAACATCAGGTAGCTGATTAATAAACATGGAAGATAATAATGATCCTAGCATATAGGCTGCAGGGAACAATGCATAATTAGAAGTTACATCCCTGCAGAAAAGGTTTATTTCTGCCTTATGCTTAATGGAAGGAGTGACTGTGTATTTGCCACTGCTTCCAGCAGGACTGGCCTGTAGTCTGGCTGTGCCTTGGAAGAAACAAAACAAACTGCTGGGCCAAACTGTTGGGATTGAAAACCCTCTGGTGCTCCTTGGTCTTGCTGCTGCTCCAGTGAGTGCTGTCCAGGTGCTTCTGAGATTGCTGCAAAGATTGGCCATTCATTTTTACCACCCTAGTGGTGGTGGCAGGAAGGTCATTCTATAGTTCCACCTGTACAGTTTATCCTCAGCCACTCATGACTGTCCTGCCTACTGGAGATGCTCGATTGCTTGGGTCTGCTTGTGAAGGTGTTTCCTCTCTTAAATCTGCACAAATCAGCCAGGTGAGCAAGGACCTACTGCTAAAAATCCCCGAGGACCCCACCTAGATTGGACTGAAGTGGCAAACTCTAACACAGGGTCATGGTGTGGGTGGCCCAGACTTATTCCAGGATGTTCCCTGTCTCCCAAAACCAGGCTAAGCAAAACAGGAATTATTTTTATACAGTCAGTAATGAGTAAGTCTTAAAAAAATAGCCAGTGATTAATGTGGACATCAACAAGCTGCAGAAAAATAATGTGCTTGAATGTGGCATGGATTCAATGTCAATAAAAGCTTTTAGACAAAGAATGATAAATGCCAGCATAGAGTCATAGAGTGGTTTGGGCTGGAAGACATCTTTAAAGGTCATCTAGTCCAAACCCCCTGCAATGAGCATCTTCAACTAGATCATGATGGTCAAAGCTCCATCCAACCCGACCTTGAATGTTCCCAGGGATGGGGGATCCACCACCTCTTTGTACAACCTGTGCCAGTGTCTCACTGTCCTTATAGTAAGGAATTTCTTCCTTATATCTACCCTCCTTTAGTATAAAATCATTACCCTTTTTCCTGTCACTATGAGCTCTACTAAAAAGTCTGTCCCCATTCTTCTTATAAGCCCCCTTTAGGTACTGGAAGGCTGCAGTGAGGTGTCCCCAGAGCCTTCTCTTCTCCAGGCTGAACAACCCCAACTCTCTTGGCCTGTCTTCGCAGGAGAGGTGCTTCAGCCCTCTGATCGTACTTGTGGCCCTCCTCTGTACCCATTCCATCAGGTCCATGTCTTTCCTGTGCTGAGGGCTCCAGAACTGGATGAAGCACTGCAGATGGGGTCTTGTGAGTGTGGAGTAGAGTGGGAAAATCACCTCTCTCGACCTGCTGGCCACACTTCTTTTGATGCTGCCCAGGATTTTGTTGCCTTTCTGGGCTACAAGTGCGCATTGCCAAGTCATGTCCAGCTTTTCATTCACCAGTACCCCCAAGTCCTTCTCCACAGGGCTGCACTCTGTATCCCTTCATCCCAATCTGGTGTTCATTTTTAAGTAACTGAGTCTCTTTGTGAAAATCTGAACTTGCCCCCTATTCTTGGTGTTTCTCGCAAAGAAAATGTGTTGAAGACTTGTGGACTGTGACATCATTGGGGATTTCCAAGACTCAGCTAGACAAGGTCACAACTTTGTTGATATACTGTTGGCAGTAGTTCTGTTCTGAGTGGGAGGGGGGCTAGAGACCCAGAGGTCCCTTCCAGCCATCACTACTATGACTCTGTGTCCCTATCCCTGAAATCCATTCAGAGCTTTGACCTGCTGATTCATATTGTGTTTGCTTATGTTGTCTGTTCTCCTGAAATCAGTAGGCATCAGACATTGGAAGGATGGAGACTTATGGATATACAGCTTAACAAAGGTATCAAAAATGTATTTGGTGGTACCATTTATTCCTGTTATTTGAAATTATATCACCTTTATTGGGAAAGAAAGATTGGCTAGCATACCTGTGCCAGGATGAGTGTGCCAAAACTGAAGGAACAACACTTTATTTGTCGGGTCCTCAGGAACTTGTCAGTGAGACATTAGCAATGTCCAGGAGTGCAGAAATGCCTTCATTGCAGTAAAAAGGGCTTCAATATGTTCCTTACTCTTCTACCATATGGAAAAATTGAGTGGTGATAAGGGGAACCTTAGGAGCATTCTCTATTGTTCTCTGATTCATGGAAAGCCTTTGAATTAGTGCATTAATAACTATTTTGTGCCTCTCTCAGCACCTCAGAGAGTAAGACCAATGAGCCTAATCAAAACCCAAATTATTTCATGAAGATGGGACAAGTGGAGAACTGTTTTGTACCACTTAGTGAAAAGACATCTCTGCAAACAGAGAGTCAGGCTATTTATGGATTTTCTCAAGCACAACAGCAGCATGGGCTTCGGTGGCAGGGCAGGCTGGGAATGAGGTATGAGACACCAGATCTCAGCATAAAATTAGTTTGCAATCTCAAAAAGCAAGCTGATCTATCGCCTCATCTGCTTAAAATGGGTATAGGGATGAGTTCAGGTACCAGAAGAATTGGGAGTAAGGCACTGGATTTCTTCCTGCCTTAAAGTGTAGGATTCCGCCATGTGGAATATCCTTTTTGCCACAGGCTATGGTGGATGCTAAAGGTTTAAAATTGGAAGAAAATTGGAAGAAAAAATGAGAGTTGCAGGGTAAGAAACAATAAGTGGCCTTAATGGCATGAAAATTCCTGCTTGAACAGGCTGCTGTAGGCAGGCTGCTGTAGGCAGGGAAATGGCACAGGAGAAGTCTGCCTATGCATTTGCTCCAATGTGCTCTTCTCTTGGCCATCATTGATGGTTTCTCTTGGGGAGCAAAGGCTGGTGAAAGGGATGCTACACATAATCTGCAGTTAATATCCTCTCAAAGCCCCAGGTCATGTGGGGGAGGATGTTTACATCCCCTGAAGCAGCAGGACAGTGCAGCTGGTTTGCCTGTGCTGCTGGCAGACAGTCTCTAAGGGCACAGTGCTTGGGCACATCCCAGCTGTACCTGTGCCACGTACATGTGAGTCTCTTGCCATAAGTACAGGAGCCTGTCTCTTCACCTGAGTAATTGCAGGGGTAAAAACAAGCAACACCCTGAAAGGAACATAGCACAGGACAAACAAAAATGCTTCTGAGCTGCTTTTCAGCACATCAGCCTGGGGTGGGTGGCATTTCTAAAGGCTTCTTTCCTAAGGGACTGGAGGGCCTCTGCTTCTGGCGAGACTGGGAATGCCCTATAAATTGTTTGGCACTTGTTAACTGGCTGATTCTGCCAACTTGAACCTGCACAGCAGCAGGGCAGAGATGGACAGAGGGAAAAGAGCTGATTTTTCTAATGTTTTAGTATCCCTGACAATGATTCCTGCAGGGGAGAATTCAGCAGCACTGAGCAGATTAATAAGCTTTTGATGTAAGTCTGGGTTTGTTGTGCAGGGTGAGTTGTTTCCAGTTGACATGCTGCCTTCCTGGCCAGATCGTGAGCTGTGGCATCACCTCTAATTTTGGTAGACTCCTCCAGACTTTTTCCATAAAGGCTGGGTTCAAAGGTTCATAGAAAGATGTGGAGGAAGTTCCTCATCACACTCCCTCACCATCCTGTCAGTGGCATTCCCACCCCCACACCACTAAGAGATTGCTCTGGGGGGGTCCTATCTGTCACGAAGAGAACATGAATCATTCATTTCAGCTGTGCTCCTACATTTGTAATCCCACGTAGTCCAAAAGACAGGATCCAGGCCTCAGGGATTCAATTATGTACACTGCACTCAGTCTTTCCTTCCTTGATCCCTTGGCATCCATTCATTTTGCTCCGTCCTGCGCTGTTCTCTGCTATATCAGTCACAGACGGGCAATTTTTCCTCTCCTGTTTCCCAAATGAACCCCATCTATCATCTGCCGGTCTTTGAAATTAATTTACTGGCTGGCCAACTGCCCACTTTGTGTCTCTGGCTCCTTCCCACCTGTGTGTAACGTGGAGGTGCTCCCTGGAGGGGGGTGAGCCTCTCACAGTGTACCCACACACTCCTGGAGGATCTGCTCGTGCCGTCAGTCACCATCACAGCACAAAGCAACAGCCTTCTGCCTGGCAGAGAAATGTGTGTGTATTACTGTGATGCTCAGAGTTGAACAAGGGCTCTAGTAGTCCCTGGAGCCTCCAGAAAGCTCCTGAAGGGTGTCCTGATGGGCAGAAATCAACATACTTTTCTTTTTCTCTCTCCTACAGAAGTTCTTTTCTGCTGTTGTTTTCAATTTGACTAAGCACCTCTGTCTATTTGATCTGTCATGGACAGGTTTGCAGGTGCCGGCTTTGACTTCTGCTGTCTGTCTGTGTGCTAGTTCAAATGACAGAACCAGCAGAGCTGGGCCACCGTCCTGCTAGAGGGGAGCTGCACTTCATCTTAGTGATTTGCTCTGGGATCATAACCACTTTAGAGGGAGGTGGTTGGTCCCAGTGGCATTTCTTATGTCAAAAGTTTTTTCAAAGAGCAGAAACTTTCAAGACAGGCTGTAAGACCTTCTTCTGACTGCTTAAGCTGTTAAAGGGGACAAGGTTAAGGGAACCTACACAGAAGGCTGCTCACCTTTTTCTGGGTGCTAAGGCTAAACCCCATAGATGACCTGCAGCTATAGAGCAATGTCAGCAGAAATTGTGTTCAGCTGTGAAATGACAGAGAGTGTGTCCATGGGAGCAAAGCTGCTACTAAATCACCATAGTGCTTGCAAGTGAATTGGTCCAGCAATGTTTGTCTTATTTTCATGTGGGAAGACAGTTTGAAAAGCCAAAGGCACTTTCTTTAATGCCCACCTATTTATCACAGAGTGGTTTCAGCCAGGGCAGTGCCTATCCAAATCTGCTTCCAGAGACAACCTCACACTCTCTTCTTTCTCTTCACCCTGCAGGAAAGGGCTCTGTGAATGCTGTGGTAACTTGAGAAATGCCTAATCCAGGCACAAGCTGTGGTCCCCATCTCTGTTCCAGCAGAGCTTCTGTCCAGTTTCTTGTGCCCTTGGGTTTGTAGGACAAGGAGGTTGCATCTAATCCATGCCAGGGGAAAAGGGGTAGATGGTAGCTATCAACAGGGAAGAGGGAAGACAGGTGGAAGGAAGGACAGGCACTAGGTTTAGCATCTCCTTTTCCTCGGTGCCCTGTTTATGCAGTGCTGTGCCCTGAGCATGTTTCATGGCAGCATGTACTGCAGCTCTCTCCAACCCCATAAATGAATGTTTCCTGGAAAACCCGCTCAATGTACTTTATGGTCTCCAGGAGTGAGGATAAACTGCAGGTAAGTGCAAGAGATAAGGGTGCAAGAGCAACAGTTCCAGACCAGATTAATTGACTGAGACATCAGGATTTGGCCACAGCTGGTTAACGAGGCAGGGCTGGTTGGAGGTGTGAGGACAGTTTTCCCCTCTCCTGCTCCAGCTCAAGGTGTCTACAGGCTTGTCCCTGTACCATGTGGTGGCAGCCTTGCACATGGTAAGTGCTCTGTCTTGTCTGCTTACATGACTGGTTTTGTTAGCAGCATTTTTTTAGGGTGAAGAGCTCAATGGACCGTTTAAGCTGTCAGCTGGATAATATTGTATTGTAATGTAGTGGTTTCATCCCACAGCATCAGCAGTGCACAACCTCTTCCTTTCCTTGCTGTGCTGGAGACATCTATAATTCAGTGTGAAACTGCCCATCCCCTTGGGCTCGGTGCTTCAACATACATTGTCAGCGCTGCAGGAGTGACAGGGCTGTGCAGGAATGAGGACATGAGGATGTCTGGGGCATGTAAGACCTCACACAGCCATTCAGATCCCTGCCTGCCAGTCCCAGAGGCTTCCAGGAGCTGTGAATGAGGACTGGTAGCAGGTAGCAAGCGCCATTCCTAGCTGATTCCCTTCCCCTTTCCCCTGCTGATTCACACAGGATTCTTCTGCTCTGGACTGTGTCTTTGAGCCCCATTTTGGAGGGCTGAGATCTCTTCCGCTTACAAATTTGCCTGTGCTGGTGCTCAAGGGGAGGAAGGGGACAGGTGGTATTTATGTTGATTGAGCTGCAGTGTTGTGTTTGGCAGGGCTTTCCAGCAGCAATGCCTGAGCAGGTTGTGGGCATACTCGGGAGTGAGTCACCAAGCAGTAATAACAGTAGGAAGAGGAGAACAGAATTGCTTCAAGAGCTGTTCAGCTTTTCCTATTGGGAACCAGACAGAAGGGCAAGGTTTACTTGGAGTGACAGAAAGCATCTAAACTGAAACGTCAACTGAGGTAATCTGGGGACATGGCTCAGCTGTGGTCTGTCTCAATCCTCATGTGTCCCTGTCACCAGATGATGGGGAGATTTCCTGGCAGATGCATATGATGTTGACAGGAGAACTTTCTACCTATCAGCTTCTCTAGCCACCAAGAATCTCATCAGACTGATGTGGCTGTCCTAAGGGACATTTGCTTCAGTGTAAGCTGACTTTACTAGAAATGATCCAAACACCTCATATTTAAACAGAGAAGCACGTACTGCTGTAATAAAAGCACTTGAAAGGAGATGAAAGTTTGCTGTAACTAGTTTACACTTCACTGAGCTCCAGCAGAAAGGATGTGTGTGATTTGCCATATTGGTTTTCCCCTTAACTGTGGCTTTCACTGCTGTTTCTGATCACTGATGAATCTATGGGATTGTAATCAGTTAGGAAAAATTTCTTTCACTGCATTTTGACAAATACAAGACTACTGCTGTGTTTTTCCCTTTGCAATTTATCCTGACCAGGTTGCCTAAATGAGAGAGCTCTGTTCCCTCCATGTTTGTTGTGGTTCTGATATGTGTGCCACGCTGAGGCCTGGTACCCTGTGGGCACATTGCCATTACTGTGGGATTCTGCAAATTCCAATTTTCCTACATTTAGAGACCCTGCTGCTTGCACGTGTTAACCCCATGACGATGACCATAGTAGAAAGACTTGCCAGTGGGTTTCCTTTTTAGTTTATCACACGGGGGGGATCCTTTACTCTAAGTGGAGGGCTTGGAGCCATGAGATAAGTTTGTTGTAGGAACCAAGTGTAGTGCAGTAATTAATGACAGAATAATACCAATGGGGAGCTTGATAATGAACTGCAGTTGCTGATGGCAGAGTTTTCAAGTGCCAAAGACAAAGAAGTTGTGGCTTCTTTCTCATGTATTTGGTATTACTTTACCATGCAGCTTTTCCTGCTGGTAAGTAGCACTGTGCAAGTTCCTCATCCTGTTGTGTTGGTCCAGGATGGGATGCTCTCTGTTTTAACTGTGATTTCCATTAGTTCCTTGCACATTACCAGGTTTATCTACCAGACTCAGGAAGCAAACTGGTGACTGATGCTGAGGTTGCCCCTGAGGGCTGTGGTTACACTGCCTGCAGGAGACCTGGCCTGTGGAGTAGCCCACTTGGATGCATCCAGCATGTGGGAAGCCTTCTTCTGTGAATAGGTGTGTGGAGAAGAGCAGAGCTGAAGCTAAAGCCCCTAGATTACACCATTTCTCAGCTGTAATGTTCTGACCTCATGAAAAGCTGTTTTACTTTCGGTCAAGCTTCCCATGTTGGGGTGGTCAGGGTTACTGACATTTCCCCTGAACCCTGTGCTAGAGAAGGTTTGGGAATGGTGGTGTTGGAGGAATATGACTTAGGGGTACCTCTAAAAGTGGCAATGGAAAGGTGTCAGGGATATATCCTACTCAACTCTGACTTTCTTTGGTTGTTCCCAGCTCTGAGTTTGAGCAGGTGGTGACCAGAGGCTGCAAAGCCATGGGGAGCAAGCCAAGAAGGTCTGGAGGGAAGTCCCAAGCTCTGCTATGCTTCCAGAATGGTTTGCAGAAGAAAGGCCTCTTGTTGATGCCTCTCAGAGTGATCTTTGTGGGTGAACTGGATGTGCAGCAATACTCAAAGGTGAAGTGATGCTTCATTCACCTCAGTTGTCTCCTTTGTTTCTTCTCCTTCATTGTTCTGCATGCCTATTCCCATGGTGAATGCATGGACACCTCTGCAGCTTCCAGAAGACAACAGCAAGTCTCTTCCACAGGCAGCTGGAGACCAGAAAAGTGCAGAACTGGAAAATAAAGGAGCAGAAAGTGCAGTGGTATGTGGGGCCACTGTTCAGAGCAGCTTAGGTGTTGGTTTAAGTCTCCCAAAATGCAGTAGGGGTTAGAAGGAGAATGCTTATACTCTGTGCTCATTCAGTGCCAAATCTGGAGATTGCACCCAACCAAGAACTTTGCCCAGAAGTTTTGAAGAAATTAAAAATTTTCACTCTGAAGTGCAGCCTCAGCCTTGTGGCTGGTGGAGATTCTAGTTGCTGCCATCAGGGCAGAGCCTGCAAGCCCCCTGTGGGAATCTTATAAAACCTACCTCAACCAGGAGCCAAAGATGTTGCCTTGGAAACTGTGATGAAGCTGAAGTTGCTGGGAGCTCCTGCCAGGCTAATGGGAGTTGCAATGTAAATACCAGTCCCATTGCTGGCATCAGGTAGAGCTCAGCAATCCTGGGGATGCTCATCCCAAGCTGCATCCTGGTGTAGCACGATGCTAGACAGCTTTTCAGTTGCAGGTCTGCACACCTTGGGGAGCTTGAAGAGGGGTAGGGTTCATATCAGTACTTTCTCCCCAGGAAAAGAGTGAGGTGAGTCAACTATACCTGTTCCTTGGTTATATTATTCTCTTAGAAAGATGAGTGAACAAAGCAGGTACATTTACAGCAGTGGAGGAAAGGCGTTCTGCGTGGAGTGGGAGAGGAGATGGACTGGAAGACCAAACAGCAGATAAATTGCCTAAGGGACAAAGAGAAGTTACTCACTTTTTTTTTTTCACACTTGCCATGGGCTAATTAAGGAATCTATGTAATGTTGGAAACCTCTGAGTGTTTAATGGAAAAGTAGCTAATTAATTAACATTACAAATCATAACCATTAAGGAATTAATCTTTCATGAACTTAATTAGGAATGGTGAGTGAATGCGTACATGGAAGGATGACTTTTAGAATATGAATTATGGTTGTTTCTTTCCAAATCACTGCTAGTTAATGAAGACATAGAGCAATATTACTGAGCAAACAATGCAGAAGGGAACAAGGCTGTGTAATGATCCCAGCTAGGAGTGGTAATTGATTCATTTGTGGGGAAATGCTATTTGGCTTGATTGTTCTGTTGCTAGAGATGACCATTTGCTTATGGCAATAAAGGTCTAAATTGTCATTTCATGTCTGCCTGGAAGGC
Organism: Manacus vitellinus; assembly: GCF_001715985.3. Taxonomy (NCBI): domain Eukaryota; kingdom Metazoa; phylum Chordata; class Aves; order Passeriformes; family Pipridae; genus Manacus; species Manacus vitellinus. The sequence goes on along the minus strand of NW_021938789.1, from coordinate 39,829,109 downwards.
AAAACTCCTGACTGGCTGATCCTTTCTGTCCAGTTCCTAGTGTTGGTTGTGGTCGCTGCCCAGGGGCCTTGGGAATCCTCTCATCACAAGGTAATATGATGTAAATGGGAAATGCAGTTTTCAAAAGAGGGCAAATGGCCACAGTGCTTTGTGAGGGCTGTACAGAAAGAGATTGGCAGGTCTGAGAGGACTGAGAGCTGGACCATAAGACTTCCCTATGTGGAATTTTCCTAAGGGGTGTATGCTGCTCAGTCTGGATTCAAAAACTCCAGGTGATGGTTACCAGAGCGTGCAGATCCACCTGGGAATTTCAGACTATTAAAAAGGTGTCTCTTATTTTGTTCCTGTATTGGGGATCAGCTTCCTGCTGGCTGAGACCCTTCTACTCCCTCCTGCCAAACAGAGGTGTTCCCTGCACCAGGGTGGTGCGACTGTGTTGGCAATGGATGGTCCCAGTGGTGCCAGGCAGAGCTCTAAGTGAGCAAAAAAAAAAACCCAAATGTGTTTTGGAGAGCTTTCTGCCTTAGTTAATCAACTCTGTCTCCTGTTCAGTGCTCATGCGGGGATCGTTCTGCTAATAATTGTTCTTCAGCTTGGCAGTCAAACAGACACAATGAGGCTAAGGACTCATTTTGGATGGTAGAAGAGACAGATCTTACTGGGATTTACCCAGGGAATACATGCCAGTGAAGTTACACTAATAGCAAAAGCAGGGAACATTGGTCCTCTATTTTTATCTCTGGGATGGGTGTTGGACATTAGGTTCCTTCAGGGACTAGAAAACAAAAAATTGGAACAAAAGTTAATGAACACCCTCCTTTCCTAAAATATGACTACGTGGTTGGATACATATTGCTGTGATAACACAGTTTTTCTGGCAGCACTTGATAGATTTCTCTTTCATTTCTCACCTCATTTTTTTTAATGTAATTAGGTTGGGTTTTTTGGATACAGAAAACAACCTGTGTCAGAGGATAACAGTCAAAGAATAAAGGATGCTTATGGGCACCACTCTTCACTGAACATTCCTTTATGATACTGTGCACTTGGAGTTAGGCCGCATGTCTGGGGACATCTGTTTGTATTCTCCTCTTCCTGCAAAGTAGGAAATGTGTTTTTTAGGTGGAAGTGGTAGGGGGCACAAAACATTTTCAGGGTTTTGGTGTTCCAGGCTCTCTTTGAAGGTCCCAGTCCCTAGCCTGTCCCCAGTCTTTGGGATACAGGGACTTGGTATGCAGTACTTGTGCAATGCAATAAGATATCTGGGAAGAGATAGTAGAACCAACTCTTTGGTTGATGGGTGGTGAAGTGGAAAGAAGACAAGCTAGTCATGGGCCCTGCTTAGCAGAAGTCACTCTGATTCAGTGGAGAAAGTCCAGCATAGACAAAAGAATCGGCTCTTATAGATTGGGAATTAGAGACCTTGCAGACTGAGCATTTTGGTTTGGTCTCATAATGAGCCCATCTGTAAAATTCAGACTTGCTTCTGGCATGAGTGCTGCGACTATTTCCCCACAGCACTTGCATCTTTCCTAGAGCACCGTGTGACCATGGAGAAGCATACAGTCGCCCTTGGCATTACTTTCTGTGTGTTGACCTGTATGATGACTGGGAACCAGCCAAATGCCAACACAACATACAAGCAGGAGTCCTGTGTGGAATGAAGCAGCACTAATTTTTTCATGCTGGGCTTGCTGGCCCTTCAGTGAGGGAAGGCTTCACACTTTTGCGGAGAAGGCTGCAAAAGGCTTTGATTCATTAAAATAAATAATTAAATAAATAAATGAAAGTGAGTTCTGTTAACATGAGGTCTCAGCTCCTACAATGCCTTTGTGAATTTGGGCTTTAGGTATTAGCCAGAATTGAATGTTCACGTGACTTGGAGGGATAGACCAGCCAAGTGCACTCTTTACGGATTTTACTAAAAGAAAAAAAGTGAGCAAGTATGTGCTTATCAAGCACATTATTAGGCTAATTTACTACAGTTTCATGAAACTAATTAAAGAAGAACAAGACAAGGATGAAAATAAGGTCACAATTAAGACTGAATCAATAAATCACTGTGTTCAGCAATTTAATGCAGCAAGTAATTTAACTGAATTATGATTTTGGCATCAGAAAGAATTACTTTTTGTGTAAATACTGTTCAGGGGTAGATAAAGGAGATTCAGCTCTATTTGAACCAAAGCATACAATTAATTTCCTCTAGTGGATTAGTGCATTGACTTTGCTTGGGAGGACCTGAGAACTTAATCCATCATGGGCCAAAATCTCTTAGGATCTAGGCACCAGATCTGCTCTTGGCCCCTCACCTGGTGGTGTGCAGAGTGCTCTCTGCCCAGAAGCCATAAGGAAGGATATCCAGATCACTGTCCAGATCACTTCCATCCATGACAGTTCCATTCAACACACTTGAATATCTCTGTGCTTATTATGGTTTTATTTTGGTCCTTATTTCCCTCTTCCAAGACCAAGCAAATATAAAAGGGTTCACACCATTCGTCCAAAGACAATAACCAAGTCAATTTGAGCCACATTTTTAAGCAGTGGTCTTTTTTGATCACCTATATTTACTGGCAAACTGGGAGATGCTAATACTCAAGAAGAAGAAATTGGACCTGCCAGGGTCTTCTTGTCAAAGGAAAGATGAAGGTATATTGAGGGATTCCTTGATGACTTCAAGTGTTGTTGCAGAAACCAAGAAATCATTTTAAGATGTGAAGCTCTTCCTGGAAACTTAGGAAATATTACTTGCTTCACAGTGAGTTAGGAGCAGGATTTAAAAAACTCTTGTGTACTCTATGATGAAATTAAGTGTATTTAATTCATATAAGTTTAATATTTCTTTAAATACTGAGCAGTATATTCCAAAATTGCCAAACTGACAGGAAAAGAAGGCAGACTAATCGAAAGAATTCCCCCATAAATAAATTAGCAACTGCTACAAAAAAACCCTTTCTCTGTTGAACATCCTTTTACTTTGAATTCCAGAAGTTTTGGAATGGAAAATGCCGTAAAGTGAAATGAATATATATTCCAGGGCTGATATCTAATCCCTTGATATTTTCACTGTGGTCTAGTTTCTACTGGACTGTTTCGAAATACTAACTCTCAAAGTAAGGAACATTGCTTGTGAAATTTCAACTGTTTTAAAAATAAGTTAAATTTATCTTTAGGTATTTGACTCTCTCACAGCATTGCCTTCTACCAGCTGTCCCAGTCCAGGAGAAGTCTGGGGTGACTGGTGGGACTCACTTCCCCTTTAGATATTTCTGGGTTTGCTGCTGCTTGTGTCCTTCTCTCTTCTCTTATTGCATTAATTAAACTTTATGTGGGAAAGATAATATGTTAACAGTAATAAAGCCCTGATGAACTGGCCAATTTCTCTAGTAGCCAAGTGTTAATGTTAAGTGTTTCTCTTCATTAAGAGATCTTCAAGAATTGTGATGTTGTAGATTATTGTTCCAGAACACTTGAGATTGTGCCCTTAAGGCAAATTTCATTGTGAAATGAGTGAAAATTGAGTACTTATATGAAATGGCAACTTTAAATAGTTATGCCCTGCTCCTAGTGACTACCTACTCCGGCTTCATGATTTGCAGACTGACACTGTAGCGGAAGGTTCTCATTGACCTGTATATTGGCAAGAGGACTGAGAGGATAGGAGTGCGCAGTTGTGGTGTTGACAGCTCTGAAGCATAGGAAGAATGTGAAAACAAACCAAATTTGAACAGTAGCCAGTGCTGTATGGAAGAGAACTGGAAACACAGTTTTGTTTCTAGGCCAGCGTTGTTCAGTAACAAGACCTGTTTGCAGCTGACTCACCTTAAACTGCGATTTTTGTCCCAGCAGAAAACTAGCTGTTCACTGAATTTTTCAGCCAAAATATCTAAATGCTATCACAGAAGAAGCCCTGACCTCCTCCTGAGTTATTTCTGCCTGCATCATGCATGTATGTGGGGCATCAACACAACTGAGGCTTGCACTACCGTTCTCATTTGGGAACATCCCTAGAGCTCACTGGGAGGCTCAGTTTGCCTTTTTCTATTTCATTCCTCTGCCTTCTATCCCCAGAATATCATTCACTTGTTGCTGTTGACTACCCACATAATACTACAATTCCCCTAAAAAGCAGACAGTAACATATTATTCAGGGCAGCTCTTGCCATCCCAAACATCTCTTGCCATCTTGTGGGTGAGAAGCCCTTTATTCTAGTCTCCAGAGTATCTTCCTGGGCATGAAGGAGGTGAATATAGGCAATGGAATTCTGACAGAGCATGGTTCAGCAAGGTCTTTTCAAGGTCATGCTACTACAGCAGGAAAGACACAATCATTTGGGTGAAACAAGCCACAAAGAAATAATGAGCTTTAACCCCACATGTCCCTTTTTGTCAGTGTGGTAAGGTTATCAAAAAGAATGCTTCAAATTAGTGCCAGTGCATGACTTTTAATGGAGCCCTGACCTCTCTCAGATAGAAGGAATTTAAAATCAATTGATTTTCAAGGCAGGATCTGGTGAGAGAGGAAGACTGGCTTTGGATTCTTTTTTTTTGATCCAATGTACTTAAAGAAGAAGTTTAAAGCATGATCATCAACCTTGTTAAATTACTGGGCTGTCCAATGTATCTGATATTTATGCCACTGCTTCTAACACTATTACTCTCAAGGGGTCAGCAGTGTGATTTATTGGCTTGCAGCAACTCAGAGATTTAATCTGGCGTTGCTAAATTCCAAACTCAAACACACCTTCAGAGAGGTGAAATCACGTGGGGAAATGTGAAACTATCTAAAATAATTTGCTGTTAATTGTCTCTTACTCTTGAAATGTCTCAGACTTCTTTTTAACTCAATGGAATTGAAATGGACCCAAAAAAAAAAAAGAAAAAAAAAGGAAAACAAAAGGACAAATTAAGGCTCCATGATCTAGTGCTTTAAGAAAAATTACACTCCTGGGTGAAATTGCAACTGTCAAGGAGCAGTGGAATCCGTAACTATTATTGCATTAGGTGTATGCCGATCTGAGCACCAGCCCTTAAATTATAAGTAGCTCCTTTGATTTCAGCAGAATTACTGAAGATTATTCTAGTTATAAATGAGATCATAGACACAGAGATGCTTTATTGTTTGTCACCTATGTTTCTTATTAGTATGAGGCAGATATAAATAATATAAATAATAAAAATGAATAATATAAATAATAATATAAATAATACAAATTACATGACCCAGAAGAAGGAATATTTGTTGTTCCCAATTGCTTTTTCCCATTTATTCTTCCTCTGCAGGCAAATGTACTAATAACACAGAAATAAATGCAGTGACTGAACTAAGGGTAAGTGCCATCTTCAGAATAGAGGACATGCTCCTATGTCTAGGTTTATGGAGAATAAAAATAGCTGCAAACTAATCCTTCAGTCAAACTCGCTTTAGTTAGGCTCCATGTGCAGGTGGGAGTCTTTCCCTTTAAGCAGAAGTATGACAGTCCCTTGCTCTTACAAATCCTGCTTCTCAGGAGCTCATGAAGGAGGATGGCATCATAGTGCTCTTTTACAAACAGGGGCATGGAGGCAGAAGAAGTGAGGGGATTTTGGCAACCACAGATACTGATGCAGTCTAAAGGAGCATGTGGCTTTATTCTGGTGGTTTTCTTCTGATTCTTGCAGTGTGCAAGGGCTGACATGATTTTTTAACACCTCTTCTTGCTCTGCTGGACACTCATCTAGTGTAGGCCAGGGCACAGTTTCCTCTATTCTGTGCTCTGCCAGCTCTCTAAGCTTTGTATCCAGCTGTCATCCCCAGGGCTTTTCTACCCAGGACTGCCTGTGGTATGAAGGCTCTCATACCACAGCTTCTGCATGGTGTGAAAGCTATTTCTCTCCTTTTACTTCTCTACTGGGCACAACTGACTCTTGACTTGCAGCCGACAGCCTCTGCCCATTGCCGTGAGTCTCAGCACACCAACTCGTCAACAGTAAGTCCCATCCATGGTCAAGCCCTGTCCTGTGGCAATCACTGTGAAAGCCAGGGAGATGAGCGAGAGTGCACCAACAAAGATTCCTGTGAGAAAACAAAGCTTGTGCTCGATGTGCAGGCAAGGTGCTGGGACTCCACTGATGTATATGTGTGCTGACAGATGGTTTGACTTGAAATACTCTCTTCAAATTCCATTAAGCCCTAGGAAGGCAGCGGGCAGCTAGCAGCCGTGAGGAAGTAAGTGGTTTCTTATTAACCAGCCCCCACGCTTCCCAACCCCTGCGAACAGCAGCTGGTGAAGTGTCTTTTCCGGATGTCAGTTATCTGTCCATCTGGCAGGTACTTTCAAGCCTGCCAAGATGCATATAAACAGAAGGACTTTTAGGGAAGAAATGGCAGACCTCCACTGCAGACCCCGCATATGCTGTTTTGAGGGGTCCTGGTAGCTTTTGCTTCAAAGCGGTTGCATTGCCATGGATGTTTTAGTATTGACATGGACGAGAGTTTTCTTTAAAAAAAATTACTTTTTTCAAAAGAATTTTTTGAGGCTGTTGTCTTGCCTCATTTTTAAATGTTGTAAAGAATGAGTCTGGGGAAAAGGTTTCTTCTGATTTTCTTTTTTTCACCAGAGAAATAAAGACTGATTCAGTGGTGCCAGATTAGGATCAGAGTGACTGAGATTTTTTCATTTAGAGCCCTAAAATGAAGTTTAAAGGAAACCAAATTTAGATTTTGTGGGTTTTGAGCAATGTTGTAACCAGACTCTTGTACAAGCACCAGCAATGTGCAGTGTTAACAGGGGAGAGGCACCACAGTAGAGACACTTTTAGTGCTCTTCTCTGCCCACATCTTTCAGGCCTCATCTAGAAGAGCATCTTTTCGGGTGTAGATCTAGTCTCGAGCAGACCATGCTCAGATGTGGCAGTAGCAGGCCAGTTAGACTGAGTGTTGGCAGATAAGTCAGTGGGGTGAGAAGGGTACTGCCTAGAGATCTTGGATGCTGAGTGTGGATTTAGGCATTTCATTTCCACCTAAGCACTGCAATGCATGTTTAGATCCATTGCTCGGTGCAATTGTTTGTCTTTATTTTGATTAATTTGTGCAGATCAAGTTACCTCCAGTACCATGCTCTGTCTCTGTGCTAGCAGCCTGAATTCCCTCCTAGAGACTATGGAGAGATGAGCACTTTGTCTCATTCTGAGATGGGCAGTTTTAAGTCAGGTGAGATGACTCCCCTCTCATATCCAGTCTCAGGCTCAGAAGGGAGCCATGAATTACCAAAGATGTTACAGCAATGGAAGCTCAGATAATTACAGTGGAAAGACAACCTGAATTACCTTCTGAGCACTGGCATTTCTAGGTGGCTTTTAATGTGGATATTCTCTATAAAAATGCAAACTGGGAACTGACTAGTACTGATTTCCATGGCTGAAAAAGTGCAGGGAAACAACCAAGTTTTGCCCTTTGGGCAAAACCTATGTTGGCTTTTCCTGGTTCAAGTGGGCACATACTGATGTCAAAAGTTGGAAAAACTGTGAGAAAGAGCAGCAGGGAGTTGGAAGATTGCAGCTTAACAAGATGAAGGTCTAGTCCACTCCAAGGAGTGGTAAAAACTAGCCTGAAGTCTGGAAGATCAGATGTAGGTGTCCTTGTTTAAAGGCTAGGAAGGGAAATCCCACTGCTTCTGGCCATTATCTCTGTTCTCCAGAATGGTCAATACAACGTATAGTGAATTCTTTACAATGTATGGTTATTCTTACTGTGGTGGCAGTTCCAGGGTGCAAAGTTAATCCTGTGGGCTGAAATTCTGGAGAATGGAATGCATATCCTTGTGATTTCTCTCACTTGCCATGAAAATAATTGGCTGAATGATTTGTGTTTTCTAGAGTGGACAGAGTGGGCTTGTTGACAGCAAGTGCTAAAATAGGGTATGTCCTGCAGCACATGAGTTTGTACACTTTCACATCTTTCAGTCAAATATGACTGTAAGATGTCCTGTCCCTGTGATCCGTTTCAATTATATCCATGTCCCACAGCGCTTGAGGATCTTTGTGGAGCAGGTAACAGTGCAGTGTCATGGTGAGATGTGTTTTTAGCAGTTGCAGTATCATGGGGTGTCTTCTCGTCTCATGAGAACAGGTGAATTAGCTGACCTCATGCTCACCTTTAGTAGTGTTTTTTTGCTTTATTTATCCTCCATCTGTGTGGAATAGCTCTCATCTCCTTAGAGTCCCTGATAGATACGTGCCTTTTGAAACCCCCCTGTACTTATCAAGAGCTCTTTTTCTGCTTGGGTTACCTGTGCAGCTGTTATGCTGCTGTCTGCTGGGTGAAAAGAGAAATCCTCCAGCCAGAGAAGGCAAGTCACCAGCTTATTTGTTTATTTTCAGTATCATCTTCTGGAGGCTGAAGGCATAGCAGGGAGGAGGAGATCCAGCTCTGCAGACTGCTTGTGAATGCTGCCTGTGTCGGCGGCAAGGGGCCAGCCGGGTTGCCCTTTGGCAGTGTGGGACTGTGAGATGGATTGGACGGCATGTGGTCTCTGTGCTCGAGTGCCCGGGGAGCTGGCTCGGAGGAGTAATGGAGCACGCTCCCAGGCACGCGCTCTCCCTCCATTGATTCAGCAAGCTGTTTGCTCCCGTCTGTCAGAGCTGCCTGCGCAGCCCCTGCCAGGACAGCATGAATGAAACTCTGGTAATTACTACAGCATGACTTCACTAGAACCATATTGCTAGGGTTCAGCAGCAGCTCATTAATTAAATAGTTGCCATGGTGACGGTTGCCCTGGTAGCATGAAATCCTTTCTCCTCAGTTCCCCCTCCTCCTCTCTGCTTCGCAGGGTTTCTCATTCATATTCTTGTGTTTTACATGAATGAAGCCAGAGGGAATCATGGGTCTAGGCGAAGAGGTACTTGAGGAAAAATGATGCCTATTCCCCACCATGCCTGTCACCTTGTGGGCGTGAACTATCACTCAGCCCTGTCCCCATGTTTTGCTCTTCTTGGGTACATGAAGTCTGTCTCTTATCCATCCTGATTTTTTCATTGGTTGCTTTCAGGTCAAATCCTGAGTATCCCGAGCACGTCAGTTATTCTGGGGTCCTAGGACCGGCTCCTCTGATTGCCAGTGGCACGAGGGAAGGACAGGGTACTTCAGTTGCAGTCCAACTGCAGAGATTTGGCAGTCTTCCAGAGCTGAGCTTTTGCCCATGTGGGTTTTCTGTGCTTGATTAAATCACAATATTTCCTCTGGCTCTGAAGCCAGAAAGGACCATTAACTCTTCTAGACTGGCCACCTGCATAGTACAGAACTGAAGCCTGAAAGCTTCTGGCTGAGCTGTGATTTCCTTGTCAGAAAATGTCTCTTCTTTGTATAAATATTGCTAGTGATGGAGTACACTGTGCACTGTGTCAGTCTGTCCAGGTGTTTAAGCACCCCTCACTGCTAAGAATCTGTCTCCCCAGCATGCATAGTGAGTCTTTGGCATTGCTTCTCTCTTTCACAGTCTTTGATTGCCTGTGGGTCCTTTATTACAGCATCTAGCAGCCTCCCTCTTCACAGAGAGTTTGGATCCTTTCTAGTCCCCATGGATGCAGCTGGATGGTTAATGGTTTGCCCTGAGCTCACCAGTCTGCCCACCTCTCACTGTAGATATTTAGAGAAGAAATACATCCTCAGTGGATAGCAAGACATGCCTGTATTCATTTTGTAAGAATGTTTTTCTAGTTCAAAATATTCCAAGTAATAAGAGGGGTGTGTTTCAGTGTCCAAGAGAAATGTTTTCATAGCACAAAATTGAGAGCATGTGGTTTGTCAGACTGTGAGGAAGTACAGCCTTCTGGGACAGTGTCAGAGCAACGTACAGGTTACAGAGCTCAAAGTGACCTTACCCATAAAGCTGTTGGGAGTGGTAACTGGTGCATGCTGTCCTTTGAGCCATGTTATTGAGAACAACACAGTTGGTATGGGTCAGAATCATACCTGTCATATATGAATGGTTAGATTGTTTGGATGACTGGGGTCCTGGAGTTCATCTTTCTCCCTGACTGTTTTATGTAACTGTCTTTTTACATTACATTACATTAGAATGAGGATAAAATTTAGTCCATGGGATGGATTGTCCCTCGTCTGCCTGCTACCAGGCTTCCCCCAAACTCTCTCTGAAGTGCCTGGCAATGGCCATGCTCTGAAGGAGGTTTCTCAAGCAGATGGAGTTAGGGTCTGAGCAAAATTGAAAATCCACATGTTCCTGACTTGGCCCTACCCAGAAATATGAAAAATAGCCAGATCTATAACATCAGCTGTGTTTTTTTCCAGCCACTGTATGTTCTGTCTGACTGCCTGCCCTTTTGGAAATGCATAAAACTCTTCTGAAAGTGCCATAAGAACTGGGACACCAGGCAGGGGACAGGACCTGCCTCCCTGGTTGCTCACAGCTGTCATGTGTGACTCTGTGGTGGTGTTTCTATAGGGATTATTTAGCACAGATACAAGGACAAGCAGAGCCAAACCATATTCCCCATTGTATACTGCTGCCTAAACGCTTCCAGCCCATCTGAGTGCAAAAGAAGAGGGACCCTAGTTGTCTCACTGCCTGTAAGTTACTGTGTGAGTGACTAGGAAATGCTTGGCTCTATGTGGAAAAACTTCCAGTACTAGAGAGGGGAAACCTGACACAGTTTTGGCCTGCCCCTTTGTGGGTTGTTACTTGGTTTCTCACTGTGGTTTTCCTTCCCCTTCAGTTTTCTGCACTAATTTTGTAATAACAGTTAGCGCTGGGTTTCATAACACAGACATACAACATGCAATTAGAAATTGCTTTGTGTGAAATAAAGTAGCTCTGAGTCATATCCAGACAAGTGAATTATCTGTGATTATTCAGCCAGGAAGGGAGACAGTGGTAAGCAGAGGAATGTGCACACCAAGGGCTACACATTATTATTAGCATTTGCATACTATTTGTAAGCATAAGGAGGATAACAAAGCCATATACTATGGTAGGGTTAGGCTTATTGGGATGTCTGTGTGTAAACATCTGTGTGATCAAGTCCTCATGGGGAGGAACAGGTGATTTTCCTCTGGTCTTAAGGCTTGTGCATCTAAAGGATAGGCCAGTAACCTTGCTAAGTCTTTCTCTGTTTCTAAAAAAAGAAGGGGTGGAGGGGGATACATGGCAGATACAAGTATCTTTGTGAATTCTAAATTTATATGAAGAAAATCTTGTATATGAGGACTTAGCATAAAGGGGAATAAAGGTTTCTTCAAAGGGAGATGGAAGAAAATAGATTTCCAGCACTGGCTTGTTTGATACACCTAGTGGATCTGCTTCTTTTTGTCCTTTGGCAAAGAAAGGTGACATTATGAAGAGGCCCTTGGCTGTGAGCAGAAACAGCTGGGAAACCTTTGGGAGTGAAAAGTTGCTGGCTTTGTGAAACAAGGTGGCTTTTACAGTGGCCTCCCAGTATGTTTGTTGTTTATTACCAGGTAGGCAACTTAGGGTCTGGGACTGCAATCAGGGTCACGGGCTGGGGGGAAGTTTGCATTTCCTGAGTGGCAGTGGATCAACCAGCGAGAGAGACAGCGACAGCAGGGGGGATAATGTGGGCAGAGAGTGTGCAGGCTGCTGGCTTCACACACTTGTCATGGGAAGGTTGATTTTTTTGAAGGTGCACATTGAAACTAGAGGTGTTTCTGCAAGGCGAGAGTTAGATACTGGAAAGCACTCACTAAAAAGCATCTTCACGGTCCTCAGTGCATCGCTTCAACTGCCCAAAGAAGTTTGTTTTCCACCCATTGCAGAGAATCAGTTGACCCTTCCCCAGCCAGTCACAAATGCCTCCATCTGTAAAATGACAGTGAAAAATGCTTAATCTTCCAAGATGAATCTAACAGATGCTTCTCCCAGGAAATGAACTAAAGGTTGCAGCTTTGCTTGAGCGATTGTGAGTCAGGTATGAGTCATTTCTCCCTTGAAGGGCATCTGGATGTGCTTTGCTGATAAACACACAAAGAGCACAAAGCCTGGGGTGAAAGGTTATCACAGGAAGGAGAAACTAGAAAAAAACAAAACCCACAAAAAACTTCAGAGATATACCAGTGTACCCTGAACCTTCCTCTGTGGCCCACAGGATACATTAGCTGTGGGTTTTAAAGACATTGTTTCCCAACCTCCACTGCATACTAACTTGTAAAAAGCAGAGAGGAGCCTTCTATTATAATGGAATTTGGGTATTTCTATTATATCTATTGTTTCTGTGGCTTCTGATTGCTGCAAGTGCACTGAGCCCAGGGAACTGGGAATTGTGGATAAAGTACAACTTCAGCTATTTTTCCACAATAAAGCAAGGTGATCTGAGTACAGATTAAAGTCAGCATGATAGTGCAGAGTATATGACCCCCACAGTAATTGATCTGTATGAAAAAAGTCATTTACAGGGAATAATGTGGTACTGACAGGCTTTCTAGAGTGATCATAGATGAAGTCAGAGCAGAAACTGTTGTCAAAAATTACCTGCCGTTGTTCTGTGCAGATCAGAATAAGGGATCGCTGTATTTCTGCTTGGTTTTAAAAAAATCACAGAAAGAGGCACTGGACTATAAAGAATTGGGTGTAAAACTTGTTTCCAGGAGCAAACCACAACTGTCTTTAGGTAGTCCTGTTAACTCAGTGGTAATCCTTGCTCCTGAACGTCAGAGGTAGGAAAGCTGACTGCAGCACGTCAAATTAGCATTAATTGTGCTTCATCTGATGGAGCTAATCCTAGCCAAGTGCAGCCAGACACTGATTTTCATATATTGCTGTTCTGACCATTTTACTATCAAGCTGTTTCTTAGTGACGTACATTTATTCACGGCACAGGGCCTACAAAAAGCAGCCTAGCATCCTGCCTTGGGAAGACAGACATCGTCTGTAGGAAGAGCTCATATCTTTTACCAGACTGACAGATACATCACAGAGGGGGCAGACATGCTTGCAAGCACACAAGCCCATTCCCAGATCAGGAATGGAAGCTGCTTCTTCCAAGTAGAGGTAGGTCAGGAGCAATTATGCTGGGTTCAACTTAATTATGCTAATCAATCAAGCAATTAGAGGGATAAGGATGCTGACTTGCAGGGACAAAGAAGTAGCTAGCCTTTTTGAGAAAACAGAGAGGCTAGTAATTAGCTTAGTTTGGGCTGGGCAAAGAAAGTGGGGAAGACTGATATGTATGGCTTTAGATGTTACGAAGGTTAGGATTTTTTGATTTTAGGCTTATCAAGAGCTTACACTTTGCCATGTGGCAGGATATACTGGTGGAGATGCAGTTTCTTCTGGCTGCTGCCTGCTTCAAGCTAGTGCTAGCAGATGCACAGAGTACCAGTGTTCCTTGTTTCTTTGTGTTACAGGAGATCCCCTCTCTCTCCCCAGGCTGAGAGAGGAAACTCTAACTCATCTCTGGGACCAGCCAAGCTATGTCTTCTCTGCATGGAGGTGTAAAACAGAGATCTGTTTTTCACATTTGTCATCATGACAACCAGGGGCTTGCCAAGTTTGGACCGTCTCATAGCCAAACTGCTGCGCACACCCCAACCGGAGCAAACACAATACCTGCTGCATCAGCTGCTCACAAAGTGTCTTTCATCCATGGCTTTGAGCCTGGAACAGCCATGGGTTCAAAACCATCCAGACAACGACAGTCCAGAATGTGACTAAGATTGAGAGGTTTGCTCTTTTAGCCCTGTGCCATGGCAGAGATGAAAAAAGCCAACCCTTTTGGGGTGTTAAATCTGCATAGCCAGGATGAAGCAATAGCATGGAGAAGAGTTTGTTCTGGCTCAAATATCTCTTCCAAAAGTGCTCTTAACTTGAATGAGTCTTAACTTGAAGAGCTGAAGCATTTACTGTGTCCCTTGAAAGTATGTCAATTACTATGACTGGAAAAACACATGGGAAGAGAGAGCATACCCTTCTTAAAGCAATAGTTATCACTTGATAAAGGACATGTTTTTGTTCCTTCCTCAGGTCTGAAAGAGAAGCAGCAGACTTGAAGGGCAAATCCAAACTGCTCAGTATTGAAATAGGAGTGTACCACTGAGGTAATCTCTGAAAGAAAAGGTGTTTGATACCTATGAAATAGAGGAGAAGAGAGAGAAGTGTAAGGGGATGTCTCTGAAGGGAGAGAGATTTCAGTGTGTCCTTCTGATGAAGAGGGATGTAATGACTGCAGCTTTCCCTGCCTGGAAGGGAAAAGCACCTATAGGCCAGGCCTGCAGTGATAATGTGTTAGCTTGCTCTGTTTTCTCCTCCAGACCTTGCTGTCACAGACTGGCTTTGACAAAACAGAAGCAAGGCAGACTGGAAAACTTCCTCAGAAATAGAAAAGTCAAGAAGTATTCTACTCAAAAAAAGGCTTCCCAAGGCTGGTGACGTACTTCAAGATGGTGAATAATCAACCTCAACAGCAGAAGGGAAAAATACAACAAAACTATCTGTTCTTCCCTCTGGCTGGCTCCAGTGCCTTGGGAGACAGCTCTGCTGACTCATTCAGAAAGCAGTTTTCAAAACATGACTCCTCTTGTATCTAGACAGCTCCTTTCCCTGGGAACAGCAGCCCACCTGCCCCAGTCAGCAAAGGCAGAGTGGGAAACCTGCCCTCCTCCTGCTCTTGGCCGGCCACTGGTTCGGGTCTCTTGGAAAAGACAACCTCTATTCTTTAGTCTGCACTTAATTCTTAAAAGACCAATTGCAAAAAAAGCTGAGGTCTGATTTTTGGAAGTTGCTCCAAAGTGATGTTCATCTCCTGTGCTCTATGGTTGCAAACCATGTAAAATAGTAAATAAATAGATATCAAAAAAACAAGCATTATGAAGCAGAAGAGGTTGCTACTTCAGTTTTTTTCCTGTTAAACATTTGGTTCCCCCTAAATGAAGATAGGGGCATGGTGCAAGGTAAATACAACTCCCTGCTTTAAATGCAAAAATTCTGTCCCAGGATGGACCCAAGGTACCTGGAAAGACATGTCAGGGAAGAGGTGGGTCTGTGCTTGTCCCACAGCAGGCTCTGTATATGCAGATGTACTCCTGGCTGCTGTGGGAGGCATAGTGCAGACAGCATGGCATGTTGGATGGCCCTTTCTGTGTGAATGAATTAGGAGTCCTTTACCCAGTTCCTAGCCAGAGGACATCACTATGTCTGCCTTGCAGGTGCTAAGGAGTTTTTTGCTTGGGAACAGATCAGGGAAATCTACTGGGGCAATCAGAGTAGCAAGATGGCTGTGTTGGAGGACAGCCCAAGCAGGGCTACATTTCCTTGGAGAGCTCACTTTGGAACCAGAACTCTTTACACAGAGGACTTTTAGTGCTGGCACCACTGCAACCTTCCCCCAAACCGTGGTTGTGGTGGCTGTGTGGGAAAAAACAGAATTTCGTTTACATAGCTCTTGGCAGGGCTCACTTGAAGAAGCCCTGAAGAAGAGATCTGTGCTAGAGAGAGAAGCAAACTCCTCAAAGATTTCCCCACAGACTGCTATGACTTTGGCACAGCTGGAGTCAAGCGAGCATCAATAGCATCCTTCTTTGAGCCACCTCAAAGCGGTGAAACTGAGAGGAGCTGCTTGGTGGCAACTTGGGTGAAAGGGAGGATACAGCAGTTGTTCCTCATCTGAACTGAGTGGCACAAGCAGGCTATTAGACCTCAGTTCTCAGTGTGACGAAATGCGTGAAGCATTTTATCCCTAGTCTGCTTCCCAGGAAGTCAATTATTCTTCCTCACTTTGTGGGGGGCAGGTAGCACATGCAGTTTCTGCAAACAAGGGGCTGGTGAGAGAAGAGGACCTGGAGCCTGGGCATCTGTTTCACAGGAGGTTGGGTCAGATCTGCAGGGTGTGACTGGCTCATCTGCCTTCCTGGATGATGACAGCTGACAGCTGTGGAAGACAGAGGGAGAGAGGGAGGCTTGATGTGAAAAGAAAGGGAGCTGGAATTGCAAAAACACACTGATGATGGTTTTGCTGTAGAATTCCAATTCCAAATCTACATGTGATGAATTAAAACCTGAAATGGTGTTTAGCAAACGCTGCTTGCCAGGCCAAATTAGCAGCCTTATTTGTTGCCAGTGGCAGCTCTTTAAAACTCTTAAAGACGGGCTCCTTTTAAAATGTGGCATAAATAGGATGTTTTCTCAACAGTAGCATTTCCTCGCTTGAGCATCGCAGTAATTTTTGTACCCTTTGGTCTCCCACAGCTGGTATACCAAAAGAAAACGACAGCACAAAACCCAGCCAAGCTCCTTGGAAATGTAAATAGACCGGAACCACTGGTGTCCTCTTAACACAGCATCAATCACTGCTGAGTACTGGAAGTGGCAACACATTCGTTACAGTCCAGGCAGCAGATGGAGAAGGTGTAAGACCTGGTAGCACTGTTTTGGAGGTATGCATGTTTCTCTGCAGAAAATGGAGCACAGATGGGGGCTGCTTTGACCTGCTCAGTAACTGCAAAATCCTTGTATTTTCAGACCAGCTCTGTATTTAGGCTCTGTGGCATGGTTTGGAACCCTCACACACACTCCCTACTCATACTGGTCTCTGCTGGCTGTAAGATGTGCTTCCTATGGATTTGAGGTGAATTAGTAGACAGTAAACCAAGGTAGATCCTTAGCTTCTGGTGGGCTTTTCTCAAGAAAAATGAACCCATTTACTTTCTCCCAGCAGACTGCGTTTCCCAAAATAGCAGTTTTTGTAGACAGTTGTTGCAGGTGAACTGTTGCAGCTGGTGTTCAGCACCACATCCATAAGCCACAAGAACAGAAACAGATCCATCCGTTATGGAGGATTCCCATGCCACAGAGACTTCTCCCAGAAGATAGGGAGACCTTAGGAAACAATAGAGGATGGCCTCTCCATTGGAATGGTGGTGTTATGTGATGCTTTGACCTGGTGATTAAGTGTAGGTGGCTTTTAGCCAGAGTAAGTTCTAAGCAGTAAATACTGGCTTTACCAACCACAGACTAAGAGGAAGTCTGATGATGATTTTAGGGCAAAGGGAGTAATTCTTTTAAGGAAGGAGGAATATAGTAAATACAGTGTTGTGCTCTGGTTTGCCTTGCAGGATGGCTCTCATTAGGAAATAAGTGCAGATGTGATTTCTTGGACATACCATCCTTGCAGAGAACCAGCAACAGTCACTCTCCACTGGATGGACATACATCTGGCTTGTTTCAGATTTCTCTTGGCCAGGTCTACATGACACATACCTGACTGCATTGCTCTGTTGATCATTAGGAAGGTAGTAAGGGATCCTGATGGACACCGGAGGCTAGAAGATTATTGTTTTGGGGGTTATTTTTGCAGCAGTGGTTATACCAGCAAAACTGCTTTCAGAGCTTGTTTTATTTGATAGTATTTGTTTTATTTCTAGGGGTGAATTTTGGGCTATGCAGAGAAGGATAACACACTGTTATCCATATTATCCTGAGCACCTCTTGTAGGAACATGCCAATTCTTGGATGTCCTTGTGGGTTGTTTGTTTCTGAGCCAATTTCTGTGTCAAAGCTTGCTTTTTCCAAGAACACCAGGTAGTTATGCGAGTCATTGCCTTTCAGGTTATTCCTCTCATGCCCTGGAGCAGTAAGGGGTACGAGATGCAGCTGCCCACAGGAACTGCTGAGAATTTGTAGTCACTAAGGCTAGAGGGAGTTAATAGCTGTGCTGGTGGTAATGGAACTGGTGGATCAATCCAGCCCATGTAGAACCACAGCTCAGAGCAGTGAAAGATCTCTTGCCAGTGTAGGAGGATGTTTGTACCACCTCTGTCTTTTAAGATGCTTATCATGTGTTGCCTCCAGGGAGGGTGGTTATGAGCCAGAGCTCAGCCTGGGAGCTGTTACACATCCTTTTCTCATCCTTTAGCTACAGGTGGAGCTGAGGGGCCACTTTCCAACTTAGGAAATAGTTTGACAAGTCTTGCCACCTGAAATGTCATGGATTTCTTCTTCTCCTGAATTCTCTTCATCTCCCTTAACCAAAACATTGTCTGCGGAGCTTTTTACACACACACACATGCACACACACACACACACACACAGGGCAATATCACTTCCCTGATAGCACTCCCTGCCTGATCCCACAAACTTCAGGGTTGATGCAATGAAAATAGTGGACAGGATTAGACATATCAGGGCAGTGGCCACCATTGTAAAAAGAAGCCATGAATCTGGCCAGGCCTTAAATCTCAGACTGTTACCAGATGAGACAGGTTGGGATGAATGGAAGGAAAGATGCTCCATCAACTATTGCCCTGTAAATGAGGAAGGTTCATTGTGAAAAAGAGGGACATACTTATAGAATCCTTAACCTAGTGCCTAGCCAAGGATAGCAATTGCGCTACACCAGTCTATGCCAACCTACCTAACATCAACAGCATGAGCACAGTGGGTGAATGCAAAACTGAATAAACTCCATCTTAACGAAGAAACAGTTTCAGGCAAAATTTACAGAAGATAAGGGCATTCTGCACTCCATATTCTGCAAGATGGTCCCCAGGGAGGCATGTGTCCTTCTGCGTCCTTCCTATGGCTTCCATGTGTGGGAATCTGGCCCTGCTGGGAGACATCCAGCAGCACTGGAGAGGCTATTAGCTTCTACCTGACCCACTTTCATGGAAAATCCAGTGACAATTTAAAAAACAAGGCAAATCTTTTATGATAGGTAATTCGATTCCATAAGTAGATCAGAGCAGGGAAGCTACAGCTGCATTCAGGACTCTGTTCCCTGCCAGGGTGACAACACCAACAACCAAGGAAACAAACACCCATTTCATCACCTGGATACTCTGAGAGAGTGCTCTCAGGTCAGGGCACTGTAGCCCAGCAGCTGGAAAGAGCCACTGGTTTCTGTCACTCCATCTTTTTCCAGGCATTGCAACTGGCATTGTCATCAGCTCCACATTAGGCCAGGTGAATTGCAAGAGGTCCCACATAGCGTGGGGGTGTTCCATGGCCTGTTGGCTGGGGTAGCAGAGGGCCGTCAAGCCAAAGAGCTGCTTTCTGAGCAGGGAGACCTGAATAGTGCGGTGCTGCTGTCTAGGTCTTGTGTTTTAACATCTAGAGATGTGTGTGTCATCTTCATTTACAGTATTTCCTTGGCGGACTAACAACAGACTAAGTCTGACTCACTTGTCATGAAATACTCTGCTGTTAAAAGGATTTTTACTGAGTTTTATCTGAGGAAGTAACTCAGATGTTGTTTAGTAGATGGGTGAGCAACGTGGCTTTTCACACGTGAGGAAAATGGGTATTTGGGATGGATTTTTAAAGCCAAACCTCTCTGACTTTAGGGATGACACCAGTGCAAGAAGTGGGAGAGGCAGGCTTATAGATTGGGGGTTAGAGGGCAACAGTGCTTCATTTGCTGTCAGGAAGCTGGTGCTTGAACGTTGAGAGAGCTGAATTGAGGGAGCTGAAAGCTCACCTTGGGGGCTGTGGCCTTCAAGGACCAGCCTAGAACTTCCTGGAGCTGCCAGAACGTGACATTTCTATTGAAGCGGGTGGAGGTGCACTGGGATAAACCAAAAACACAATGATGCCTGGGGGGGCACAACTTAGCTCCAAAGAGCTATAAGGTGCTGTTGATACCTGACCTGAGCTGCTCTTTGCTCATCCAGGACAGAAGACCACTCTGACATAGAGCAAACCCCACTGGTGTTTGCTGAACATGCAGAAAACCTTAGTCCCTAGTGCATCACCTAGAGCTATTGTCAGATTTCCCTGTCAGAGGAGCTAATCCATTCTCCTGCATGCCTACCTGATGGCCTTCAGGGTTTAACAACCCATGGCAGAGCTTGAGCTGTATCTGACACAGATGCACTCTCTGTCCCTGTCCCTGACTACTGCAGGTGAAGAGGTGTTGGCCCAGGTGCCCCTCTCAAAGCTTCTCTCTTGGAGACCAGTATAGCTCTCCCAGATGTAGAGGTCGAAACCTCTGTATCTGGGAGGAGGCAGAGCTTGGTTGTAGATACAATTGGTTGTAAAGGATGTAAAACTAGCAGCATTGTTTATGTTCTGCCCAGAGTGGACAATATACCTTCATCTTCCCACACAGTTCCGCAGTCAGGGCTATTGTGTTTATTATTATTACTTTTTTTCCTCCCTATTGTTAGAAGACACGATTTAATTGTTGTTAATTTGAATCTGCTAGTTCCGGAGCATTAGGATGCTACCTGCTGACCCTCTGTTTCGATTCAAATCATACCTTTCTCCTGGAGTCAATCCCATCACAGTGACAAGCCCGCTCCTGAAAACAACAGTGGTGCAATATGCAGGCTTTGACTTTGCAACTGATGGGAGGTAAAATTATAAAGAGAGGTAGGTGAATCATCTGCTCTGAAGCACTGATGAATACACGAGACAGATTGCAGTTCTGTGTGGTACCACAAACGAGTAGAGAAAGGGGAACAATACGAGATTCGGACAAATGCAGGAAAGCAAAATGACCATACATGCAAGTAGGAGGGTGTCTTTTTCCACTCTTGTGTTGGGCTCTCCTGTCAGAACTGAAGCATTATGACAGTACTTTCATCCTCCTTATTTTTTTTTCCGTGTCTTGTGCTAGATTCAGTGAGAAAAGAGGGTTGTTGTGGCATGAAGATGGGGACCCTTCTTTCACTGCACAGTCACCATCTCCAAGGCCATGCTTACTCAAGGCACGCATGGACTGGGGGAGGGATCAAAACAACAGACCTTCATATTAATTTTTAAAAACCCATAAAATTTTCCTTCCCTACATGTTAAAGAGATAGAGAAGATTCTCTCGTTTCTCTAATAACTCTTTCCTTTGCTTCTATCACCTCAAAAAACAGGGAAATGTGCTTGCATGGAGATCTTTTATGTCTGAAAAATTGAGAGGGCTAGAAAGCTCTCTTTTTCTTTATTTTGCTTCACTTGGAAGACCTGGAAAAGACAAAAGAAAGTACTTCTTTGAATGTTTGGTTTTGTTCTGTTACTGTCCTTCAAGATATGTCCTTCAAGCTTGTGAACAGGCTTTTTGAATTTTTAGGGAGGAAACAGAGCATTCAGAAAATAAACCTACACTTTTCTGAGTGCTAGATGTTATCTCTGGGGCAGGAATGCTAGATAATATCAGGAATTTTTTTAGCAATAAACCAGTGCCAAATCTGCCCAATTCAGTGAGAAGTCCAGGAGGTGACATGAACATGGTGTCTCCATGTGTTGCTAGAAATAAGATAGTACATACCAGAAGGCTCCTTCCGTTTGTAGGGTCAGGTCCAATAAAAAAAAAAAGGACATTGAGAAATAGCTGTGGTAAATAAAGCTGCTGTACTATTTCACAGGGTGAGTGGTTAACCACCGGCCTGAAAAGCTAGGGAGACACCTTTTTGGTCAAAATCAGCTCACCTAAGCTTTCAAAAATTTCCATTACACAGTAGAAAGAGGTTATTTTTAAAAAGAGAAGAAACAACCACTGACTTTATGCTGACATCACATTTCACTGCATTGTTGTTGAAGCATGTGCTGTGGAAAAAAGGTCTACAAACCAATATGGAGACTAAACTGCTCATTCATATGTATAAGTATAAAACATTTTGAAGAAACTGGATGCATCAGTTTTTCTGTCATTTCCGACAATATAAAGACAATGGACATGAGTGGTCTTCCTATGGATGTGAAAGAGGCATGAAAGGTGTGAGGGTTTTCCCCTGTCCATTGAAATCAGCCCCAGGGCAATGGGCAACTGATATAGTTTCCTTTGGAGCAATTGTGGCCTGCTCACGCTGTACAAAGAGCTGTATTTCTGCAGGCTCACATAGGTTCTCAGTACCCTTCTTTGTAGCACTGGCTTTCTGTAGTAATTTAATAACTCACATTTATTGCAAAACTACTATTCATATTCCATTAGATTTTGGTGGGGGTGGGGCATGCACAGAGTAGCAATGTACATTGTCATGGTTCACAAACTCTTGTGACACTTGACAAGCGAGAGGAAATTGCATTTTTCCCCACTGTAAAGCAGCTACAGAAATGGAAGGTATGAAATTAGTCAGTCTTAACATGAATTAATCAAGGAAAGGAACTTGGAGATGTCCTTGGAGAAGGGTAGGATGAGAGGCTGGACCTAGAGCTGTTTTTACATGGTAGTACATGCTAGAGAGACAGCTCTTGTCAGTGGCAGCAGAGGGGTTGAGTACAAGAGATGGGTGAGACATAGTTAAGCACACAGTCTGGAGAGACCGTGCCATTCTGAAAGCAGCTAAGACCAAGAGGTTGATAAGGTTTTCAGCACAGGGAGCAGAAGGAAGGGGAAATTTGGAAACAGCAGGTCTAAGAGAAGCTTTCTTGAGCCACCTGGTATTTCAGGGTCTTAGTGTTGTTCCCACCGGGAGATGTCCCATGGAAGCGATTCATCTGGCTCTGCAGCTTCTCTGCTCCAATGCTGTCCCTGCAGGTGTGGCAGGTGATTGACCCGCACAGTGTGGGTATTCCTTGATAGTGTGGATCTGCAGGTGCCAGACTGCTGACAAACCTCCTTTGCACAGGACAACGCTGCATCCTCCTCCCTTGCAAGCACTGCTGTGCTTTCTCCTGGGGTAGCTGTGACACTGAGACACAGAGACATTCTCCATATATCACTGGGCTGGAGAAAGAAGCATCAGAAGAGAGAAGCTTGTGTGTGCTTCCTCTGGGAAACTAGATGGAAAATGCCAAGCTGCCCTGAGGTTTAGTGCCTCTGGAGTGCTAGGAATGGTGTTGGAAGCACAAGAAGACAAGACAATTGCAAGCTAGCACATAGACAGTGATAACCCCTGTCCTTCATTCACATCCAGAAAGCTGCTCTTCCCTGTAACACTGCCTGCAGAATAACTGAGAACTAACAAAAAAGCCATTGCTGCATTTTAACTCAGTGTGTTATTCACCCACCACCTTGGCTTATAGTTGTGCTTGTTTTCTCCTGTGTTCAGAGGCTGTGTTTGAGACTCTGGACAGACGATGATTGTTTTTGGTGCTGAATACAGCTTTTTGGGGTTCATGCAAGACTGATTCTATTCATGAAACTTGAGGTGACTTCTTAGCTGTAGCAATATGAAATGGGAGTACAGCTCACCTTGCAGATGGTTGACTAAAATATTAAACAGTGATTCACCATTACTCACTGTCGCATCAGCTCATAAATTTAAAACAACTCCCTTTCCTATCTTTTTTATTTAAGGAAAAATAAAAGAAGTAAAGCTTTATCATGCATAACTGTGCTAAATTGATCCTCCGGAGGGGTTGGCTAATAAACTTTTTACTGGATTCTGCCTCTTTACATTAGTTGAGAACTGAAGCTATGAGAACTGAGCAATGCATTTCTATGTTAATAGAAAAAAACAAAACAGGAATGATGACATCCCTGGTAAAATAAATGAGTGGAAATGTGAATACAGTTTTCCATTATATTATTTAGGAGGATGAAAATAACAGCTGAACACTGATTACAGGCCACAGAAAACAAGAAGGTGATGGCAAATTGTTTCTGTGATCCCTATTAGCTGTCATTAGCCATTGCCCAGGAAACAATCCATATCTACTGAAATCCTCATTAAAACATTCTCATAGATTTCTTCCTGTAAACTAGGCAGATTCTTCTCTTCAGCAAGCCTCTGCCCCTCGGTTGGGTACCCACTGTCTCTGGGCATTAGGGGAGTTCCAGCCCATATTTTTCTATTTGTTTTCAGTTTACAGTAAGTTCCAGGGGCTTGGTGTTCAGAGTGCTGGAGCAGTAAATATGCAGAGTGGGAAGCAGTCCTTGCCTAAAGATTATGTGGCCAGAGAAGAGACTGGAAAAAAAGACCGATACTACCAAGGTGAGTGGGAAAGCTAGAAATTTGAACTCCTGGTTCCCAAGCCAGGACTTCCTCTGCATAGACTAGGCTACTCAATTTAACTTCCCTTGAAAGGGGAATAAGACCTCCCTCCACTGATTTTAGCTGCTACTGAGAGCTGGAATAGTTGAATTTGCCCCAGATACAAGCCACCTCCCAAACACAGCTGTGACAGGTCAGAAAGCAGGTTCATTATCAGTGCTTGTGCCTGCTGGGACCTATTCAATAGTCTCCTGTGACTGGAACAGAGCATGTAACACATTGTGTGCCTGCTTGAGAAAGAGAATTTGTTGAAGGACATCCAAGAGGATGGAGCCAAGCTCTTCTTGTCTGCTGAGCAATAGACAAGAGGCAACGGGCAGAAACTGATGCACAGGAAATTCCTCCTTAATATGAAGAAGAACTTCTTTACTGTGTGAGTGACTGCACACTGAAACAGGTTGGCCATAGAGGTTGTGCAGATACTCAAGATAGTCCTCACTGGAGATATTCAAAACCATCTGGACACAATCCTGTGCTATGTGCTCTAGGATGAGCCCACTGGAGCAGGGAGCTTGGACCAGATGACCCACTGTGGTCCCTTCCAACCTGACCGATTCTGTAATTTGCAACATGTCTACTAATACAAAAATTCAGTACTTTTGCCGTATTGTGTCATCTCTCATCATCCTCCAGTGGCTGTAGCACTTGCTTTTCAACATCAAGTAGAATTTAAGTCCCATTTTTAAGGATTATTCTGCTGCTATAAGTGAAAGCTGGTGGGACCATAAGCATCTCTGGCCTGCCAGGATGTTGTTTGCTCTCTCCTTTAGCCAAATCAAAGCAGAGAGAGTCAGCCTAAGAAAGCAGCATATCATGAGCTCTTTCAGTGATCAGCAAACACTTCTGAAAAAGAATGACGACAGAAAAGCACTGGAACTAACAGATTTGAATGGTAGCAGTGAGACGAACAGAGTGAAATCAAAGTTCCTTCCTTTTGTGTCAGAGTCCCCAGCTTGCACCTGCTCTAGGGTTTTCCCGACACTGTTTCCTGTCTCATGCAGGAATGAAGCCAGAATGCTTTGGTCCACCAGGCTTTTCATGAGCTATGAAATTCTGCCATGAGACAGTTGCCTTCATTGTCTTGTGTCGCTTGCTGTCTTGTAACGAGTGTTGCCCATCAATCAAGTTTTATGGTAGAGCCCCCATGTTGTTCGTTGTCTCATCATGTCAGTAAGTCCCATGCTCATTCTCCAGCAAGGGGTAGACATGCCTGGTGCCTTTGCAAAGGTTGGATGAGGCAGGTCCTCTGGCAACCTGGTGAGACAGAATTTGACTCACTCTGCAAAGTCCTCTGAATACAGAGGACTTGCAGTAAGGATGATGTTTGGGCACTGGAGAGGGAGAAAAACACCACAGACCTGAGGCTCAGGCTCCCCAGGGCCTCTTTCCTAGCTTTGCAGGTGAAGATGGCCTTTAATATCACCACTGTCTCTTTTCCCAGCTCCTCTTTGCAAACCATTACTGTGCTGGCCATGGGGTTTGTTTTGAAGAGAAAGCATTGCCATGGGCTCCCAGAGAAGTTGCCATGCTGTTGAGCTCACATCAGCTGCATCTCTTTGCCTTTCCCTGTTTAGGTTCTGGTCACAAGCTGCCCCAGAGCATCGTGGTTGTGCAGTCAGTGAGTTTAAGTGCTCGACAGCGGGAGCAGAAGAGGGCGAGCAGTGGTAGTGCAAGGTTGCCCACTTCTGCCCTGCACCAACGTTCATGCTACCTATATGATGTCAAGGATAAGAGTTTGAGGGCCATTGTAGATGTTGTCTGAGGGAAAACTGTCCAGAGAATGGCATATTTGTTGCTTAGATAATCGAGTATGACAGGAAAAGCACATGGTCCTTCCTCTTCTTGTGCTCTCTACCCTTAGACACCATGGCAGCCTGGGAACAGCTAGGATTTATTTTGGTGTCTTAGCCTCTGTTGTCCTGGTTAAAGGTTGATCCTGTTCAACCTTTCTGTCCCTTCAGGGTTCCTGTGAAGATTTCCTGCTTTCTGCCATAAAGGGGGCCAAAAATGCTTAAGGAAATGGCGGTTTCCCAGGCAACCACACTTAGCAATTTCATCAATTAATCAGCAGGAAACTAAGGAAGAGAATGGGAAGCAGATGCTCAGAGCAGGACAAGGCTTTGAATGATTGATGTCATCTAAGAGACAGGCAGAATTTACTCCAGGAGAGAACTCAGCCTGAGGGGCTGAGGCAACTTCCTTTGCAAAGGTTCATTACTGCAGAATGATGGCAGGGAGCCAGGAATGGCTTTCTAGGTGAATGTTCAGTCCAGTATTTAGAAAATGATCAGGTACATTGCAAAAATATAGCCAGGTTGGCTCAGAAAGGCACATGAAGACTCAAGGAGAGATGGAGCAGGAGTTATATGCTAATTTCCCTGACCACATGTGACAGTTCTCCTATTGAGCCTAATAAAATTGGATTTTTGACGTTCCCCAGTCAAAGTTACAAGTAGGTCTGATCTCTTCAAGATGTTAATATCCTGCTGCATTTGTGGTCATGATGTGTTAGCTAACCTGTCTGTTTGTTGTAATCCAGGCAGACACATCCAACAACCCATACTGCCTTAAAATACAGACCGCATATGCAAGGCAGCTGAGGAAGAGATTGGATTTCTTCTGGGAGTCCATGGTTGGATTAAAAGCTGTAGAGGTCTTAACCAAATGTATCAGTGCTCTTGTTTAAGCCATACTGAGAACAGCAATGACAAGAAGAGGAAATCAGGCAATGATTCTCCATGTTATAGAGAATCTTTGTTCTTTTCTTGTAACTTGATTGGAGTGAAAATGAAAAGGTCTTAAAGAAGAGACAACAAAATGGAAAATGCCTTGATGAGATAGAAGTTTGAGTAACTTTGAATCCATTATTTTTTCTTTGCTTTTAAAACATCTTTTATACTTTCTTTTTTTCTTCATGGCATTTTTTTTTAGAAGATATTGCTCCTCCCATTTCCCTCCACATTTAACAATCAAACTTTGGGGTTTTTTTCTGGTGGAAGCAACTAACTGGACCAAACGACAAAGACAGCATTGTTAGCATCCTTTCTTCTATAAGCTGCACAGTTTTTCTCTAAATGAATACATGTGACACTGTATTCTTTCATTAACACTCTTATTTAAATGACTGCCGGAACAGAGCTTTTGCATAAATCAGCAAGAAAAAAACAAACCATCTCTTTCTATAACCATTTGTTCCTTTTACCTCAGTAATAAATCCCTCCTGGGGATTCAGAGCTCATGGAATTTATCATTGATCCTTGTAATGCACATTGTGGTACTGTATTTCACATGCCTGGAGTGCATCTTTCGATTAGAGCAGACATCAGCTTTCTGCTTGTAAAAGCAAATGAAAAGACGTTCTCGATGGCAACACTGAAATGAGTATTGATTGCATTATATGATCATTAAATAAAAGAGCAAGGTTCAAATAATCAAAGTATTCATAAGGAGAAAAGCTAATCAGAAATTTTAGAACCAGATTAAATTTGTTGTCTTTTCTAGGATAGATTTATTGCCTTTATTGATATCAGCCCTATGGCTTTTCCCTTTCTGATACATTCAAAAACCTTTAAATACACCTTCCAGCTTGCATTATGGGTACCTGAAGATATAAGACATTTCAGCCTTTGATTTCTTTTAGTTAATTCATTTTAGGCTTTTCCTCTGGCGAGGAGATTCACAAAAAAACAAACAGGATTAACCAGCTTTTCCAAAGAAAATAAGACCTTTGGTCCTTCCATGTGCAATTTTCTGTCAGGTGTCTGGGATGAGCAGGGACATGCATCCTTCTACATGTATCAGGTCATGCTGGTGGTCCGTGATGGTTCAACTTTGCACATATATCAAGTCCTGTGTCAGGAAGAGGAACAAAATGCCAGGGCCTCAGCCAGGACAATCTTCACAAGCCATGCCAGCTGGCAGCTTCACTCTCCCCAAGTGCTTCCCAGTGGCCCAGGAAGTCTTTTCTCACCTACTCCAGGAAGTCTTTTCCAGGTGATGACTCAAGATTTCAGCCAGAAAGGGATGGTGTAAGAAGCAAATGAATAGGTCTGAGGGATATTCCTTAGACATGAGAGGTTGGGAAGGTGCTCCCCTGAGGCATGGCCCCTTTTACTGTGGCAGCTCAGCACTTTGATTACCTTCCCTTGCTTCTTCTTACAGTGTCTTCCATCTGGTAAGCAAGTAAAGAGGAAAGTTAGAAGATCACAGGCAGTGTGATCTCCCTGGGCACCAAAAAATGCCATCAGGCATATCTTCATCCTGCTCAGCTGCTGTCTAAACCTTGGGAGAGACATGAACTAGGCAAGGGTTTGGTTCCTCCCCTAGCCAATGTGTTGCCCTGGAGTCTGTTCCCTTGCCTCTGGGTCAGGCCTGAGTGATGGCCAGTTCCTCGAATGACTGAGGAAGACATGCTTCCCTGGGTAAAGTAACCATCCTGAAGTAAGTCTTACACCAGACTGTGGGAGGCAACTACAGAGGGTCTTCAACCCTCCTTCCCATGCTGTCTTGAGTGACAGCCCTTGCAGTTGTGACTCCTAGACACCTAGTAAAAAGGTTTTTATTTCTTTCCACTTCTACCTCTCTTTTAAGCATCCTGCTAGGTGCCAAATGCATGACTTCTGTGTTGGTCTGCTGAAATGAGAATTGGCATGGGATAAGTGGAATTTAACATCAGAATGAATGAAGGAAGAGCAGTTAGTTGTGTGATCCTCTCTGCTCTTTGCTCTCTTGCCTCACCAAACTTTGAGGGCAATAATAGAAAGTAGGAAGGCAGCAGATCTGCACTGAGAAGGGCAAAAGTACTCATTACAGGATAAAATTCATCCATGCCAAAGCAAAACCAAGCTGCCCTCCTGCAGCAATGAGAGAGGGACTGAGCACCTTCTCAGCACGCTGACACAAGGCTGATGAACACTGTGCTGCTTGGAGCAGAGTGCCAGCTGAAACTGTAGCTCCAACCAAGAAATTCCCAGGGGTAACCTGCCAGACTACGACACAAGTTTACATAAAATGTGTTTGCTCCTGCCCATGAATAATTTCCAGAAGCCTGACTGTAAGCCAACACTGCTTTATTAATTGGACTGTGCTAATTATAAGCCACCCCGGTTGGAGAGTAAGGAGAAGGAATGGTGTGCTCTCTCAGGCACTGAGAGCCTTGTGACTGGCTTAGTTTCTTTTTAGCAACAAATCTTTTTGCCACAATTTCAGACTGCGGAAGCTGAAAGTCCTTTGTGCACAGGAAAAAATGTTAAGGGTCAGCTGTGGTTAACCCACAGATAACAGTAACAAAAGCAAGTATGTGTCCATCTCAATGAACTGCAGAATCAATTACACGTTCATGATGGGGGCTTGTCTCATGCTGAAAACTGGGGTGTCACAAGAAGAGGTGACAGACGCACACTGCAGAAAGCTGACGTATTTTGTTGTGTGCTGCTTTTGTGATGATAAGGTTCTCAGAAGAAACTCTTGTCTTCACAGCACAAGTTTGAAGCCCCTCCTGATGAGCAATGGACAAACCTGGCTTAACCCTGGCATAACCAAGTTCAGAAACACATCAGAGAGATGCACTTGTGTTCACTCGTACCCCCCACCAGTGTGACCAGGAATACTACCAGAAGGCTCCAAAATTGCTGAATTAAATAAACTTCAAGAATCTCTCTGATTTCCCGAGAAAAGTGATGTGTCTCTATTTCAACTTGGGTTGGGTTTTTTTGCTGCTACTCAGTGGGGCCTTAAAAATACTGACCCATTTGTTGTGATCAGACACTAACTGACTGTTTAAATTAAAGAACAATGGTACTGGTCAGGTGGCTTTTTTAAATCAGAGGATCTGTCCTTTGAAATATGTTAGATGCTGCTTGCTTCTGGAAAGTCATGAAAAGCAAGCATGAGAGCAATTACACTGGCTGCACATGCAGCATGGATGTGCAGCCAGTGTAATTGGCTGCAGTCCACATCCATGCCTGCATGGATGTGGACTGCCAGCTGGGAAGGCCTTTGGCTGTGGTTCTGTACAGCACTAATGACCTGGGCAGCAGTTTTATTTTCTTCCCCGAGAGAGCTGCACTGATCTAGATGCAGAAAGGTGCAAAGAGACTTCCTTGATATTTTCATCTAAAAGATGGAGCTGATCTCTAGGATACATTATTCACTCGAGCAACAATGTCCTTGGTGCCTGCCTGGCCCAGGCTTGATGTGTTTGTGAAGTTGCAGCTCAGATGAGTTGTCTGTTTCCCAGAAGGAGGTGAGGCAAAATGATGAATTTAAAAAAATTCTTACATCTTCAGGACCCTTTCTGCTTTGAAGCAGCATATGACATTTGGTAGAAGAAAGTCAGCTCAGGGTCAGGCTTTCCTAGCTCTATCTAGAGGTTGCTTTGATCAAAGCTATCATTTTTTTTGAGCCAAAACCTCCCACTGTAAAATATCAAGCATTGGGATAGAGTCTGAAAGCAGATAAGTCCTCTGCTCAGCTCAGGTCACAAACATCTTTGTGTTTTGGGGGATGCAAAGAATATCTTGATTTTGAATCTTTTGGGCAGAGCACTTCTGGAGTGGGAGGGGCTGAAGGGACTACAGGTGGTCACGTACACAAAACTAATCTCAGAACTGCTGTAACTAATTCAAAGAAGGAATTTTCTCCTGACTTCTGCTGAAGGGTAGTGATGGCTGAGGCAGATACTTCCTCATTCATGGTCCCCAATTTGCAAAAAAACCCTGACATTTAAACTGATGAGATGAGTATCCAAGAGCCAGAGGACTCCTCAGCTCCTTCACCCACAGACTGATCTCTGCTGACAATTCACAACCAGTCAGAGGTTTCAGGTAGTGAAGAAAGCATGAGAAACGGAATGTGCTCCTGTAAGAGGTGGTGAGGATGTAGTTTTATCCTCTGGGGACCTGTTTGCTCTGCTGCAGGTGAGCCTGCCCTAGCCTGGCGAATTGATTATTTGCTGATTTGTTGAGCAGGCTGGGAAGGGATCCCACTGCTCCTGGTGATGTGGAGGTGATGTGGGATAGGACCATTCCCTGGGATTGTCCATCTCTATGTTTGGCCAGGCTTTGCCTTATTTTATCCAGTCATCTAACATATACTTCTAGACTCAGAGAGTCCATATGATATTATTCTCTGAGCTATTTTGCTGGACAAACATTTTTCTCATGTTTTCACAGAACATGAGTAAAACAGGAAGGAAGAGTAAAGGGAAATCACTTAGGTTCTGGTAACAGAGGTCTGCTCTCTCCTTCTAGGGAAATGACTGTGTTTATCTTTTTGCAAATTATCTTCTCTTTCCCAAGGAAAAGCCTCACATTCAGCTGTGCCTTCAGTAAGTGGAACAGTGGAATGATGATGTTGGAGGACAAGATGCTTGTTAGCTGGGCCATTAGTGCTAAAAAGAGTCAGACCAGCTTAAGAAAGAGGTTAAATACAAGTGCCTTATAATCTTGGCTTTCCTATTTGGAGCTGTATTGTGAGCTCAGTTGTGAGACCATCCACATCTCTGTCTTGACTCTGACTGTCCCAGCTTGCAGCAGTGCCTGGCCATGGTTCAGGTGGAACAAAAGGCAGAGAATATTGCCAGGATGTATAGACGGAGAAAAGAGTTCAGTTGTATGAATGTAAACTCTGCTATGCTGCTCGCCCTCTAGGCCAGACAGGGAACCTTGGCCCACATTATTTACCAGGCCAGATAAAGCTAATCAGATTTCAGCCTATGGTCAAGACCTTCTGGAGAAGGTGCCTTTGAGTCACACTACAGAGTTGGCAGAGCATCACCTTCTCTACTGAGGGATAGGCAGCAGCATTTCCAGCATGCTGCAGGTTTTTGGGAGGTAACTTTGGCAGCTGAGATATGGAGAGCTGCAAGTGTTGCTGTAGAGTCCCGCATGCCATCCTCTGGAGGCTCACCTTGATATTCGAGTCAGAATGAGTCCTCCTCTTCTTTCCCTTTCTGAGTCACTGCCACAGTCTATTTCTGACTTGTACTTTAGGAAGAGTGGGTTGATAAGAATGTGATAAAGAGGTCATAGCTGGTACCAAGGGGTACATACCAAAATGTTTCCCATAACTAGATTAGTGCAGTTGCGCTATACACTGTGATGCTGTTTTGTACACTTCTAGGAAGTAGGTTGAGGCAAAAATCCAGCACTGGGTTCACTGAGCCCAAAGAGTTGGGATGAGGTTGAAATTGCCATCAGTGGCGGAGCTTTTTCAGGTCCCTCAGTGCCCTGTCTGTGAAAAGCATTGCCTGACACAGTCCCAGAGCCCAACCTTAGCTTGGAGAAAGCCTGAAGTAACCCAAGAAAAATATATCCATTACTCCCTTGCCAGAAGATGACTCTGGAAAGAGGGGACTGACTACTGTTAGGTCACTCCTAGAGGGGTTCAATCCTTCCCTCCTGTATATCAAGTAGAGGGCAAGATTCCTTGGCTGGAAGTTCCTGGCTCTGTCTATGGACTTCACAATACTTAGTTTGAAGGATATGGCCGAAATCAAGTGAGAAAAACCCTCCATCACCCTGGCTAATGAGGTGGCAGCTATAAGACTCAACATTCCAGTCCATCTGCATCAAAGGTCTTGGATAAGAGGGGACAGGTTTCTGGGATCCAGTCTTTTGGGGAGCAGGCTACAGACTCTCTAGGGTCTCTGCCACCAAGGCAGCACAGGGCCAAACAGTCAGGAGGAACTGTGAGAGGTCTCAAGGCTTGTGTCAGGTTTTCCTCTTGGATGCTATTGGATGCAGAAGCTGGTGGTACTGTCTGCTTTTCAGGTAGCTGCTTTGTGGGAGCTGAAAGATAAAGCTACAACAAGAGAAGAAGATGATGGCCACGAGTCACAAGAAGCATGATGGGACCAAAATTTTTGAGAGACCTCTGTGGTGATATGAGGCCTGGTGATAGGAATTGTTATTTACGGTGTTTGAACTCAGGCTGATGGCTATCATACACTGGCTGAGCACAGACTGCATTAAAAATGGCATTGAGAATAACCTCCAGGCAGTGGAAGATCTCTGCCCACTCAGGGAATGAGAGATTGCCCCTGATAAAGATACACCTTAATGCAGGCCAACACAGCCTTCAAAGTGGTGGTCACAGGGGCTTCCACTCTGCTCCTTTGGGAAGGAGAAGAGAGGCAGTGAGAGGCATTGAAGCAATCTATCATTTTAAAATTAAATGATGTCTCTTCAGTTCACAGGGGAGCTTGGAAAGTAATTTACCACCAATAAAAAGAAGAACAGAAAACAGCCCTGAGAGAGGCAGACCTCTGAATGGGCTCTGCTAATGCTCTCCAGCTGTGTATGCCATGGCCTCGGTGTTCAGTGTCAGCAGAGTCCTCTCAGTGTGTTGCTACCCTGTATCCACTCCGTTTTGTCTTTGAATATTCATTTACACAAGCCAGATCAGGTGTGTACGTGAGCTGTCCCCTCAAGAAAAAGGACTGAAATTGTTGTTGATTAGGCTGTAACAATAATGAAAGAAGGTGGCTGAAGGGTCTGAAAGACAGATAGAAAAGGCAGAGCTGGAAAACGTCAGGCAAAGCACAAGGTGAGATACTGATATGCCATGGCTAAGTTGAATCCAAAACACCTCCTAACACGCACAGGGGAAGGTCCTGCAAAAGACACCCTTAATTTACTAATCTACCAGAAATGATTCTTTCTAATTTTGGCTCAGCGTTCCTGCCTGCACGTGATAAATGTTCCTGCGTGGGAGTGCACTGAAACAGGGAAGCAGATGCTTGCTGGAGGGGTAGCATTCAGGCAGCGGATGTGACCCAGCAAGGAGGGGCTGTTCCTGGGCTTCCCATCAGGGCTCAGCAGGCTTCACTGCGCCCCTGCTGCTTTGTCCTGAAGCTGGCTGCGGGAACAGTGTGAGCCTTCCTGTCAAGAAACAATGGGGAAGGGGGGTCTGAGAGTCTCAAAATGGATTCCTCACCACATTAAGGGAGTGCACTGGGACTTGTGCTCTCACAGGGCCAGTCAGGCATTGGTTTTATTGGAATAAGAATTGATGTTAGGAAGAAGGAAAAACATTTACGTTCCGTGTCAAAAGCGTGCAATAGAAACACAGCATGCCAAGGCAAGAGCCCTGTCCCCAGTGCAACATACATCTCCTCTTAATTAAATCTCCTGCAGCCAGCAAGCTTCATTCAGTCCCAGCAGTTAGCTGCAG
This sequence comes from Manacus vitellinus, assembly GCF_001715985.3. Lineage (NCBI taxonomy): Eukaryota > Metazoa > Chordata > Aves > Passeriformes > Pipridae > Manacus > Manacus vitellinus. The sequence goes on along the minus strand of NW_021938789.1, from coordinate 39,795,064 downwards.
ATGATGTATGAGATAAGCCCTTCCAACCCACCCACTCTACACATCTCTGCTGCTCTGCGCTGGTGGGCTGCTCAAGATAATAGCAAAGCCAGATGCAGGGGAAAAGACAGAAGGAATTGGTACCTCCACTGGTAAATAAATTATTTACAATATTATTTTTTTAGATCTGCTCCCTTCCTGCCCTCTTGGAAGTATTGAACATGAAGAATTTTAAACCACTAGAAGGTTTGGGAATGAATCCTACTGCATCTGTACCACTGTACCACTTTTGGATTTACTTTGTTTATTCTGACCCAAACCTTCATCATCCACAGCCTTGGGGGAAATATGTGTTTCACAACTGATTCCAGGAAAGGAGAGCCAGCTTATGTGCTGTGGGTCAGGATAGGGTCTCTGAGCCAGCTAGCCACCTTCCTTGGAGCTTCCTCTCAGTCAGAGAGGCCCAAGTCTTCAACTGCCTGTTACCTTATATTTTCGAGCACCAAGTGCTTACCACAGTTTATGCAAGGCCAGATAATCTGGCCTGACTTTTTGAAGTAACATTGTGTTTTGGAAATAATCCCTTTCATTTGATGAAGAGCAATGTTGTTCTGAGGAAGATACAGCATCCTGTCTCCTGGAGAAGAAGTCTGGAAACATCTGGAACCTCTTTTCACCAGTACTGCACCCAAGAAACTAAATTCCTCTTTTTCGGGGGTCGAGTCATCTGTGGCTCTGGCTCTGCTTCCTCACTGTCTTCTCTGGCTGCTTATACAGTTTTTCCTGCCTCCATCACACACACAGAGCATTTCCAATAAACCCTGTGAAGCCCTCTGTGCCATGCTGGTCATGCTTTTCAATAAGCTCACATCTATACAGGTTTTGCATGAATGCTCAGACCTGCTGTTCAGTTTGCACCATGTTGTCTCATTGTGTTCTTGTTGCAACACATCTAGACAAAGTTCAGGAACACTTTCCATTGTCAGCCAGTCTAACTCTACCTGAAATAATAGTAACGATAATTAGAGTCATTTTTTCATCCCCATTTGCTGCCATTTTTAGGATCAAAGCTCCTGAAAGCACCTGAAAGCTGTACTACTCTGACATTCTGACTGTGTGGGCAGATCCGTTTTGCAGGGTGGTTTCAATAGGACTAGGCTAAAGATCTATGCTTGCTGAAGTCTGCAGGTGAGTATTTGCTGGTTTTCATTCATCTTCTTTGCCCTGTTCCTAATGGAAGTCTGCTTCTCACAGGATGTAAACAGCATGCCAGATGTTTCTGCAAAGTTAAGGCAATTAATTGAACCAACCACTCCTACTGCCCAAGCAATTTAAGGTAGTTTTTTGCTTTTGCTATTATTTCCTTGATCAAGAAAAAAGATTGTTGTTCTCAGCGGGAATGAAGAAAAAGAGACTTAGAAAAAGGTTTGGGGAAAGAAGATTTTTTTTTTTTTAAATAAAGGTTTAAAAAGCTACCCTGATCTTTCTTTTTGGGTGACACCACTGGAATTTAACTCTTTCCTTCCAGTGGTGATACTTTCCCATTTATGTTAGTATTAAAATCTCATTTGTTCATCCACCTTTTGAGTGGCAGAAGGAAGGCAGTGTAGCACCCCTACATCTCTCTGCTGTTAGGTCTCAGCTCCAAATTTGATGAGATTCGTAGCCATGAAGCATTACTTGCATTTCATACTTGCTTCTTTTAAGCAGGTGCTGAAAAACAACAAAGTACCATTTCTGAAGGTTATGATAGGACTGTAAAAACTAATACCTGCAGAGAATGAATCATCCACTCAGCTTATACATCCACCCTGGGATAAGAAGCAGCCCATCTGGAAATAGCTACACCAGCTCCCTCGGTTTGGATGTATGCATGTCAGATGATCCATCAGACATGAGGGAAAGGTTCATAAGTAAATCTAATGTTACAGACTAGCAGCTGTCACATTGGCATAGCAACCTAGGCTTTGGCTTTTCTGTTTTCTTTTTGCTTTTGAAGAATCCATCAGTTGTAAATGTGGATTCCATTGGTGAGGGGAAACATGAAGGGAGCGTTCAGTCCAGGGAGAAATCTGCCAGCACTAGGAAACTTAACCTCAATGCACAGGTAGCAAAAAACCCACCACCTCTTCATGGAGGAAAGGGATTGCCTGGTGAGCTGAAAGCTGAAGCAGTATTAGAACCAGGTTCATGATCTTGATTTTTTTAAAGTTGATCCTTCTTTGTATGAGAAAGCCGTACATTTGGTGCAGATTCACAAAACTAAAATAGGTGTTTGTGTATCTTCAAACAACAGATAAAGTGAAATCAAAGTCTCACTTTGGCTTGTGCCCACCTTGTGTGTCTCCACAAAAGACCTTGCAGCTCCTCCCAGGCTCCTGGCACCAAGTGCTTGGCTCACAATGCCCAACCTGATTCTGATGCTCCTGATTTTCCTCACTACTGATGTGTCAAGATGTGACAAGCCCATTTCCTACATTATGTGAACAACAGCCAAGTCTAGGAGAAATCCTGAACAAGAATATAACCTAATGTTAAACCGAAGGCAGCCACATGAGGGAGGACAACCACATACCTGTCTGGCTTTTCTGGTGGCTCAGATTTGGCTTAGGCTGCAGTTCCCACTGCAATCATTAATTGTCACATTGAAAAACCCCAGAGCTATAGCAAGGATGGCTAAGAACAATTTCTACCAGGTGATCGAGGACCTCAATCGCAGAATGAGTGTTCAGGAGCAGTGAGGGCCAGGCTTAGGTCCTCACTAAAGGACAGAAGCCAAGAGTGGTAATACAGCCAGCAAGGCAGGGTCTTTGCAAACCAGGACTCTGGAATCCATACTCACACACAGGCAAGGCAGGCCTAGATGACAGCCAGGTTCAGCCAGGAGTGAAGATCATCAGGTAAGTTCATGGTGACATGTCCAAAGTCTCACTGCAGGCAGCAGTGCAAGGCCTTTGGACCATACCTGCCTTGCTGTGCCTGCTTGGGACACGAGTTCATGCCAGCTCTGTGGTCTGTGCATTCCTTCACTGGCCTTCGGAGTCATTGTGCCCTCTCTTAGGTGTAGAGTAACAGCAGAACCAGTGATGAATAATCGGAGTTAATAATAATGCTTGCCTAAGGTACTTGGTGCATTTTACTCCCAAATAACTGTTGAATGAAAACACCCTGTCTGCTGGAGACATGCTGTGGCTGTACAGAGCTGTGAGATTTAACAGCATCTGACAACAGCCAGGCCCCCTCGGCAAGCTGTAGTTTTTAGCTGATCCCCTTTTTTTTCCATGGAAGTGCTGAAAGTCGGCTAAGTAATGCTCTCCCAGTGAATGAATTCCCCCAGCGGCATGCAGACCAGAGTGGATCTATTCCCTGGGTGCTCACCCAGGAAGTCATTAGCAGCTTGCAGGCAGAGGTCGATTCCATTACCATGGTTTTGTAACGTTTTGTTGAAAAAAATAAACCAGTGCCTTAGGACTGAAGCTGACCTTGAATGAAATAGAAGGAAAATCCATCGTGTCTGGAGCTTGTCTCTTTATGGGCTGAAATGTGCTACTGTTGAGATGCTTATTTCGGGGAAAGCAATTAAGGGAAAGGAGGCAAGGTGGGAGCAATGTTTTGGAGGTGAAACAATTTTTCATCAATGTACTGTCTGCTGCTAAAGAACAGTATTTCTGCGGCTCCTTGTATCCTCTGAAGTATGACTGAAAGACATCTGGAAAAGGACCTGACTGAGGTCCCACTCATAGGTACAATGATGTTTGTGCAGATGTTCTAGCTGTGAGTGTGTAGCAATCAGTTGCACTCATGGACAGCCTCCACTTCTCTGCTGGCAGATGGTACTCATTTTGGTGGTTTTTGTTTAGGGTTAGGGCGAGTACTTTTCCATGAATGGAAAGTAGATTCTTTCAACCAGTAGATCCTGGGTAGCTGGCAAGCACCCAGACAAACACAGAATCCAAAATAAGTAAAGTAGAGTATCCAGCTACATAACTTGCACAGTAATCCATGTTCCTTCTCAGTTGATTTTTCTGCTCTCCTCAGTTTTAGTTTTCAGAGTACAAGTGCTAGGCACTGGAGGTGGTTGTGGAGAGGGGGAAGGCTAAGATGTTTCTTGCTGTGGGCCCGTTTGCCTTTTCTGTGGTTTGGATGGATTAGAGGGAACTCCAGCCCAGATAGCTACATGATGTGCAAGGGGATTGGAAGAAAGAAACATGCTGTGGTTGATACTTGCACAGCTTTAGAGATGTCTCCTGGTGTCACTAGATGCTTTCTCATCCACATCTGGACTTCCTCTTTTCTGCCTAGCAGGTTCTTCTCTGTGATGGCCTCTATTAGGTGAGTCAAAACATACCATTCACTTTGATGCAATAATGCAAGTATAAGCTGCTTCCTGCTTAATTTGCTTCCATTTATGATGAATTAATATTTTCTTCTGTGCTGTGAACAGTAGCACTAAGCATACAGCAGGTATGCTGCTAATTTTGTCAGCAAAGCTGGTAAGGGAAGTAGATAAGAGGGGAAAGAATGAATCATTCAAGGGGATAGCTGGCTCAGGCGCTGCCATGTTATCATCACGACCGCACAGCAGTTGTTGTGCCTACTCACCCGCTCCACATGAGGTCCATTTGGACCTGCAGAGACACACGGTGACATGAAACGGTCTTTTCTTTAAGCTTCCCAGAAAGCTCTGGGCACAAATGAGCTGGCAAAAAGGTAGCTCAGTCACAATCTCCAACCACTGGGAACCTGCAGAGTATTCCTGACAGCCAAGTGCTGCTTGATCCAGTAGACAGAGGCAAACATAAGGGTTAGATCTAGATGTGAAGCAGGCTAGGAAAAGACAGGACGTACCTAGCTTTATTATCTGGGAAGGAAATTAAATCCTGGGACAGCTCATTTGGTAGATCCTCCAAAGTCTGTGCATGGAGAACAGGTAACACTTTCTATATGATACTATCAGAGGAGATTTGTCTGAAGGGTCACACTGTTATGGGTGATGGGAGAATGGGGTGTGAGCAGCTGGCATAAATGGGAAGAAAATGAAACACTATTTGGTAGTTCTGGATCACCAAAGACCTCTGTAATATTAAGGGTGAATAAGTTGTAGTAGAATTCTTATCATCTCACCTTAGCATTTCCTAGTGCTGCTACTGCTGGGTCCTCCCGGCTCCTGAAATTGATGTATTAGACATTCCAGATTTCATAGTGGTGCCCACCCACATATGGTTTTAACTGTGTAAAATTGTCTTTGTCAGTAAAGAAAGGCTTTGTTCCAGGACAAACAAACCCTTAAGCTCAATCAGAACAGCTTAGAGATAACCACACAAATTTGTTCATGTAAACAACAGCAGATATTATGTGATACTGACCCAGGTCCAAGTCCAGTACCTCCAAGTTCATCTGCAAATCACCTCGAATTGCTGCAGAAGTGCAAAGTGTTGTTTGTTTTTGATAAACAGCAGAGCAAGTCTCCCTGTTCTTTATTTTTCTTCCTCCTTCTCATCCATAAGTTAAAAAACAAGGAGGATAAAAAGAGCATCCTAAGGGGGAGAGTTACCACATGCTGCTGTCAGTGTTAGGAAAATAGTACTGAGTCACACAAATAATTTTAGATGCTTCTAAATACACTATGCTCTCAGCAGGCAGCCTTTCCAGCTATAATCTCACCGGCTGTCCCTAATTCTGAGCACACAGTATACTTTGCTTCCTTCCTGGTCGCAAATGAGTCAGAATTTCTCTCTGTCACTCACCTGAGCCAGAAGGAGTTCACCAGCTCAGTGCTTGAACACTAATACACAATTAGAGGATGTATTCCCTCTCCCTGTAAAAAAACCAACCTCTCACAACCCCAAACAAAAAATGCAAGGTACAATTGGGATTCCCCACTGCAATGCAATAGCTGGGGAGCAGTTTTGACTATCTCAGTGTGGTAAGCTGGGAAAGCTCTCTGGGCAGCCTGCTTAAATTTTGCTAGCTATTTGAGGAGATGTCAGGTCTCAATGGCAAGGGGATTTCCCAATGAAGTGGACAGCATGGACATTGGAGCCCCCCAGAGACTCAAGCCATATAGCTCTCACTAGCTGCATAAAAAAAGCTAGGAGCAGACTTCTGAAGAAAAGAAAGGAAAGACTCAGTCCAAGAGCCAGGATGAGTTTAGAAATCTCAGGAGACTAGCTCATGCTATGATCCATGGAGAAAATTTCAGCTGGTTTTGTTTGTTTGTTTCATTGGTTGTTTTTTAAATAAATAATATTTTAAAGGAAATTTGAAAAATTCCGTCAATCCCAACACAGACAAAAAAAGAAAGGCAAAATTCAGTCTTAGGTGAAGTGATGCATTTGCCCGATTCTGTGTTTTTATCAGATTAGAAGAACTTTACTTTATTTTTGTCTGTAGAATTTGGCTAAGTGAAAGCACTCCCAGATCTTGCTTTCATTTACTCCTTTTCTCTCCTTCTCTATGCACCACCTTAAATATAGTCTTGTCTATCTCTTCCTTATATTTAACCTATATGATTCTTTAGGTTTATCCATATTTGTCCCTTTCTGTGTTTGGTATACACCAATACCTTTTATTGTCTCAAAGAAAGCCAATAAAAAGGTAATTAGAAAAAAAAGGTCTAGAAAGCTGTTTTAGGTTTTATTGTCTTTGTTTTTCAAGGGCAAAAGAAAAGGGAGTGCCGGAAGGAGAGATGTGAAGTGAAAATCAAGGAATGAAACTGAGAACCCACACACACACAGAAAGGGAAAAAAAAAAGCAAATAAGAGTAATGCTAAGGGGAAAAATTATCTTGGGTAGTAGTAAGCACTCTCCAGAAGAATAATAGGATCATGACTCAGGCTCATGACTTGTTCTGTCGTCAAATGTGGACCAATGAAATGGCAAGAGGGCAGGTGAACATTAAGCCATGGTAATGCACAGAAAGAGTGAGAGGTCACCAAAGGAGATTTAAGTGGCTCCAAGGGATATCAAGAGCAATTTATTATGAAAAGATGTTCAACTTACTTAAAAGAAAAAAACAGCAGTAAATGAAATGTTGTCCAAGTGTTCTCAGGGGAAGGAGAAGGACAGATGGCAAACAGACCCAATAGCTCCCTGGAAAGGCTGGAAATTGCTGATGGAAATGGCAATGACGAAAGAGCAGGTGATGAAAAAGTAGTGCATCTGAAGACAGACTGAGCTCCATGAGCAGATGGGACATTGGGTACCCGCTGGCAGAGACTGAAGGCACACTTTCAGCAACTGTTTCTCAAGTAAAGTGGATCAGATCTTGCCCACATTGTGCACAAACTGAACAGGGAATGTCCCTATGATGCCTACACATTACGTGGTCCTGTGAGGCTTCCATGTGGGGGTCATCTTCATCACTGAGAGCTGAACTACCATTGAAATTTTTTCTCAATCCCTGTTTTGGAAAAAATGATAAATTGCTAGAAAAATATGTTATATCTTTTCAAAGAAAAAAAAGTACCACTAGCCCCAGAAAGAGCATATTGGGTTTGTATGGTCAGGTTTTGATAGTGGGAGGGCTACAAGGGTGCCTTCCGTGAGAAGCTGCCAGAAACTTTCCCCATGTCCAACAGAGCCAATGCCAGCCAGCTCCAAGATGGAACCTGCCAACACCAAGCCCATAAGCATTGCTGGTAGTGACTCTGTGATAACATTTAAGAAGGGAGAAAAAATCTGCTGTGGACCAGCAGCAGAGAGAGGAGTGAGAATACATGAGAGAAAGAGCCCTGCAGACACCAAGGTCAGTGGAGAAGGAGGGGGAGGAGGTGCCCCAAATATCAGAGCAGAGATTCCCCTGCAGCCTGTGGTGCAGACCATGGAGAGGCAGCTGTGCCCCTGCAGCCTATGGAGGTCCGTGGTGGAGCAGATATTCAGCTGCAGGCCATGGAGGACCCCATGCCAGAGCAGGGGGATGCCTGAAGGAGGCTGTGACCTCTTGGGCAGCCTGTGCTGGAGCAGGCTCCTAACAGAGACCTGCAGACCTGTGGAAAGAGGAGCCCACCCTGGAGCAAGTTTGCTGTGACCTCATGGAGGACCAACACTGGAGCAGTTTGTGAAGAACTGCAGCCCATGGGAAGGACTCACATTGGAGAATTTCATGGAAGACTCCCTTGTGTGGGAGGGACCCCATGGTGGAGCAGGGGAAGAACATGAGGAGTCCTCCCACTGAGGAGGAAGGAGCAACAGAAAAAGCATGTAGTTAACTGGTCACGGCCCCCATTCCTGTTCCCCTGCACTGTGGAGGGAGCAGATAGAGAATCAGGAATGAAGTTAAACCCAGTGGAAGGAAAGGGTGGGACGGGAGGTGTTTTTTAAGACTAGGTTTTATTTTTCAGTATCCTACTGTAATTTGATTGGTAATAACATTCAATTTATTTTCCCAAGTTGCGTCTGTTTTACCCATGATGGCAACTGATGTGCAATCTCTCCCTGCCCTTATCTCAACCCATGAGCCTTTCAACATATCTTCTGTCCCCTGTTCAGCTGAGGAGGGGAGTGATAGAGTGGCTTTGGTGGGCATCCAGCATCCAGCCAGGTTCAACCCACTACAAAGAATTTCTGCTAAAATATATAAGACAAAAAAACCCCTAAAAGTTGGTGGCAAGAGCTGAAACCTTTCTGATCACCTCAAGTGCATGACAAGAGCAGGGAAGGCATAGGTATGAGCTGGATACTTTATGTAAGTAGTAGTTTATATGGGGAAGTGTTCAGAGTCAACCCCACTCCCCTACCATTGTGATGACTCAGTTTTTGCACTGCCACAAGAACCCTGACATCAGGATAAAGAGCTTTCTAGGGAGCAGCACCAGAGCCCCTTTGAGCATTTCCCACCCCACAGGACGTGCTCTGAACACAAAGTCCCTCATGATCACAGGTCCTCCTCCCGGCTGTGCAGCTCTCTGTAGCCAGGGCACAATCAGCCACTGTCTCTTTGACTTGGCCTCTGTGTAAAACCTGCTCTAATCTGCTCATGAACACCTCTGTGTGCTGCAAACCTCTTCCTCAGTGACCTCTGCTCAAGATCTCATCATTGCTTCTAGCTGCCCACAGGAACAGAAATTTACCCCAAAGAGCTATGTCAGCACACAGAGGAAGGAAGGTACTAGTAGATATGTTGAAAAGTTGCCAGCAAGTCCAACAGGAGCTTAGCTTTCTGACATATGTATGTTCAGAAGAGATAGTGGAGGATGAAGGATATATTTTAGCTCCAACATAACTAAATAGGTATTTTTCATGTCCTTGTGTTTAAAAAGAAATTCCAGTAGCTGAACCCCAGACTGGGTTGTTGCCTAAAAATTTCTGTGCATTGGGGTTCTGGTTGAGGCTGAGTTTCACCAAACCCAACTCACTGTCGCTCCATATGGAAATGGTGCAGGAGAGAGGCATGAGATTCTGCTAGCAACCAGGAGGCTACTATTCAAGGCCATTTTCCATATCAGGCAGACAAGAGATTTTGAGTCAGAGCATCAAACAACACCAGTCAAGTGCTTTAGAGACTAGCTGAAGGCCACAGAGGTGGAAGAGACATCTTTCTTTCACAGTGAGATGCTGGTCAAAGAACTACTACACTCTTGTGGAGACATAGAACTGAGACTGCTTTTGGAGCACAGTAAATCCTTCCTGTCTGTGTTTTGTGTGCCATGGTTCCTCTCCTGGTCAGATGGTGCAGTGTAACCCTATGCTGATTTTGTTTGTTTAGATGTAAAAAGTTTCTCCAGCTAGATGTGGGGTTTTTTCCTGATGTACCAGTGAGCTGACAAGAAAACGGCCCAGCAATCACTCTGGAATAGCCAGCTATATGGGAATTCATTGTATTACAGCTGTATTATAGGCTGCACCGGCTGCAGTGCCTCTTATTATGGTTACCTGGTTCTTCTTGTAAGAACTCATTCTGCTTGCATCTAACTTGGTCAGAATATCAAGCGAAATTCTTAGTGTCATTCTCTGCCTTGGGATGAATTTTTTTTCAGTCAAAGCAAGCTTGGCTAATTCTGAAAGTGAGGTTGGGGAAAATATGTGTCTTGCCCCAGCTAAAAAAGAAATTAAAAACTTCCAAGGTTTGTGCTGCAATCTGCAGTTTCTAAGAAAGGTTGTGAAAAAACACCCCAAAATGTGGGGTGATAGGTGGATGTATAAACTGCTAGAAGTGCTCAAGAACTTTCTTCTCTGAGTCTCCATATAGGGTTGGCTGGCAAACCTTCCCCTGTCTTCAGCAAAACCATGAGCTGGGGTAGATGGAATGGAAATTTAAGTGGGTAGCTGAAATTTTCAGAAGAAAGTCTGGAGTGTCATAACACTGACCAGCGGCTTGATTCGCCCTTGGCTTTGTTGTTGCGAACACCTGAAACCATTGTAATGAAGATTTCAAAACAGGTGGGTATCTGGCAGGAAAAAATGGCAACTCAGCATCTGGGAGATCTCTATGCAGCAGAGGACAAGGGTAGTGTTCAGGTCCCTGCGCATTATGGCTTCTTCCTTCATTTTGAGAATTAGGCATCAGTTTGAATTAAGTTGGAATTACGGCCTTTTTAGTTATCTGCATGCTAACAGCTTCCCAAACCTCCCTGAATCTAGCAGAAAATGGAAAAATCTAGTTCACAGAACAGGACTAGAAACCACTTCCCCCCATGTTCTAATTATATCATAAAAATGGGAAGCATTTTTTATTTTTATTTTCTAAGAAGTGCTTCTCAGTGTGATTGATGCCTCTGCCTTGGAGTGGTTGTGTGCATTATCAGGGCAGTATCACTCACTAACAGATGGAAACATAGGAATTATTGCCATTCGTAATGGGAAAGAAAAATCATTTTGCCTTTAAATGGTGCAGCATAAGAAAATAACCAAGCTTACATTTTTTTCAGGCGTATTTTTTTGGTGTTTTTTGATGTGATGTTGAAAAATGTTGGGATGAGAAGCACTGTGCTCATTGATGGCCTGTGGTGGCCACAGATGTTGTAAAGGAGAGCTACACACTTCGCTGTACGTCCTTGTTGGTGGCCTTTGAGATGGGGAGCAAGGAGTGGATATCATGTGGGTGACCAAATGCATAATCTATTTTGCTCCAACTCTGTTCTACCATTTATTGCACCTATAAAATGGACATGGTCAAAATCCAAGCCTATGCTTCCACCAAAGCGTTCACTGAAAATCAACCTGACTATCAAAAGCCATCAACAGCAAATGTTTCATGAATCCGAAATTCTGTGGAAACATTTCAGTGCTGCCAATACATTTATGGTTAGTTTGGGAGATTATATCAAGTAAACCAAACGTTCTCCTATGGTAGATCAGCTGGCCTTGAAGTCAAGGCAAGTTATAAGTGTGATATGCCTTAACAGAAAATGTTTTGAGGCTGCCCCAGGTCACAGTTTCAGAATACAGTCAGGAATGATAGCAAAGGTTAGACCACTGTTAAAAGTACAGAACAGCAGAGAAGAGAATAAAACAGAACAGACTAGTTCAGTCTGAAGGGACCTACAATGAGCATCCACTCCAACTGCCTGACCAGTTCAGGGCTGACTAAGGGCTAACGCATGTCATTAAAGGAATTGTCCAAATGCCTCTTAACCACTGACAGCCTTGGGGCATTGACCACCTCTTGAGGAAGCCTGTTCCAGTGTTCGATCACCCTCTTGGTAAAGAAATGCTTCCTAATATCCAGTCTGAACCTCCTTCGATGCAGCGCTGAATCATTCCCATACTTCCTGTCACTGGATACCAGGGAGAAGAGGTCAGCATGTCCCTTTCTACTTCCCCTCCTCAGGAAGTTGTAGAGAGCAATGGGATCGCACTTCAGCATCCTTTACTCTAAAACAGACAAACCCAAGGCCACTCCTTACTGAGCATGCCTTCCTTATGTGAATTTATTCAAAAAAAAAAAAAAAAAGAGTAATTACCAGTAGTTTGCTGGTAACTATCAAACTGGAAGGGCTTTAGAGATCCATCTTCAAGGGATGTGTCGCAGTCTAGTTGCCATTTCAAATTTCTGTTAATTATTTGGATAAAGGTCAAAGTGGCATGCTATTTAATTTGTGCGGCCAGATTACAAGAACTTTGACAGCAATGACTAGAAATTCAGCATGATCTGCCAAACTTGAGAGAAGGTCTGAAATCAATGAAATAAAAGTCTGATTAAAGGCAGGTGTAGCACTTTGCTCTTCAGAAGTTGTTAAATTCTTTGCTAGCTAGATGGAATTAAAAACCCTGTGAGCATGTGAGCATGATTTTTATATGAATGGAAAATGACTGTCTAAGCAGTACTTCAGCAAAACATATGGGAATTGTAGAAGAATGTGGACCAAATGTGAGCTGTCAGGGTGATTCTGCTGTAAAAAGCAAGGCACTAACAGCATTGTTGTCTGTCTTTTGCCTGAAGAGGCAAAAGAAAGAGAAACTATCATTTGGGAGGAATAATGTAATATATTGTCCAGAAAATTTATCCTTATCTCCATTAAATATAAAATTTCCCTCTTCCCATGATCAGATGATGGTGGGATTTCTTTGGCTTACAGAGTTTGGACTAAGTAAACTATGGATGTCTTCACATCTCTTCAATCTTGTGAAATAAAATCACAATAATCCTATTTAAAAAATCATGCACAATAAAAATAAACACAAACCTGCATCTTTAACAGCACAGATATTTAAATAGTCACCAGAAAACCACACCAATATGCTTTGAAGAACACTTTGTCCTGTGGACTTCTTGAGCCAAGACCAAACACTCTTTATCTTCAGCTCCATCTGAAGATTCTGGTCTTCCTGCAGGGATTTCTTTAGAAGTGAGTGCAAGGATAACAACTTGTGCTGTGCACACCTTTCCTGGCAGATCAAACTCTTCTGTGTAGAAAAATGGCAGGTTTGCGGTGCTTCAGCTGGAAGAGTATTTTTTTGATTACATACATTTTTTCTGGATCATTGTGCTAAAGAAGGTGTTTTTCTTGGTTGGCATTGCATAGATATAACAATAAGAAGGAGCAGGAAATCCTGTGACACTGACAGTTTGTCTTTTGGGCAAAAGGTGTGTTGCAAGCCCACTGCCTACTGCTTTATTTGTCTAGCAGTGGAAGAATTTTCCTCTTTTGATGGCAGTAATAAACCTTAAAAAAACCCCACAATCACTTCTGTATAAGCTGCAGAAGAGCAAGATGCAGACCTGTGTCTTGAAGTGTGGGAGAGCTATGAATTGACACCTTCTTTGAGAATCAGACCTGCAAGGCTCTTAGGCATGGTGCAGGAGCAGCAGGATGCTCTCTGTGGCATCACCTGTCCCAGTGTTCAATATTACTCTTGTAGCAGCTCCAGGAGCTTATGTGAGTGTCTTGGATCTGTTTTTTACCTGAGATATGGTATGGCATATGTCCATCTGTAGAAAGGCTGTGGGTGAAAATCTGGGATGAAGTTTATGTTGCTCTCTGGCTGAAGTAAAGTTTGAGTCCTGATTGTCTGGGTTCACACATAGATCAACCTGGAAATGCACTCAATCCAGATTAAGCAGATGAGGCATTTCTGTTAAAATTTATGAGCCTCTTTAGGCTCCCAACCCGTCCAAAATTACTGCATTTCTTCACCTTTTCTAATGTGAAGTCATGAAAATACATTGGCAGCATCAACTAGAACATCTTCCCTGGCAAACTAAGAGAGGGACGGCAGCAGATACCCAGAACAGAAGACTATTCTGAGTCACATCAGCCAATCTGGGGTGTAAATATTTCTGCTCCCACCAATCAGAGATGTGTCTGCTGAGGTCAGCTCTGAGTTCAGCCCTAGGTGTGCCATCATGGGATGGCAAAACCCATCCAGGGCACCTCCCCAAATCCTCTTGTTTTTCAGGGAGGCAAGGGCCTTTCCTTGGCTCTCCCTTGTTGCCACAAGAGGGCTCTGAAAAAGCAGCCCAGCAGCCCTCAACAAGCAAATATGCCCTCCAGTTTGGACCTTTAAGCTGTGCTGCACACTTGGAGAAGTCTACAGAAAGGCAGCTGAGACTAGGTTGACTAGGAGCAATATATTGGCAAGCCTCTGGAAAAATCCACCAATTTTACACCTGCTAGGTGTCCACAGAGCTGTTGCATGTCAGGACAGTAGTAGAATCAGAGCGGCTTGAGTCAGAGAGGGGAGTCAAACGGAGGTGCCTGCAAACAGGGACTTTACACAGGAAATCTAGAAGAAACCATCCAGAGTGGTGACCCTGCCTTCTCAGGCCTGATGCTATTTGTTCTGCTGTGGTTTGGCTGCAGTTCTCCATTTCCACACACAAGCCGTGGCTTAGAAATTTTATGTTCACAGCTCAGACAGCAAGGCCACAGCCGGGCTTTGACTGTCCTTATGCCTTTTCTTCTAGAGACTGATTTCACAGAGCAGCCAAGGCACAGACCGATATCTGGCTGCACTGGACTTCCTCACCATGGCAGGACAATATGTTGAATGATAACTTACACACCCATGGAGAAGAAGCTTACACCCAGGTGACAGTAGGATGGTCTAGGGCAGGAGGGAAATATACACCAGATGCCATTTTAGCAATATGAGTTTGGGAGAGGAAAATATATGTTTTCTTTCCCAACCTTCCCACTCCAAAAGTAGCAAAAACTTGGATTAGCTAAGTGATTTAAAGCATATGCACGTCACTCTCCTTCCTGTGTCTTGAACACATCAGAAGATGTCATCATCATGGTTAGGCTTCGGGAATGAAGATTTGGGAAGGGCTCTACCCACATTTGCTACAAGCGTGCTGGTGGCTAAAGAGGCCAATGCAAGATAGACAAGTCCGGTTGCAAAAGGCACAGCAGAAAGACTCCTTGGATGGTATTGGCAAGACACGATTCTTTCTGCATTGTCTTTTCTCCTCTAGAGTGATCCTGCGCGAGTTCCCAAAAGAAGCAGCAGCATTATAGATGGTGTGTCTCCAGGCCTCCCGATCAGAAGATGTAATGAGGTAGTAAATTTGGTACTTAGGTGGAGTACTGAAATCGAAGACCATAAGGCCTTTTTCTCACTTCTCCCCATTGTAATTTAGTTCAATTCACTCATTCTATAGTAATTTAAGTAAATGACTGAACACCATGTTGTGGTGATGAATTCATTCATTTTTTTCTTAAATGTCACAGATGGTTACGACAAACGAAAGGCCGGAATGAGGTGGACTCACTCACTAGAGACATAGGCTGGAGAGAGAAATTCCTCTCACTGTAGAAGTTCCTCTTCACTCAGCAGACTTAAAACTGTTTTCAAACCCTATAAGCAGGTGTACTGGGGGAAATACCAACCAAACAGGATGATGTGCCCAAAGATAACTGTGGATGCAGAGTTGTTTAAGAAAAGCTCTCCTGTCATGTCCCAAACTGGTATCATGAATAAGATGATGGAGGGAGGAGGAAGATAACAGATGGAGGGGATGAAGTCAGGCAAGAAAAGGAGGGAATCTTGCACACAAGACATGTTATCTAGATGATCTTAAGACATCATAAGGTGTTTGGAGGAGCACAGGAACAGATCATATCTCAGCAGTGGCATCTCAGGAAGACCAGTAGCAGAGTGAGACCTCTTTCAGTTGACATGGATGCTGATAGGAAGCTTTCTATTGAGTAATGCTGCTTGTTTGTGTCATTTACAGTATAAAACCTGCAAGGTTGGAAGGAAGCCATTCTCATGAGCTGGAAAACTAGCCACAAAATCACTGTCTGTTTTGGAGCAGGGAACTTCCCCTTCAGAGGGATGGCCTCTGGGACGCCTTGTTAAGGGGCAGGTTGGTGAGAAGAAGGGACAGGTTAACTCTTCAGCATTTCAGCATCCTTTGTCATTCTGAGAGCTGTGTTAAATTGCTCCCTTCTCTCTTCTCTGAGGTTTTCCTGTGGCTAATTAATTATAGAGAGAATTCAGAGACCTTTGTGGGTAGTTTGTCAACTTTGTGCTATGAGTCAAGAGGAGTGCACCTCAACGAGTCCTGGAATGTGGGCTGGGCTCCATGAGGCATTCCCAAATTTGGTAGTTTATCTGGATTTGTCTGGGACACTTTGCATCCTCTCTGTACGGCCAGTCCCTCTTGCTTTTGAGGCAGTACATAGCATGAAACACACAGCAGGCAAAGAGAGCAGTGGCAGCCATCATGGTGTTCCAGAGACCTTGAGTTGTTTCCATATTCACCAAACTGGTGCAGTATTGCAGCATCTTTCTTCTAGCTTGCCCTTGATGTTGTAAAGAACAGCAATGGACAGAGAAATTCAGGGTGTGATTCTTCCTTTCTTCCTTCCTATTTTATATACAGTAACAATGGTGACGAGAATATGAAAATCCAGCCTTGACGTATTCTCCTTCTTTCCTAATAACCAGAAGACTGAAGAGATAGCTAAGTATAAACATACCCTTGACCTACAGACTTCACTGTTAAGTCCAAACATATACAAAATATTAGCCTAGAAAAAGCCATGTCTTTCCGAACAGCTGGTGCATTTTTAGGCATGACACAGGTTCATCTCCTTACCGTCTGTTCAGAGACCACTTCTCCAGGAAGGGTTTCCTCCTGCTTCTATATAATCTTGTGGCTCAGGCTCATGGCATTGCCAGTGTGGAAATTCAAAATACTCAATGTTCAGCTTGCAGGTGTTTGGTCATAACTCACCAAGTATCCCCTGGGGAGAGGCTGTCTTATTTGAAGAACGTCAGGTCTGTGGGCAAGATCAGGTTATTTCAGCAGGAACTGGTCTTATTTGTGGTCTGCTACTATGCAGTGAGCTAGAAGAAGTGATGGATGACTTTACTGAACAATCATACAGGCTAAATAACAAATGCACTGTCACTCAGATGAAGTTGAGGGTGCACTGGTGAGTACACATCTAGCACATACTGGGCTGGAGAAAAAATAGATTTGTAGATAATTCACAAGCAGCAAAATGGTGAAATTATGCCAGAAGGAATTCAGCAAGCCCCATTCCTTGTCTCCCCGATTACTTGAACAATGCAGTCTATGTTACACGTGTTTGCCTTCTGCCCTGCTTATACCATTGCATAAATCCAGTTACGTGAAACAGTCTTAAAAAGGAAAAGATTAATAAGAAATTCAAATTAAATAGCTGGCGTGTGAAGGAAATAAGGATGTTTAAGGCTTTGGGAGTAATTCTCATTTGAGGTCTTCTGTAATTTTGATACAGTATATAGCAATCTTTTATACATGAGATTTTTAGCTGTGTTTCTGTGTTAAAATACTTAGTCTTGGACCTCAAAATCAGAAACAGGAAAGAAAGGTGACAATGGGAGGCTTAAAACAAGAATGAAAATATGTTTGTTTGTACCAGCTGCCAGCTTCCAGACTTTGGATTCAGCCAAACCCTGACCAGCTCTCTGAGCAGACTTCAGTTGACAGTCACAGCTGATTTGGGCTAGTTGTGGCTGTACTGCAAGCACACAGTAGGGCTTGAGTAAAATCCCAGTTCTCTGTATGCTCTTGGCTGCCCTTTCCCCATGACTGAGCTTTCTCACAGGAGGCAGAATTTTCCATCTTTTTCTGTACTTGACTTATGGTGGGATCCTGGAGTTTGTGAGACAGATCCCTGTGACTTCTCACTTGATAGTGCAAGTGTGACAGTCACTGAGGAAACAAGAGCGCAAGACTTGGACTAAAACACCAGCAAGAGATGGTGATGCTGGTCTGTGTGGAATGGTGGCTGACATTTGAATGTAGAAGTGCAGAAGCTCATGTCTGAACCTTGAACCTACTTTCCAGTTTCCTTTCAAGGATGATTTTTCAAAAGCCTTTGAATGGAATGGAATTGTCAGAGGGCCATTTCAGCAATGTGGCCTCATATTCAGCTTCTTAAGGTGCCAAGAGGATGGGATGGGAACTTGAATGTGTAAACAATCCATATGTCAGGGGCAGGTTG
Source organism: Manacus vitellinus (assembly GCF_001715985.3). Classification (NCBI taxonomy): domain Eukaryota; kingdom Metazoa; phylum Chordata; class Aves; order Passeriformes; family Pipridae; genus Manacus; species Manacus vitellinus. The sequence goes on along the minus strand of NW_021938789.1, from coordinate 39,777,203 downwards.
TGAACATGTGTTGGGCTTACTTTCCTGGTGCATAATTATTACAGATATTTAAGTACCAGAGAGGTTGCACAATACCTTAATTACTGTGTTTAGATAAAGCCTGCTCATTGTAGGAGTCATACTCTCTGGCTCTACTTTCTCTTCAAGGTGTAATTTAAACTGTTGTTACTGAGATGTATGGGTAGCCAGCATGCACTAGAGTTTTCTGTATGGTTCATACAGACCTTAAATGGGTATTCTTCACCCTGCTTTTCAAGGTGCAGCACTTTGTGAGCTCATGGCCTGTAGTGTAAAAGTTGCCAATCCTTTGAAGTAGAAAGAAGGTACATTCATATACATGTGGTGATTCCTCTTACAGGCACCTTTTGGTTGTTTCCTCTTTGTATCTGAAACATATGTGCTTCCGCACATACTTGTACTACCAAAGGTGATTGATATCCAAATTGTTAGGGGAGTAAAAGGAAATTTTTAGATGAATCTGAGCAAGATTCTAGGATGGTCCACTACAAATATGCCTGGTACCTGGTGGTATACCTGAGTCAACTGTTTGTTTTTCCTTTGAAAGCCTGAATGAAATTAAATCAAAACAAAACAAAACAAAAACAGAGAGAGAGAGAGATTGAGAGAGAGAAGACATAGATTCAGTTTCACATAAACCCCATGATACAGGTCTGGGAGAGGGGTTGTTCTACCTGGCTTCAGGGATCTGCAATCTAAGTTTGCTGCTTGGTGCCAACACAACTATTGGTAAAAAGGGGGCAGTGTAGGAAATGGTGTCTGTGAATTTCTTCCCTCTTTTGAGGGATTCGTCTCACCCAGCAGCAAATCTTTTGTAGGTGAAGAATTTACTGTCCTTGTCCTTTCTCATCACAGTCTTCCGTAAAATTAAATGTATAAACCAAGGAACCTCATCCCTGTTTCAATCTCCTAACTCAGTACTGAGGATGTTCAAAGAGGGTATCTGAAAATGAAAGACTGTCAGGTGGTTTCTCACTTCTCAGCCTTGGGGAGCAACTGGCCAGAGTTATGTTTAAGGAATTTGGGCAAAGGGATCAGTAGGCAAAAAAGAATGCAAATGAGCTGTGGCAAATACCTCCTAATAGAGATACCCATAGCTGGAGTACCTGTGTTGGACCTCAAGGACGTACTGCAGCTTCTCTCAATCGCATCGATGCAGTCAGCCACAAATACTCAGCCATCTCTTAGATTCAGTCAGAGGAGCTTAACAGCTGCAGTTCTCTTGCTTTCTCTGTAGCCAGTCCATGCTCAGGATCCCAAAATGGGCCATTTCTTAGACCACAGCTGGAGTGGTTCCCTTTGGAGCTCCTCCCTAGGAACATGCCTTCTAGACCCTACTGCATGGTATAGGCCTAAATAAAACATTGATGTCTCACCTCATCTCATGCTGTTTGCTTAGCTGGCTCTTCCCTCAGCTGTTTTTCTTCTAGCTGAATGAATAAACAAAGCCACCCAGTTTAAATGCCTGTGTTACAATTTTTATCTGAGCAGGAGAACATTTCCCAGTAGCTATAGCCACGTGCACAAGAGTGAGAACCTGTGGCAATTAGCAAGTGTGGGGAGAGAATATTGGGTCATGTTGAGGCAGGTTTTTCAGTAATTGTATAGGGGCAACAATTAGAAGAGGCAGGAGACTCATTAGATATGCTAATCCCCCAGAGTAGGCAGTGGATTGCAGAACAGCCTTCCAATCCAAATGATTGCTCATAGCTCATGGTGTGCCTGAAGTACAGTGAAAAAACCTCACCCTCTTCTGAGTGGCAACTCATATGGTACACATCAGTGATGGGGCTGGGGAAAGCAGTGTGGGTTCTCTGACTTTTAGTCATAGCAGTCAGCTTCTGCAAAGCAAAGGGATCCCAGAGCAAATTGCCATCAGCGCTTCCTCGATGATTTAATTTGTTCCTCTTCACCTTGTCCCTTGGTCCCCAGATCTTTGCCCTGTGGTGACATTCACAAACAGCAGTGCTGGCAGGTCTCACAAGCAGGGCAGATGCAGTCAGCTGGGATATGAGGAGAAGAAGATGATGTACAAGAAGATGCTGAGGGAGCTGTGTATGGTCAACCTGGAGAAGAGAAAGATGTGTGTAGTGGAGAGGTCTAGCTGCTGTCTCTGCCAAACGGGGGATTACAAGAAAGATACAGTCAGACTCTTCTCCATGCTTAACAAAGACAAGTCCCTCAGCCCTTCAGTTCTCTCTACATATGCTACATGCTTCAGGCCCTGACCATCTTGGTGGCCTCTGTCAGACTTGTTCCAGTCTATTGAAACTTCTCTTGCACTCAAAACTGGACACAGACCTTCAGATGCACCTTTATCAGTGTGAAGCAGAGAGGAATAATAATTTCTCTCATTCTGCTGGCTGTGCTTTGCTAACGTTAACTGAGATGCAGTTGAGCTTCATCGTTGTGAAAGCATACTGCTGAACTCATGCTCCACTTCTTGTCCACCAGGACCCTCAGGCCCTTTTCTACAGAGATGCTTCCCAGTCAGCCAGTTCCCAGCCCTGTCCTGGTACAAGGGGCCACTTCATCCCAGGTGTAGGAGTCTGCCCTTGCCTTGGGTAAACCTTGTAAAGTTCCTGCTGGCACAGTATTCCAGCGCATTGTAGTCCCCCTGAATCACAGCCCTGCTTGCCTGCCAACATGTCAGCTGCTTCCCCCCAGCTAGTGTCATCCTTGAAACTGGAGAGAATATGCTGGGTCTCATAAATCCAGCTGATGAACAAGATGTCTTATGTATTGCTAGCCCCTAAAAACACAGATCTAAAAGAGGTAATAAATGCCTTTAGAACAAACTCAATTTTTTTCCATAAAGCGGGAAGAAATATCTATCTTCTGGAGATATTTTAAATAAAACACTTAGATTTTCTCAGAGCCACAGGATCCTGAGGCCCCAGGGTTTCAAATGTTGTAGGAAATACCATGAGACCTCATTACATGTTAACAATTAGGCTTATAGTTTAACTACATGCCTTTTGCTATTTTCTAGTTTTATAGTCATCTGCTCTTTGTGGGATTACTATATATCCTGAATATATTGCACATGGGCTACAGTGATGTGCAACAGGGTCACAGGAAGGTGAAAGCTGTTTACCATGCCTCTGCCCTGACCAGAACTGGTTTCTGTGATTTTCACAGGACAGGTGGGTTTTTTGTTCTCCATGGAAGGGCTTTCTGGGAAGTGTCAGTGCCGCTGTTTTGAACTCCAGTTCCTGGGGATCTTTGGTCGCTCTTTGTCCTGAAGGAGTCTAGTATCACCAATAGACTTGTTCATATCCCTCTGCAAAAGTCAGATGCTGGTTCATGATGAAGCTAATGAGGGGTACTCTATCAAGGACATTCCAAAAGGAATTGTGTTTGCATGCCCTGAGATACATTTCATCAGTGTCTGAGGCCACAATTAGGACTGCTACATGAAAAAGGCAAGCAGAACTAGTGCTGAAAAGAAAGATGTGAAGCACACTTTGCTGGAACATTGGTAGTTGACCACAGTTAAGTATGGAGGATGATGCTGCACTTACGGATGCTAGCAAATCTCCAAAGTGCCTGGCTAGCGCGTCTTGACCAGAGTTAAACACATCTGGAGTCAGGAAGGAATTTCAAGTTGAATTGGATAGCAAAAGCAGGATTAGGATACTTGTTGTTTTGCCTTCTGTTACACGGATGTGGTCTATTTACTAGGCACACATGGGAATTCCACTTACCAAATTTCTCCCCCTTGAAGGCACTGAGGACACTGGCAATAACCTTCATCTCTCTCACTGTCTTCCTAGAGTAGGAATTTGTGTTGCTTTTGAGGTAGGTTCTTTGGGTAGAGAATCTTAAGCTTGCTTAAGAGCATTGGAGTTGCTCTACAGCTCGTGGAGTGCAACCCTGTGTTCCTATCAGGACTGAACAACTCCTCAGTGGTTGCCTCTGACTGCAGGAGGCTGAATTAGGCAGCCCTATAGCTCCTGCTGTACATTCTACATCAAACGAAGCAAAGCATATCACACTCTTGTATAATGGACAAGTGCAGCTCTTCAGAACCAAGTTACATCAGGAAAAGTTGCGTCTTAGGGGGTCCCCAAGACTGAGCTACCAAGACCCACTAACCAACCCCTGCTGAATTGCTGCAACGGGAACAAGAAGTGCTGTTTGCTATCTCATTACAAGCATATAACCTATTTGCAAAGTTTTGTCCTGGGCTCTAGACCATTTCCCAGCTATCTGCTGACCTGATTGGAATGAAAATTTTAATGGCTTCTAGAACAGATCTTCTCACAGATTTTGTCCAGATGGAGAGAAAAATGTGTTAGAGCATGCGTAAGCCCCCTGTGTTTTGGAAGAGAAACATGTATGCCACCAGGTTGCCAGACTGACAGTTCCCAGTCTGTCTGCACATCCTCATTGCCACAAAAAAAAAAAAAAAAGCCCAGATCCTTCTTTGAAAGGCAAACAGGTATATGGCAGACTCCATCTTGCACAATACCTAATAGAAAGTCTGAGCCACCTCCCAAAAGATGAATGTCATGTCTCCCCACCTTTGATAAAACATTGTTGACAAATAGCAGGTTTGCCATAATTAGAAGCATAATAACTAGGAAGTGCAGCTCAGAACCAATTCAGGCATCTAACTCTCTCCAGCTGCTATTAAAGCTGATGTCTCAGGCAATCAACTGCAAATGGGTATTATTTTCTAATTGAATCCACAGCTCCCTACATGTGAGATGTGAATGAATGAGGTAAACACACGTGCAGCCAGCAAAACTCACAGCTAGCTGTCATCCCTTCAGTGCCACTAACATGGCCCTCATTCATCCCAAAAGCTGTGAGGACTTTGCTACAGTTTTCCAGAGGCCTCAGGGTCCAACACAGTTAGCTATGGAAATTGCACCTGCTTTCCTTCTGATGTTTTGATTAAGGGCCTGCTTGAAGCTGCATGGATATTCTGCAGGCACAGGGGACTTTGAAACACACACTCAGGGTGAATATCTGCAAGCCATGAGAAAGGACTGAGCTAGAAAATATGAAATAGCTATTCCATGCATGATAAATCAGTCCGCTTCCTTTATCTGGTCTTGGGTCCAGCCTTCGTTCTGCTGGAGGCTGTCCTTCTTGTCAAAACCCTGTCAGGAAGGAACTTGCAAGAGATGTTACAGTGTTAGAGTCCCATATCAAGCACTGTGGAGACATTAGCAGCACCAGATTGGTCTGTCCTGGTTGGAATACCCCAGACGTACACCACAGGAAGTCTGCCAGTCCATTCTCTACATGTTTATGGACAGAGGTGTTAATCTTCACTCCTGATAGAGCTGTGATGCCTGTGTGGATGGAGGGCTCTAGGATTAGATTCCCCTGACTCTGGTAAGTCCCTCATCCCTTCTGGGGGTGGTTTAGAGCACAGATACTGTGCTTCTGGTACCCACCATCCTAACACAGTAATGTTTGAACAGAACACGAGGAAATAGAATTACATGGCACGGCAGCTTCTGAGATATCATGTATAGGGTGCCTTTCTCCCTTCCATGAGAAGTACTCTGCTACCTTGTTTAGAAAATGTCTTGCTTTTCTTTCAGCCTGTATTTGTCTGATATCCATGTCAACCTCTAGATTCTGTTTTGTGTTTACCTATAAAATTATGAATCCCAACTGTCAGAAACCTTCCTTCCATATGGATGTGTGTAGATGCATGAGGTCTCTTTCTAAGCTAAGCAGAGGAGCCTCATCCACCTCCCACTGGGAGAGAGGCTATCCAGCCTGCATCCTACTATTCTTGCCACTTTCCACCTCAATGCTTTCTGTGAGTCAGCAAGCAGTGTGTGACTCAGTGAAAATACACATAGGGCAAAACAGCCATGAACTAAATTCAGTACTTGCTAAAGAACATGCAGCTGTTATTCTGGGGATCAACAAACCTTCTAATGATGATACTGGGTGGATTCTGGCCAGAAAGGTGTGCTGTGCTGAAGAAAGGTGGGAGGAGAGCCTGGAAGCAATGCAGCAACATTTGGAAAGAAGAGTTGGTTCCACAGTGGAACAACTTCACAGGATTCACAGCAGAGCAACAAGAAGAGCTATTACAGCAGGACTAGGTCTGTCAGTACTCCTAAATGGGAGAGCTGCATGTTGTGGAGGCAGTACAGTAGCTTATCCCTTGGAGCTGTGCTCTCCAGATCAACTGTAAGGTGCTACCATTGCTCTGAAATGCTCAGAGACACCTAAAAGCAGACCAGCTCCCATGGTACCATAGGGCCTGGCAGGCTTGCTGAAGTCAAAGTGCAAAGTGCCCTGTAAGCAGGGAACAGAGCTTGAGAAATCCACAAGAAAGCCCTCTTCGTTTTAAGACAAGCAAGTCAATATAGAGAAAGACATAGAGAAACAGCTGTTTTGGTGAGGTACTGGTGTAAAGGACCTGATGCAATCACCTCAGCACAGTTCCTGTTCCTCCTGGTTTGTGTGAGTGTTTCCTCAACGCATGAGACATACATTCAGAGGGCAACACCACTCCCTTCTCTACCCTTCCCATGCCCAGGAGCATTTCTGACCGTGAGAAAGTTCTGACATGCAAAGAAGACTCCTGTAACAACGCCTTGCTTGCTGTCAGCTGAAAGCAAGTGACACCCTCTCTAATGACTAGTTTCAGAAAGAAAGCAAATACACAAGGATGCGCTCACCTGTCCCAGGTGATCACTGCTGTCTCCCACGGGTGAAATTGCTGGGGATTTTCAACATACCTGTTGCTAGCCGTATCACCAAGGTGAAGCCACATCCTAGCTGGGGGATCAGAGGGACCTTAGGGACCTTCAACCTGGCAGGTGCTGCTCTGAACATTATGCATCTGGACACTGCTGTGTAGTACGGGGATATTTCCCAGAGACTTCCCCGTTCTTTGGTAGAAAGGTGCAAAATGCCTTCAAGATCATCCACCAGCGGGGAATGGAGCAAAAAGTAGCTCCAAATATTTCTTTTTCCATGTTTTTTGATGTTGCTGCCCCATAGACTAGAGCACATATTGAAGCCCCTAATGCCACCTTTTCTTCCTGTCCCCCAGTACTTGGTAAGTTGCCCATGGGAGGCTCTGCCTGGCAGAATGTGAGAGAACCACGTTGCACATGTGAGGGTGGTTTAGTAGCCTGGCTTGTAGCATCCAGAGGGAGTGTCTGCCTCTGTCGATAGCATTTCCAAAGAAAGGAGCCAAATCCACCCACATGGGTCACGGAGACTGTGTCTTTCTGCCACATGCCTTCCCTCTTGCCCAGCCCTGGCAGGGCCCTGTTGTTCCTCACGTGTTGCCCTGTGTGTGGAGGAGACCTGCCAATGCCTGTCAGGCTCCGCAGCCCATGGGTCTGCCTTCAGATCCAAAATATCTGTCCAATCCAGGCATTTTGGGAGAAGGACTTGGATTTGGTCTTTGATGTGGTTTGATGGGAGGAGTGGGAATTGTAAAGTCAATCCAAAATCTGTAGAACACCATAATGGGAATAAGAGGATATATTTTAAAAACAAACAAACAAACAAAAACAAACAAACAAACGAAACAAAACAAAACAAAACCAAAACAGTAGCATGTAGGCTTGTGGTTCATGGAAAATACAAAATAGAAGGGAGCTTTCTGGTCAAATTTTGTGATTTTTTTTTTCTCTGTTCTTCAGATTTGCCGTGTTTGTTTTCCCTATGGCCACAGCTTTGTGATTCTCTGCAGAAGTAAAATCATTGTCATTTCAGCATCCCCTTCAGATGCGTCAGCCTTTGCTCCATCCTCAGAGGTTGGTAGGCACTTGTAAAATACAGAGAGTTGAGAGTGAATGCCAAGCAGCTGACTTCCAATGTTTATTCATCTTCTCAAAACCTGAGGCTTTTAAAGAGATCTTCCTTCAGCTATTCCAGCGATCCCCATGTGGCTTTTCTTGCTTTGGGTGTGAGCTCAAAACTCTTCTTCTAGGCAGGGTGTATGTGCTTTGAAGCTAAACCAATAATTACCTTAAGGGTTTAAAGTGCTGATCTTATTTCCGCAGAGAGGGCCACACATGTGTACAGAGGCAGTCAGGAGTGTGGGCTGGAACAGAGACCACAGAAGTGGCCAGGAGAAGAAGTGGGATCGCTCACAGAAGAAATCTCTCCCTCTCCCTTAGATCCAGAAATGTCCTTAACTATGAGTTTAAATTTAAGCATCTGCTTCAGTTAAAGACAAACCAATGATCTAATGAGCTGCAAACCTTGGCCCAGCAGAATTTGGAGTTGCGTGTCACACTGCTCTGCTTTGCAGAGAAAGCAGCACATAGGGCAAGAAAATCCTCAGTATCAGAGCACAAAACTGTAAGATCTCAACACCCCTGTTTCTTGATTTAATTTGACTGAGGAAATATTAGTAAAGAAGTGAAAAACTGTTGAGCATGACATTCAGGGCCTGTCCACTGCTTCTCCTACCTTCAGTGCATCAGCTGTTATGGCAACTGGGACCAGTTCCTTGAGACTGGAAGAAAGCAAGCGCCACTCCTGTCTTCAGGAAGATGTGGGGAACTAGAGGCCAGCCAGCCTCACCTCAACTAATCCTGGAAATAATTTTCAGGCTCATGAAGGACAAGAAGGTGATCAGAAGTAATCAGCACAGACTTACAAAGGGGAAAGGGTGTTTAACCAAACCAATAACTCTCTGCAATGAAGTGAGGGCCAGAGCAAGGTGCCATACCAGCTGTACTGGTTGTGAGCTCCGCCATGTCACTTGTTTGCATGATTTGTGTATCTTTGTGTGACAGAGGATGCAATGCTGGGGCCAGCTAGAAGTAGAACCCAAGGGATGAGACTTGAGATGCTGATATTGCGGGGAACTGCTCTCAAAGGGCAGGGCCTCCCCTTCACTCATTCTGCAGTGGAACATGAATCGTTCAGAGGATATTTCATCTCCACTTTGCCTCCCTAACACCTTATTCCTGGGGCTGGGGCATGACTGCTGATCTGATGTGTGTTCTGGCAGTGGCAGCAGTTCACCATGGGAAGTGGAGCGATGCTTGGAGGTGCTTTCAGCCAGCTGGACTTCAGGAGAGCAGACTGGTAGGAACTCTCCCAGAGGACTTTTAAGATGCCTGCAAACTCATCAGCCAGCACTTGATGGCTGTTTGCCTGCAAGAAAAACTAGCCAGCTGCTGTATCTCAGTGGTTTTGGTGCTCCAGTGGCAGTCTTTTCTTCCTTGTCTTTCAAGCACTCCTCTCCATTGAGCGGCTTTCCTGAAAGGATGACAGGTGGGAGAGAGAGAGAGCAAGAAGCTGAACCTGGGTATCCCCTGCCAGCCCCTTCCCAGGCTGTGCAAGGAACCCGAGACACACATACAGAGCAGACTGACACCAGCTCAGCCTCTTCGGTTTGGTGAAAAGGAAGCGAAGCATCACACCTGGGGTGGGGTTTAGCCTTCTTGCTGGGCACAGAAGAACCACTCCTGCAGGTGAAAGAGTGACTTTGTCCATTTGCATCCCTCAAAACTTAGAAACCTTCCTGTTATCCTATATTAAGCAACAAGTCCTGGTTTTGTTTTGAAAAGTTCTTTCGTCCCAGGTACCCTGTCCAGGTACCATTAGCTGGGGCATCCTGCACTTTTGCTGATTTACTAGACAAGGTTTTGGAGCTAAATTACTGGTTCTGTGCTGTCTTGACAGCAGCACAGTGGCACTGAGCAGTGTGTGCCTGCAGATCCTAGGGGCATGGATGGCACTTACTTTATGTTTTATTTTTCTGGCTTTCAATTACCTGAATCTAGTGAGAACAAGGATGCTGTTACCTGTCCTGAATGCTGAGCTGGCAGACCAAACTGGCTTCACAGACCTGGTATTTTTCTGCTTCCTCTAGAGAACGTGATCTGGCAGTGGTGGTGCTTAAAGAGCATCAGCCAGAGAAAAAACAGTGCAAGAGACAGCTTTTGTGAAACAGCTTCTGACCCACATTGCAGCCTGCTACAGAGATGGGAGGTGTCCAGGATCACCACGGTTAGGATCGTGTTTCTGTCTTTTCTTTCACAGGCACGCTACTGCATACATAGAAACTTGTCATACAGGAAACAATGTCTCTGGCATTGTCAGATTTGCCCCATCACCAAAAGACAACACACATGACCCACACGCTCGATCCCATGAGTGCAATTCCAAAAGAAATCCCAAGTATTTTCAGTGGGAAGGAATTCTTGATACTTCAGCTGAAAGGACAAGAGATATTTTGGGCAGAAATAAGGGTGTTTCAGAGCTGGGTAGAATTATCCCACGAAAAAGTAATCCATTTTGACATCATCCCCACTGCCCTTATTCTGACAGAGATAATAGACAACGAGGGCCATGTTGAACAGTGTAGTCAGCTGGTCCCATATTTCTCAGCAGGCGTCATTATTTCCAGTTGTGGACATCATTTTGAAGAGTTCAGCAAGGTGAAAGCATGCTGCAACAGACATTGCTGGATAAAATAAAGAGGAGGTTGTACACCCCAGCATAGACAGCCACTCCAGAGACTGGTCACCTGTAAAAAGGCAGTGGAAAGAAAGAGGGACTTCTAATGCTGTGTGATAGATACTCCATCTACAAGGAGTTAGTCTAGCTCTAAAGTGGGCCTAGAGATAAAATCCACTGATGCAGCCAAAGACAGTGCTGGACTTGGAAAAGATCTTAATGAAATTTACCCTTGATTTCTTTTAATTTGCTTTACCTGGAATGGAGGTAGTTGCTGCAGGTATAGTCCCTTAGGGATTCATGAGGTGCAAGTATTTCCATATTAATTCCTCAGCTGCACTCAACCAAGCCAAAATAAAAATGTGAAGCTCCGCCAGGAGCCCTTTAAAAAGACCTTCTCCCCCTTCAGTTAAACACGTGTGCTCCCTATTTGTTGCACATTGCTGAGCATTCACCCATCTTCTTTCTCCAGCACTGATTTTCTCTACATTGACCAAATTCTGTGCAAAATTTTGAGTCAAATTTCTCTTTTGTTTCTCAGGTTGTCCCACTCCTTCACTGCTTTTTAGTTGAATCCTGGTTTTGGGCACTCATTGCTTTTAAGTCAACCCAGATGTTGTCCAGGTATCTCGATGAACTGAAATGCCTTAACCGAAATAAAAAACAACTTGTTCATTAAGAAGTCATGCCATATTTTACTTAAGACTTTCATGTAGCACCAAGACTTACTGCTGGAAATCACCAACCCACCATATTCATCTTCTTCGCCTCATTTTGCGTGTCAGGATCTTGAATCTTATCAGGAGGGCAGTTTGTGACAAAAATCTCAAGAGAGAGGTGGCAGAGGATATAACTGTAGTCTTTCTGTAGAAAAACAGCAATGTTTCATGCACAGGGGAAACATAATTTTTATGACAGTTAATTTTGGTTTGAATCACAGCAAACCTTTCTTTTAATTTTCTGATTTTTCTATTCAAATGTCCTTGCAGGATTTCTCTTGTACATGTCCTCCAAAGGCAGAGATCTGACAGCCAGGGATTTCAAACGTGCTTACCCAGTGTTGGATTTGGTGAAACTCTTGAGAACCAGAAACATTTCAGATTTCTTAGTAAATATACATTTTTCAGTGAAGCTGTGTAGCCTTCTACATATACCTGAGGTGTCATCAGCACACACAAACACACCCCTGCACACTGATAATACTCAGGTACTCATACAGTAATTAGAGAGAGCTATTTTCAGATGCACAGAGATTTATTACAAACAGCAGAAAATAAAATAAACAACTATTAAGAGCAACCCAGTAGAGCTGTATTAACTCTGCAGGAAATATTTGTTCTTTCTGACAGAAGAATAGGTTTATACTAATGCTTAAGCCAGTCTCCTAAGACAATCATTTTGCTTCGATAGTTACTTTCTATGATACTTTTAGGGCCAAAGTTTTGCTGCTTAGGTTTCACTTTCTGGTGCATTCAACCTTTAGGGTAGATGTGGGCAGTTTACAGGCTTGTGAAGTCACAGAGTGTTTAGGCTAGCAGGGAGGTCTGGGGATCTCTCTGCCCCTTCTCTCCCTCACACTCTCACAGATGGGTCAGGTCTGATAGTGGATGGTCCTCAGGGATGGAGATGCCACCATGCCCCCAGGCCTCCATCCAGGGCTGTCCTGCTCTTCTGCAACAGATTTATTTCCTCCATGTTTGCCTTCTTATTTTTTCCCCAATCTTAGCTGACCTCTCTAGCACAGGCTGTTCCCTTCTCTTCTAGATCTAGCAACTCTGCCTTTCACCTCCTTTCTCTTGACTTTGTGGAGAGGAGTTATGAAGCTGTTGTAGCACAAGGTAGATTACAGTCCACATCTATTTGGAAAAAGAAAAGCAAGGAATGTCAGAGAGACCACCACCGAAATCTGGTCAGTGGTATGAAGATCTGAACCCAAGATGCATTTAATCTTCCACTTCTATCTTGGCAAGCTGTATTTTCCCATTTGGACAGCTCTGTATACAGCCTGATTTTTCTAATATGTGAATCATCTAGGTATGCTTGTTAAAAATGAGGTCATTTAACTGAAATGCTAAATATGGCCTAGGATTCAATTTCTATTTTTACCACATCTGCGTTTAGGACAAATAACATTTTTCCCTCCCTTGATGGTGAGCAGAAAGTTGCTTAGGACATATTGCATAGGAGTTTTTCTATCACTTAACAGAGTTTTGATAGAGTTTTTCTATCACTTAACACTGATAAAAAATTCACTGCTCTGGTTTTGTGTAAGCTCTCCATTACTGTGCTGTTTTTTCAACATTTCAAGCCCAGGTTTCACTTTTGACTATGAAAGAAACCAAACTGTATTTAAAAAAGAAAAGCAGAAGAGCACCTCAAACCTCATCCATCTGTGTACACTCAGACCTGCCTGCTTGACTGTGCAGACCATATCTGGCAAATGGTGACCGAGGAGTCTGTGAAACCTGTGTGGGGAAAGAAGGTTGGGTGACTATATTTGTATGACTCCTTTCTTCCTCACTCACTGAAAGCACAATGTCTTCTTGATGCAGAAAAGCTGTCTTGGTGTCAGAAACAGGTATGCATTGCTCGTGTTGTACAGATGGGCTCTGCACCCAGGGAGGGGTGGATATCAACTCAGCCAATGTCAGATAGGCTTTTTGGCTGCATGGAACATGTGCCTGTTGACTCTCAAGAAAGAACAAAAATAAGATCAATAAAAGCTACAGACATCTAACCCAGTGCTCAAGACGCATGGAGAGAGAAGGGTATCAAATTCAACATTTCCAGCCCAGATGCTCAGCACTTTACCGAGACCTTCCAGATCTGTCTAGATCAGTGGCAGGACCAAGACTCATCCATAGCAGCTGCCAAGCAGGAATTAACAAAATTACCATTAAGGAGGAAATGGTCAAAAGGGTTTTGATGTCCTCAGAATGCAGATTTTTCATTCAACTGCAGGAGTGTCTTAAATTCAGTGGAAGCCAAATCCAGACAGCTCACTTGGACAATGGTACTGGAGAAATCACAGGCCAAACGTTGAAGAGGGGGTTGCATAAAACATAGTGTCTGAAGCATGTGCAACTTTCTCCCACAGCTGAATATTCTGAAATCAAACCAAGCTCTGGAACTCAGATAAAACCTAAGCATCACATCTACTTGCTTCTGTGTGTCAGAGTGCGGATGGACAATGGAGGGAGATGAGAGGACATGGACTTCTTGCCTGCCTAGAACTACAAAGTTACTTCCTTTTAATGAGGCTTGTTTACTCTGCTCCTCTCAACAAGGATCTTTCAGATAAAGGTGACTAAGAGAAGATGCTAAGTAAAGGAACTGTTTGAATAGCTGGATAAAGCAAAAGACCAAAGTGTTGGAGAGGTCTTCCTAGATTCTAGAAGTGATACATGGACACCAAAACTCATCATGACAAACCTGATCTGCACAGAAGTTATGATAAATCCTATTTCTTGGAAAAATGAGCCACTAAAACTTTGGATCATGATGCATTTTTTCTCATTCTCATCTGCTCTGCGCATATTTGTCCCTATCTATAAATCCTGTATATAACTCCTACTGTTGTGATCACAGGCATATGCAAATGTGCAGATGCAGACAAAGAGCAAATCCAGCCCTACTGCAGGTAACAGGAATTTCCACCCCAGCAACAGCAGCTTTATTAATTCGCCAAATCACATTGGCTCAGGATTAATTACGCAAGCAATGATAACGCGCATGGACTCTACAAGCTTGTTAATGATTCATGTGCATTTTAGCCTCTGGGAAGAAAAAATCAACAGGAGGTAGGGATGGTGCCTTCAAATCAGAGGGGCAGCTCAGGCAAAATGGCATAGCTCTCTGCCTCCTCCCATTAGCAATAGATCTTGCTCTTGGGGACTTCCATAGTGCTTATAGATACACTCCAAGATAAAAAGAAAAGGTTTTTTTTTTATTGTGCAATTTTGTTTGTAGTGTTTCAACATTGTTACTTTTTTTCTTTACAGGCAGGAAGTCCTGTGTAGGTCTATGGTATTTCCAACATCTCAAGGCCACACATTGACATGACACCACTCAGCCCATCCACCCTATCTCTACTAAGGGCTGGAAAAAAATGCCTGGCAAGAAGTAAAAGCATGAGGCTGGCATGTTCTCTTATTATCCCAGGGTACTGTCCTGGCCTCCAGGTGTGTGGGACTGGGGGATTTCCTGAAGCAGAGGCTCCATCTTTGCAATTAATAGCCCTTGATGGATTTTTCTGTCATGAATTTGTCTAATTGCTCTTTGAACTTGTGTGAGCTTTTAGCATGCGCAACATCCTGTGGTTCAGCGTCCATGCTTTAACTATGCACTGTGCGAAGATGTCCCTTCTTTGGAAACTGTCAGCTAGTGTCATTTACTTCTCCCCACCCCTGAACCATCCGGGCTAGTCAACATGTGAGCCAAGGAGCATAGGGCCAGGTGCGCTCTGAGATGCTTCTCCTACAAGAAATTAGCCACAAGCACACACACAAGAAACTCTGTTGGATCCGAGCTAAATTTTACATGGCAGGGGAAGTCAACATATTTTTAAGACAACTGATCAGTTTTACCAGGTTGGATCTGGACATCACTGTGGGTGTGATTCAGTCAAGTGCTAAGACTGTGCATAGCTCTGAATCTACATTTTTTCCTTTTGTGGTCCTACTGCCTAAGTCAGCTTTTGCAACAGGAATCAGCCTGTGGAATGAATGTGTCAAGAACAGGATCACCAGACTATTTATAGATACTAGAGAAGGCAATCAGAGCCATGAAGGAAATTGAATGGCAATTAAACATTTTATTAAGAACAATCTCTTGAAGGAAGCCCAACTCCTGGGCTGCATATCTGAGACCATACAGAAAGTCCTGGTAGGTCACTGCACTTGCAGACTCTGTAACCATAGCTGTAACATGAGTCAGAGTTGTCACATCCATAGTTTGGTGATGGCGGATTGAAAAGGTACATGGTAGGTGATTTGAAATCGCAGATAAGGATAATGATTATGATTATGGCTTAATCCTCTTTTTGCAGACTAAACCTCACATGTTATTGGTGCCATCAGCTACAAGCAACCCCTGCACAGCAGCTGCAATGCACTGTGTGGTAGTAATGGGCCAAGTGCAAAGCTGAGCTGCTGCAATACTCTGTCCCATTCCCATCAGTATAGGACTAGGATCAGGCAAAGAGAGAGACGTACCATAGAAGGAGGTTCGTCAACAAGCCTAAATATCCATTCCCCTTGGAAAAGGTGGTTTTCTAGTGTAGTTAAAAGGATTAGCCTGGCTTTCACAGGTAGTCCTCCTTAAATATATTGATATCCTCCATGTCCCTGGCTTCCTCTCCACATAGTTTCTCTGCCCTTTCATTGTCTTATAAACTGTTGCATGGTTTTACAGAAAACTTGTTGTAAATCCTAATCCATTTACACAGTCCAGGAGACTTTACCATGTCACTGATGAGGATTCATCTATCACGTGAGCTTTTGGGGGCTTTCTGGGGACATCTTCAAGGATGTCCCTGTTGACATGCATTTTTTTATTTCTCTTAGTTGTAGAGGAAAGAATGAACCATTACTGGTCAATGTGTCTGTAGTATCTCCCATGATTAATGTCTTGAAATGGCAAGAAACTTCTGTAATATTTTCTAATTGGCTACATTATGTATATATCAGCTGCTCTGCATTTTCACAGAATCACAAAAGGGGTAAGGTTGGTCAGGACCACAGTGGGTCATCTGGTTTGACCCTCCTGCTCAAGCAGGGTCATCCTAGTGCACATGGCACAGGATTGTGTCCAGGCGGTTCTTGAATATCTCCAGTGAAGGAGACTCCACAACCTCTCTGAGCAACCTGTTTGACTGTGTGGTCACCTGCACAATAACTTTTTTTTTTTTTAAACTCCCAGTAATACAGTGACATTAGACTGTGGGAATGGTGAGGGGGTTTTGTTGGGTTTCTTTCCCATATCAAATGCCTAAATAGTTTGCTTATTTTCTTCACATCCTGCATGGCTGATCTTAGCTGCCTGTTAAATCTGATGGACACAAGGCGCTTTACCAGAGCCTGAGAGGCCTGTGCAAGGATAACTGCATTTTGGGACCCTGGGTTTTAGTGGGTTTGGGTTCTGTTTTTAATGACTCAGTTGTTTTTCCAGTAGGTTTGTGGATGTTGTGCTGACTAAACAGTGTCACAGATGGGATGAGCTATGCCAGGGAGAACAGGAGATGTTCAATTTTGGGATTTTGTATTCCTGTCTCCTGGCAAGGCTGGTGTGCCCACCTCACCTTGAGGTCGTGTCTAACTCCCACAGAAGTTTAAAAACTGTTTTTAAAATAGTTCTTGCTAAAGGCAGAGCAAAAGACAATCTCCCTGTAAGAACAACCCTCAGTCTCTGTGCAGTTCTGAAGGTGGAGAAGTTAACCTTACTGGACAAATGGGGAAAGTCAGGTAAAGAGTCAGCATATGACTTACTGAAAACACCCAGCAAGCCATAGTGCTGTCCTCAAACAAGCCAAGACTTCGAATTTCAGCCAGTTCTGGTTATTTATATTGGCATCTGACCCAAAGCAACACAGGTCAGTGGTAGAGATACCCCAGCTGTAGCCAGAGAAGCCAGTTTAATTGCATTAATAGTAAACCTTCAAAAAAGCCTTGCATGGAAAATAGTGTTGGTTAGGTGAATGAATTTTCTACTGCTCTGAGGAATGCTAAATTAGCCACCTCTTCCTGGCTTGTCTTTCCCTAGCAGGTCAATGTGGTTTGTAACTTGAGTAACACCTGCAGCCTAGGTCCCATCCACAATGCAGGCCTCTTTGACTGAAGTGTGGTGGGGCTTAACGGTGATATGATAAGGCTAGCCTTCAGCTAAGGTGTTTTAACATCACAAACCCACTGTCCCAGCCCAGGGCTCAACACCCTTACACTTGTGTGAAGGGCTGTGGGGAAAGTCAAGTTCTGGTAGTTCCTCAGACACTTGATCGTGCTAGAGGTCTCACATGAGGTGGGCAATAGCAAACAGCCAATGTCTCAAAGCAGGACAGCTGAACTCCTCTTGTGGCTGATGCAGAGGAGCAGATATCTGCATCAGATGATTCATCTGAACAGTCTTAGGAAGAATGAATCACTGGCTGGCAGTGGCTGGGTCTCTCCCTTGCTTATGACATGTGAGATGGCAATTGCAGTTTGGGCCTTCAGTTTCCCCCATGTCTCCTGAGACACAGGCTGAACTACCTGTGCTTTGCTGCCCTGGGGGGACAGCAGCAGCCTACAGGTCCCAGCCATGACTAATTTCTGGGTCCTGCCTTGAGATCTCTTCCAATTCTGAGTTTTCCATCCTAAGGTACAGAGGGATAGCACACCCCAGGGTTTGAAGGGAAAGAAGGATAAAATCAGAGGTGAATTGAACTCATGAACCAACAGCTCACAGGACTGGGAGGGCTCTCTATCTTGCAGGGCCTTTTCTAGAGCCTGCACATCTCCAGATGTGGTTAAGCATTTTATATTCTTTAATTAAGTGAGCAATAAGTCTCCAGTGATTTTTACCAGATGTCTGAATTAATTACCTGCATATGTGTAAAAAGACTAACCTGCCTGATTTTGACGAGTGGCTGGGTACAAGAGAACATTGGTAGAAGCCCTGTCTCTTCACTTGTTCAGCTTTGAGTCAATACTGTCGCAGAGACTAAATCTGCCTCTGCATGGCCCTAAGCTGAATCAGCTGATTTTATTTTTCTTCATCACCTTCTCTTTCTTTTCTCTTCTTCCACCTTTCTTCTTAGCTTCACAGCTGCTCTTTGATGAGCCATGTGTTACTCTGTTTCTCCATGCTGCATAAGGAGTTGGCAGATGCAATCCTGGTTCCTTTGCCCCATCATCTTGTTATGGGTTCCTTTTATGGTTGTTATTTCATCTAGTCTACAGAGCAGCTCTCCCATTATCTTGGTGAGATTGTTTCAGTGACTGTTATGCCAGTGATGTCTATCATTACTCTTCAATTGTTTTCCCTGGGCAGGAACAGCTGTGGCAGTGAAGACCTCTTAAAGCTCAGTTTTGTTCCTGTGCACACATTTCTATCTTACCTAGTCATACAGGCACACCAGAGCCTAGTCCTCTGCATATAGGCCTGGCACTGGTATGTTCAAGAAAGTTGTGAAGCTATGCCTGCAGCCAGCAACTCAAGTGGTTTAGAAAACTTGTTGCATCTTGGTACTTTTGGAGGCCAGGATGAGGCAAAATCAAAGGAAAATCAAATTTTTATATCATCCAGAGGAGCAAGGGGAGCACATGGAAAAAGAGGGTGTCATAATGCACTTCAGAGTACAGCCCAGGACGGTGGTAGTAAACAACCTGAATAACATGACACCTGTAAAAAAGTGCTTATTTCGTATTTTAAGTGACTCTTGGATAATATTACCAATGTATCAGTACAAAGGAAACTAAAAGCCACCTTCAAGGAATGGTGATACATTTGTACTATCTCATGACAGTGATGTAGAGCAGAGAGCTGCAGCACTCTGGAAGCCCAGATTCCCTCCAGCTTTCCCTCGGTTCACCTCCATCCTGCCGCTCCAGTGTCTTGAGGTGCATTGTTTTGAGGGACAATTTAACTTCCAGTGTTTTTCTGCGTACAAAAACCACATCTGTCTCCTTGGGTCAGGACAGACCCTTGCATGACAACGATCAATGTGTCAATGTTACAGAGAGATCTCGTGTGTCAAGATAAGACAGGGAAGGATATCTCTGCCTGGCTTCAAAAGGGGGTTTACTGTTAAAGGTGACATGGGACAGTTCATCCTTTGAAGGGTGCAGTACAAAAGGCCACAGCATCGTGCAAGAGCACGAGCACCTTTTAGCTCCTCTCAATTCTCCCCTGTTCCCAGAACCTTTAAATTGGTTGCACATATCAATTAAGTGCAGCTCACACACCCTATGAGGCAACTAAGTGCTATTTTACTTATTTTATTACAGATGGGGAAACAAACATGTAGAAAGGCCTGCTGACACATGGCTTCAAATCCTCTGGCAGAACACAGAGTTCACCCGTCTTTGCTGTGTTCTCTGGGCCACCTTCCTCCTCTGTTGCTCCTCTGGGTGAGATGGGCTCCCTCCAGCTGCACCTTCCCACTGCAGAAGTGCCTGTCTCCAGAGTGTGCTCTAGGTCCTCCTCATGTGTAGGTGGCTGAGCTGAGGGTGAGCCCCATGAGGTCTCAGTCACTCCCATACAGTCTGCTTTTCTTGGGCAGAGGAGCAGCACCCACCATACAAGCAGCCTGTGTTTGGTCTGTGTCTGTCATGAGGGGGCCTGGTGAGCACCAGTGTTGCTGGTAGAGGCAGAATAATTGGTTGTACTGATTAATTCTGAGCCTAGTGGGGGTCACATATTAACAATAAACTGGAAATGCCAACGAGGCTGTGTTCATTCTTGATTGATGTGGCACGATTTAATTAACCCAGGCTTATATTTGAGCACTGCCCATTAGCATCTGGTGTTAAAAACTCTCTGAACTGCCTGAGCTTAGCAGCTATCTTAAGGAAGTAATTTGACAACTAGTCAGAAGATTTAATTGTACCATTATGTGCCTATGTATGGTACTGAGTGCCATTTAACCATTGCCCTTACTAGCTGATTAATTACGAGGCCCAAGTGAATAAGTGTGGGAGCTCACTACAAGGCTCTCCATGGCTGAAGCAGAGACAATACTGTGTTCAAGCTGAATGCCAACCTGTTTGTGTGGCATGAAGTGGATAAGTTGGGATCTGCAGGCAAAACCTGTTTGTTTTACTGGAGAGGCAGAAAGAATTAGGAACTGGCATAAGCCAGAGAGGAGCAGTGCATGAGGTAACCCAAGAAGCTTTCCAGCTCCAGGGCTTTTTGGAATAAGAGGCCAGCACTTAAAATAGCTAATGCAAATGAATTTCAACACCAACAGACTATCCCCAGGGAGGGGAAACATTTTAAACGACATATTATGGACTCTGGTGAGCTTAGACTGCCAAGACGTCTCTTTTCCAATTGCTTTCTAGTCCTGGGTTCCCAGGGTGAATGAGGTGGACTCATTCTGGGACTGAAGCCGCTGTGATGGACATCCCACTTGGGCATTAGGGCAGAGACCCAGTGACCATGGGCATTGCAGTGGGGCCCTCTGACTTGCCAGCCAAAGCTGTTATTCCTGCAGGCAGTCCCACTCTCTGTGTTTCACCCATTAAAGATGCACCTGTCGGTATCTGTCGAGCCACTGGCCTCAGCAGGTCTCCTGATATCACCAGCTGACACCCACCGTGGGGCAGAACTGGCTCCAAACATCCTTGCCAAACATGAGCAGGTCCTGCCTCAGGCACGTGGAAGAGCCCAGGTGGCTGCACAGACTGTGGGAGATGGATGGGAGTGGGGTGCAGCACCTTGGGGCTGGGGCCAGTGCACCATGGAGGGGTAGTGATAGCCTCCCACTTTGAGGATCTGACTCAGAACCTAATGAAGAAGCACAGGCTGAAGCTGGCATGTATATGAGGGAGGGTTAAAATTTAGCAGGTTCCTGCAAAAGCAGGTACACGTGCACACATCTCTGCTGGGCCAGACACCTTCTCCCCATGTGCCTTCAACTTTCTTCCTCAGATAATGTTACCCCTCCTTTAATTTTGCTGGAAGGAAGTAGATAGCTATTTGGCAGGTCACAAGAGAGCTCAGCATCTCCCCGAGCCTTCAGCAGCCCATTTCCGGCTGTGGTTTGATCAGGTTTCTATATTCATCACTGTGTTTCCTGTGGGGGCATTTCTGATAAGCTTTGCACTTCACATCCTGTGGTCTCCCCCTCTCCTCTGGCACTCACAGGATGTTCGCTGCACTACGAGCAACAAGGGGCTGCTAAATTACTTGCCAAAAATGAGTAATTTCTGGGTGTTGCGGGCATCATCCCAAAGATGGGATAAGTGGAGTGAGCTGAGACACCAGCAGGCAGGGTGGACTCCAGGGGCTGGGGTCTGGAGGCTGTGCCAAGGAAGTGGTGGCTGGGTATTTAACAGCTATGCCCTACGTACTGGGGAGGGCCCCGGGAGCTGATGACTTCAGCTCAAATTTTGCTCAGTCCCTCTTAGGTGTCCCTTTGACCTGTCTCTGTGGAGGCACCCTACTTCTGCTGCAGTGAAGGGAGTTGAGCTGAGCTGAAGGTTTCAGTTTGGACTACCAGTGTACAAAGGGAGAGGCAGAAAAGTACAGGAAGCAGGGATATAATGCAAAGAGAAGAATTATGACCACATTTTCAGATGAACCCGATTCTCTCCTGGCAGGTCCATATATCAGTGAATTCCACTGATTTCCTTTCATTGCAATTCCAGCAATGTTATTTAACAGTGGAGCTAAAAGTAATTTCCAAAGGGAGATTTAGGGTATTGATATGATTCCCAAATTGAAGACTGGGGAAAAGCATATGACTTGCTCACTTAATTGACTTTCAGTACAATTTTTTATTTCTCATCAGTGAAAAGCCATCATCTTCCTTTGAAACCTATTACATTTATGTGGGATTTCCTTGATTTCTTTCTTTTTTAATCAAAGCCCAAATTTTGTTCTTCTGTGCCAGTGTAAATCCCGACCAGCTTCATTACTGCTCCCAGATGTGGCTGAGTGCAGTGGCTTGTATGTCAGTGACCTGAGGCACATCTGCACGCTCCTGCAAACACTTTGCTATGTACTTTCAGAGCCTGAAACGAGGAGTGGGTTTTATCTTTGCGAGTCACCTGGGAAAGAGTTTCCCAGATGTGGACATCAGCAGTGGGGTACATGTTAAGCTGGGGCTGGGAAAGAAACTCAGTCAGCAGTTTGGGTTGCCCTGCTCTGGAGTGAAAAGAAACTTAATAGAATGGATGTGACCAGACTTTAACACAGGCTGATCTTAGGGACGGAGGGAAGGGCGTGAAAAGGACCTGGCTCTTCTTGCTTTATGAGGGTACAAGTATCTGCAGTTCATCATAGGTACTAGCGTTATAGGCCCATGTGAGAAATGTCATGTCAGAAGTTGTAGTTCCCACCAAAAAAAAAGAGGAAACCATGGTGAAACAAATTCTCCTTTGTCAGAGATGATCATGGGAAGAGTCAAATAAACAACAGCCAATTTCCAAACAAATGCAGTCTCTCAGTTTTCCAGGGTGTAACAAATAGCTGTCACACCACTCAAAATCTTGGCGCAGAGTGTTAGGGCCTTAGCTGGTGCCAAATATTGTAAGCATTTGTGGAGGAGTGTACCTTGGCCAAGGGAGCCACCTCTTCGGATGGAAGCCAGGGTGCATCCAACTCCAGCAGGGGTTTAGCCACAGCCCTGCCTTGATCATCACGTTTCCAGTCCAGGCAAACCCTCGTACCCCAAATCTCTTCAAAATCTGTGAGACAGGGTCTGACATGACCTTCAGGGTGGCTGTAGATGGTTTCATGCTGGGCAGCACAGCTCTGCTGTGTGGGGTAGTGCACACAACCAGGGCATAGGCAGAGGACTGCTGCTTTGCACACGTGCTTTGCACAGGCACCTCACTGTCCTGCCAGACCCTGCCAGCACTCTGGGCTGGGTCCTGCATGCTGGGCAGGTGTGCCCAACCTCACCTTCTGGTTTGCCCGCAGAGCATGGATTAGTGCACAGACACCAGTAATTAGGGCCATGTGCACTGAAAACATAAACAGGCCATTTCATCAGCACCCAGCCCTCAGCCCTCGCTGTGGTCAGATGCCTGGCAAGCCGCCTGTGGAGATGCCTGGCCTCCTTCTCCCACGTTTTACAGCCTGTGGGCAGGAACCGCACTATTTGTTTGCTGGCTCCATCGCTCACAGGGTTTTCCAGGGGTTGGGAACAGCTGAAAGAAGGTGCCCCTTTACAGCTGCCCTGCTCGAGGGGGCTGTAAGCATCTTTGAGGTACACAACAGACAGTGCATGGGCATGGACCTTGTACAGCTGTCGGCAGCTGGCTAGGGGAGGTTTTTAAGTCTAAAGCCAAATGTCCTCCATTTAGCAAAAGTGGAGCTAGAGATGGATCTGGGATAACCTGGATGTTGCCGTGTGTCAGTACTGGGTCAAATAGGGCTTTTGCAGCCCTAAAGTAGAAGGACTATTCCTTGTACTTTTAGCAGCCAAATAAGTGCAATCCTCCCCTTCACTGCCCCTCTCAGTGGATTTTTTCTGAGAGTCCCACCATGCCCTGTGGGTAGGTTTGGACTTTTTTTGCTGCCATGCACCTGAGCCATGAGTGCTGTAGAGGTGTTGAGACACTTAGCTGAATTTGGGATCCCAAGAAACCCCAACAAAGCATGGTGAGAGGCAAGTAAGCCAGGGACTGGCTGCAGGTGCCAAAGGCCAGCCAGGGGCCAGAGGCCAGGCCTTTCAGGAAGTCAGAGAGATACTGCACCAGGAGCCAGAAAGACAGGCACGTAAGTGTAGCTGGGGACAGAGGAACAAGCTGTGCCTTTGGCCAGCAAAGGGAGGTGAAAGCAAGGCTTGATCTGGTTGTAAGGCAAGTCCCCTGCTACATCCTTCAAGATGTGATGGCTGAGGAAGTACAGCGAGTTGGACATGGAAAATACAATTGGCATGGACATTTCACCCCTGGGAATTTCCCTTGGGTGGTGGAAAAAAACGACATCACCATGCATAAAATGGAGCAAACATGTGACTATTTATACTGCCACCCAGGGCTGTTCCTGTGCTTGGGATACCATTTCTGCTTTCAGCCACTAATCTGTGTTTCTCATCTCTCCTTTTCAACTGTGGTTCAACACAGTGCTGGTCCTGGTTTTGGAAGAGGAGAGGTTCATGCCAGGCACAGCACTGAGGAGGCAAACAGTGACCTGGTGGGCACAGTCATTTGAGAATTTCTGAGGTGCTTTTATTTTGGGCTGCACGAGTGTCCTGAGTCATGATAGTACCTTTCCATAGACAGAAGCAATGAAAATCAGTAACAGCCTGCT
Organism: Manacus vitellinus; assembly: GCF_001715985.3. Taxonomy (NCBI): domain Eukaryota; kingdom Metazoa; phylum Chordata; class Aves; order Passeriformes; family Pipridae; genus Manacus; species Manacus vitellinus. The sequence continues at coordinate 39,752,813 of NW_021938789.1, read as the reverse complement.
GAAACCCATCAGCAGGCGAGCGGAACAAGCTGTCCCATCTGCTGTTTTTCCTTTCAGCTTCCCCAGAGGGAAACCTAACTATGGGATAACGGCTTCACAACCCCAGATCCCCAGGCTCAGCTTGGAGCTGCTGGGAGGTCAAACCTCTCTGCAGAGGTCAGGCAAGGCATCCAGGACCTTCCCAGTGGAGCCTGGATGATAGTGCCTGGGACGGTCATAATTTTGTGCCTTCAAGGGAAGCCCTGGGCTGAAAAGCTTCCCTTCTTCCAGGTTTTTTCACACAAGAGAAGCCCAAAGCATCACAGCTCCATGGCTGTGCATATGTGCATCCCAGAAACAAAAGCTCTGCAGTCAGCCCTGACAAGCCAAAAGTGGGTCAGGTGGAAATGCGGGAGACCAGTGACTCATCTTGTGGTTGACTGGGCAATCTGGGAGGAGAAAAAAGCCGCCGTCCCTAGGAAATGGAGCACGTTTCCAACCCTTTCTTTCCTCTGCACCTAATCCTAACATCTCTTCCAGCAACAAAATGATAATGTTGGAGTCAGCCCTTAATGCCAAAGAGCATTGTCCCTCAGAGGGAGCATCTATGGCCCAAATATGCCAGCAAGGCTGAATATCTGTTTGAGTATCTGAATATCTTCGTCCTTGCCCTACACTTGAGATGGGCATTAAATTGGTCTGGGTGGGTGGGTGTCTGGGCTTAAGCAGATGCATCCCTAAACAATCCAATGCTGGCCTGGAGTTTGCAGGGCCAAGGGAAGGGGGAAGGGGCCACGCTGGCTGGTGCAACTCGAGAACATTTCTGCCTGTCCTGGGTAGCAAGCAGAGAGGGTGTCAAGGAGGGACACATCTTCCCTGGCATTACCTCTGTGGGTGGAAAGGGAGTGAGGGGAGAGGAGGGCACATGCAAAGCCAGGAGATTACAGTTGCCTGTTAACGATATTTGCTCATTACATCAAGCAAGCAGCGGTCATTCATGAGCCTGGCCAGCCTTCCCTGCTGGGACTTTGTGTCTCATGGCCAGTGACCACAGCAGCTATGCAACCTCCCTGCCAGCACCTGCAGTCACGCCAGAAAACCTCCTGCTGAGCCATGAACAATGCAGGATGGCATAGCTTCTGGAGGAAAAAGGGACAAAGAGGACATTTTGCCTGCCAGGGATTTCAGATGAAGGAAGGGATGCTGTGAGAAGGCAGATCTGTAAATAGCACTGAATTGGTAAGACTGGGGCAAAAAGTCATGTGTACAATTAAAACCACTGGTTTATCCCAGTCCCTTTCCCCATGAGATCCTTACACAATGGGCACGTACACATCAGTGCTTGCTGTATGCCCTGGTTGCACTTTCTTGGGGAGGAAGGATGTTTTGTGCTCATGGTTTTGGTGTTTCAAAGTTCTTTACAGTCCCTAGTGCTTTGGCATTTTTCTTCCAACAGTCTCAGTCAAGGAAATTCAGCAAAAATGAATGGGTGGTATAAGAAATGTCCTGATGGACAGAACAGGGTAGTATGAGATGGGACATCTCAGTGATGCAGGGTAGGCTTTCTCAACTCTCCAGCAGCAAAGCTGACAGGGACATGTGTAACACAGAGAGGAAAGGGTGAAAACGACCACAACAGATTTGATGAGAATTAGAAAGCTCAGCTTTGCCCTGAGACCTCTGCAGTTTTTCCCAAGCACACAGAAAGAGAGAGGCCAGTCCTCACATAAGGAAGCAAAAGCATATCCCTTCCAATTTGCTCTCCAAATACAGGGAGGGAAAGTCAGGCAGGTTTTCCCTTGGCCAAGGACATCTGCAGGAGAGATACCGCTGTGGCCCTCAAAATTTTCCTGCAAAATTGTTGTGTGCAAAATTTTACTTGCAGATGAAAATGAGTTTTTACAAGACCAAACAAACACAAAGGCAACTCTAAAAAACCCTTCAGTTGGAAATTTTCCTTTTCTCTTCTGTCTTATACCACACACATGAGTCCAGGAGGAGTCTGTGTGGAACTGAAACCAGCACATGGTGCAAGGGGGCTGCAAGGACGGTCATGGGTTGCAATTGCACCTCTGACTTTTACCTCAGTGGGAGACCCCAGGCACTAACCCTGATCAATGAGGTTCCCTTAATGTGGTTATAACCCTATTGAGGTCCTTGATTCTGGGCAAATTGTCTCAGTTTCCCATCTTCAAACAAAGCCTCCTGGTGGCATCACTGGTGCTGGCAGATGGGTCCATTCCTCCTGCACAAAAATTCCTGTGAGCCCCTATTTTATTGGGATAGTCTCAAGGCTACTTCTCTTAAAAAGCATCTGGCCATCTTTTTAAGGCAACATTTGAAATTATAGTTCAGATTAACTCCTACAAGCAGTGCATTCAGACCTAGGTCAGTTCCACCAGCTGGAGAGCCCCAAGGATGCTGATAAGTTGTAGAATGCTCTAAAGGCAGTGGCTGGGGCTGTCTCTCCCAGAAGGTGTGCCAGGTCCTTTCTCTGCATGAGGAAGCCTAGCAAATATTGGGAAGGAGGTGGCCATCCCCAGGGGATCCTGTGATTACAGACCATCCTTCTACCCTTGTAACAAGGCATGTGGGATCAACATCAAGCAAAGAGGGTTCATGTTTGTGGTATAGCAAGGGCAGTGTCTCCCAAAAAGGCTTCCAGAAGTGGCACAGGACTGGAGCAGACAGCTGTGAGGCCTCTAGTCACCAGCTGGCCACACATTGCTGTATAACTCACTCTGGGGATTTGGTCTTGCATACCTTCCCCAAAGGATGTCAAATGGAGGGCTGGCAGTTCCCTTTTTTTTGCTTCCTCTTCTGTGCACTTTGTCACCACTGCTCTGCCCTTTGGAGAGCCTGTGGGGCCACACTGTCTGCACCCCTTCCTTCTCCTCACTTCATTTCCTACGTCAGTCTTTCCTCACACCCAGTACCATTACTCACCATGCTCACTCTCAGCCACTGAGCTATGGTCACACCAGGGATACTGAAAGAGAGAGAGAGGGAAACTCTTCACTTTTCAAAAGAAAATTACCAAAAAATACAAACAAACAGGGAAAGTTCACCCAGGGCAAACATCTCTACTGTAGCTTCTCCCTGCTAAAATGCAAGGGTGAAAAGAAATGCCACTGGGCTTTGCTGCCTTGCAGCATGAGGGGGATGTGGTGTGAAGCTGGGAGAACCTGGTGCCGTGGTGCCCACATGTGCTGTGCCTTTGGCCAGGGCAGCAGGTGGCTTTCATCTGGCATGGCTGAAATTGTTTTTCTTAGCAAGTTTGGCTCCAAAGGAGGCAGACTATTCATACTGGCCTCTGCTAGCTGCCAGCTGTCATGGCAAAACAGATGGCCTTATCACTGGAGCTGTGTATTGAAGACTTACAACACTGATGCTGAAAACAGGCGAGAACAACCCCCAGACCTGACATACCTATTTGTGTGTGTACAGGACTTGTCACACCCATATATTTTGCCTCCTATGCAAAGTTTCCTATAGGCTATCTTTTCATTCATCTTTGCCTTCAGAGGGGATTGCTTGAGCACTATTCCCTTTACTATCAGCCCTGGTGAGGTGTGCTGGCAGCACAGACCATCACAAATGTGTATGGGCTTCCATGTCAAGCCAAACTCTATGAAAACAAAACTTTCTCTCTGCTAATCATGTTACATGCCATGAGCTCACTGAGCTGGAGCTAAGAGCCCAGAATGACAGAGCTTGAATGACCAGCAAATTGGGGAGCCCTCACTTCCATAAATAATTTCCATCCCCTGAGAAGAGCATAGTACTATGTGGTGTCATCCTCAGAAGATGATCTCCTGATAGAATTATTTAGCAAGTCTTGATGGAGAAGAGCAGTCTACAAATGCTGAGTTGAAACATGTCAATGCATCCTTCATGTGACAAAGAAAAATTGCCCCGCAAAAAGAGAAATATTTCCCTGAATCTCCTAGGTAGAATTACATTTTAGTCTTATTAGGTAATTCAGTGCAGTACTCTTAGGCCCCCAAACAGCAAGTGCAGCAAGTGAGATGCCATTTCTTCTGCTCCAATAGCTGGACGGGGATGGGTTTGAAATGACTGACTCTTCCAGGACAGAAATGGAGAAGAGCAGTGAAACAAGGAGGTGGCAGGTTCAAAGCAAGCCCAAGGAAGTGGCTCTGGCATAATGAAGCAGTGGAACTCCTCCCTGCAGGATGCTGTGGATGCTGAACATTTGCATGAGTTCAAAAAGCACCCAGGCCTATTCATGGAGGAAATACCTATTAGGGGTTATTAGGGGCACAGATCCCTGTGCTGGCTCAGGAAGTCCCCCAGGCACATTGCACAAGATGGGAAGAGTTGCCTGGGAAGTGCTGGCTCACTTGCTCAGGTTCATGCTGTTTCCAAGTTGCCTGAAGCAGGATAGCTGCCCTTGCAGCCAGGTCATTCATCCAGCTGGACTTTTTATATCTTTTTTATTATGACTGGAGTACAAACATCCTTTGAGTGTTTCCCATGCTATGGGACTGGTTGGGACATCCAGTAAATGCACCTATCATAGTTTTACTGTTTCTGATGTTCCTGCTGTTCTACTCTTACTATCTTTACTGCTTTTTTGCCTTATTTATGCTGAGTCAGTGCTGCTGGTGCTTGACAACACTCCTGGGGTGGCTTAAATCCTCTGGCTGCTCCGAGAGTCACCAGGTCAGTGATGGGCTCTGGCTGGCAAGTAGTCTGTTGGAGTGTGTCCTAATCTGCTGGGATTTTCTTTTCTCTTTATTTAATCCATTGGGCAAAGCAGAGTGAAAGAAAGAAAAAGAGAGCTCCTGGGAGAGATTTTCAAGGGCATAAACTCTTGCCAGCAAGGCTGTGACATGTGCCTATTTGTGTGCATGCCAACTGCTGCAGAAGTTGACTTCAGCCATGAGAGCATATGTTTGGCAGCAGCCTGAAAGCCTGAGGTCTCTGCTGCTTCCTCTGTCCCTGATGGAGCTATCAAAGCAAAGGCAACAGGATCAGGCCTTTCTGCATAAGGTCTTTATTTTTACAAGAGACACCTCACATTGGCACAGGAAACCACTGACAAGCAAATTGAAGGAGGCTGGAGAGTTGTCCAGCTCCATTTCACATTCCTCCAGAGGCGCAGATCATCACCAGTAAAGGTCTCCTATCTGCCTCCCCTGCTGAAAGAAGGTCTAGCTTTAAAGTTCAGTGGGGACACTTGGGGCAAAGTCCATGAAACCCTTCACGGACACAATCATCTGACGCACTTTCGGGTGTGAGTCAATGCCTGATGCACCAAGACAGGAGGTGAATCAGTCACAGGGCTCTGCTGGGGGTGTCTAAGAAAAAATCATGGCAGCTGTGGTCACTTCTGACCCCCTGGGCCATCCACACTTGACCCTGTGGCTGCCTCATCTCCGGTGGGGGACAGCAGGGCATGACAAGCCAGAGCCACGCGTCCCCGCCCGATTTGTGTGATCAGGCCGCAGCGGGAGCTGAGATCATCTGTGAAGCAGGGAAGGGAGATTAACTGGAGGCACAAAGAAGCCCCATGGGGATTTCAGACTTTCTCTTCTTGCCATAGCTTCCCATGGATGGCTGTGCTGCTCGGGTCTCTGGAGTCCCTGGCTGCTGGCACAGAGGCCATGAGAGGGATGTGCGACTGTTTGCTGCGCAGGCACAGCGCTCAAGGCAGAGCCTAGACTGGGAGGTGATGGAGATGGAAAAAGCCTGCCTCTAAACTTGAAGCTGATTTGGGGTTTTGTCTTGTCGCAATTATGATGACTGCTTCTCTGTGCCTTGGGAGTAATTTCTGGGTTTAAATCTTCCTTTGATTTTTCATTTACAGTTGCCATTATCTTGGTCCCAGGCAGGCACACAGATGCATCAGCCTAAGTGTGGCCAGTTTGGCTCCAACCGCTCTGCTCAGAAACTTTACGCTGAGTGACACCAATATTAGGGACAGAAACACAGAAATAGGACTTTCAGCTACATTTCTAGCCTCTGAACATTTCTGGCTCAGCAATCTCTCTGTATTTAGTAACCACCGATGTGCTTTACATCCAGGAATGTATCCTTTTACTTTTGAAACCCTATATACTCAGAGCACACACAGGGTCCTTCAGTAAGGTGTTCCCCTGGTTAACACTTCATGTGAACTGATGCTCCTTATGTGGGTTTGACCTTGCCAGCTGTGACAATTTCAGTTCCCATGTCCTGCCACCTGGGTGATTGCTGAGCATCTCCACCCCTCACAACAGGGAACTGTCGTGTTGAAAGAGCCACCGAGGAGCCCAGCTCCTGCCTGGCCCACTACTTGAGGGACAAGAGCCCAGCTTAATCCCTGGTTTCCCTGTTCCCCTGGTGCCTGCCATTTGGGCCTTGGGATCAAGAATGCTACAGGGGAGCTACCTGAAGCCAAGTGCACCTGCTGTAGAAGGCAATACAAGAAGAAGTGCCAGACACAAGTCACCCCTCCCTCAGTATAACTTGGAGGGGTGTCCCAGTTACTGCTGGCACAGAACAACCTGCATTTCCACTGCTGTTTCAAAACTCATACAGTTACCACTGTTACATTCATAAAAATTAGTGGGACATTTTTCATTCATAGCCTGAGTGTATGAGTCTGACACTATGTATAAATAGGTTATAGTCACACTTACATAACGCTGCCTTATTTATGATCTTAAGCCCAAGGGAGAAATGTCTCATCCACCGTCCTTTCTTCCTGGCAAAAAACGTCATTCAAAGCTCAGCTTCAATCCTGTCACTGAGGCCGGATGCTTAACCAAACACTGGGAAATTCAAGAGAGGCATTTCTCTTTCGACTTGCAAACAGTGATGTCCCCAAAGAAGGCAGCTGCTAGGACCTGCATGCCTGTCATTAAATACTGCACCAGGGCTGGAAAGCTTTCAGGAGTGATCCCTGTCTTCACAAGCATGTGGGATATAATATATGTTAAAGACAAAATGTCACAGGCTATGTTAGGGGTTAAAATGCCACATCTTTCACTGGCTTCAATCTAATTTTCAAAGCAGATCCCTTACACTGAGCCTGTGTTACAGCAAACTGAGAGGAGGGGATCAACTTGCTTTCATAGATTCACTTCTCTAGCTCTGCTGCATCCTCAAATCCTGCAGCCAAAGATGTGACTAATCCCCATGGCACTTAAAATTCTGGGATTAAGCGACCCATGTGCCTCTTTTATCCACCTCATATACATCTGCTTTATAATCCGTGGTTGTAATAACATGACCACAGACCATGTGTGTCCTGACACCTGGGGAAAGCTTCAGGGCTTTTGTGGAAGGCAGAAGACCAATGGGGATGGGCACAGGTTGCTGATGGGGTCTGACAGCTGGCACAGCACCACAGTTGATAAAAAATGACAAAATGTCAAGGACAGCTCCTGCAGATTCTTATGTCAGGAATCAGCTTACAGGCGTGGGTTACCATGGTCTGCCAAGGCTGCAGAAACATTCATCAATGACCCTGCACCCAACAAACCACCACCTGATTTGAACCACATGTTAAAAGATGCTGTGCCCAGGGGATGGCCAGACTGGCTCTGCACCTGCTGGGACCCATATCAGGGCTGGTCTTTGGGTCCAAGTCTGCCACATCTGTGGGATCATTGGTCTCTTAAGTCCTTTTAACAGCGGGAGCGATGCATCAGATCTGTGTGCTCTTATCCACCATCCAGTCCTCAGGAATCCCACCAGCAGCTAACCTCCAAACCCTGCAGTCACCTCACACTTCCCACCACAGCCAGACAGGTCAAAAAGAAACAATATGGGGATTTTGGGGAGGGAGCCTCCCTGTTTCTGCAAGTAGCATTTAGGCCTGTTGTGGAACACCTCTCCCCACACCACCAGCCCTAATTAACTGCATGATCTAACCATTTAGCAGAAATTGTCAATCTTCTTAAAATCCTTCAGCCATTCACTGACCATCCTGGATCAGACTTCACATTTCTCATCCAGAGGGCTGGAGCTGCCCTGACTTTTACAACCAGAGATGAGGAAGTGGCAAAAGGCAGGGAGGTGACAGAGAGAGGAGAAACCAAACCTGCAGCAGAAAATGGCTTGGGCCACTTTGTATGCTTCTAATTTGACTAGATCCTTCCCTAATCACATTTGCATGGGCATAAACCATCTCTAGCCATTGAGGTACATGGAGTACCCCATTGCTCTTCTGAAGAAGAGCTCCTTTGCTTTCAGGAATAAAGGCTGCTTTTTCCATCTCCCAATCTAAATCAGATCAGGGGCCCACTAATTACTCTCCTACCTAGTGTTTTATAGCTCTGATACTGCAGGGCAAAAGCAACAGATTATTTGTTCTTCTTGAGATAAAATCTGTAGGGCAGTTCACTGGAGTGGGGATTACACACTGAGGCCTCAGCAGAGAGCAGAGAAAGCAGACCTGGCAAAGCTCCTGGCATTTTTCATGTGCTGTTAAAGGCTTTTGGGTTGGCATGCAGGTCTTTGGCGCTTGAAGCAACAAAGATTGTGGCAGGGTTCAAGCAGCCTGGTATGAAGGAGCAGGGATGGGAAGGGGAAGCACTTCAACCCAGTCTGGGACAAATCTTTCCTGGCTCCATTGCCTCTTGCACCAAGCACATACAGTGTTGTTGAAAAGCCCTGAGGGATTGTCTGTTGAAAACCAGTTGTGGATGAGCTGCTCTTCTGATTGCCCACCAAGAGCTGAATTTTTTCTTGATGCCTTGGAGGACAGGGTGATGATAATATGCTGTTGTGGTCCTGGGTTTAAAACAATGTCTGGGACAATGTGAAACTTAGCCATGAGAAGCCAGTGCAGGAGGGATGCAGGTGGGTCTAAATAGCTACATGCCCTCGGGTGCTCCCAGGATGTCCCATGGCAGGCAAGGTGCTGCCCTGTAGCTCAGGTGGCTCACATGCTTTTGCAGCAGAGGGGTTGGAAAGCACTGGAAATGAACATTTTCCCCTCCTCCACCCTGTCAGCCAACCTTGTATAATTTCCCCTTTAGCCTCCCTAGACAGGTTCATTACAATCCCCCTCCATTAATATGCAAATATGCCCTAGAGGAAAAGAGAGTCTGAATGCATTAACATGAATCTTTTAACTCTGTCACTGCTGCACTTCCTTTTGCAGACAGGAGGATGCATTCCCCAGCCTGGAAAGCTGAGAGAAAGAGAGGTGCCATGAAAGGAGAACTGTGAGGTGCTGTATGAGGACAGAAGGGAGCAATGACCCTGTGGCACTCCGTGTGGGATGAGTTTTGTCAGTAAATGCAGACCTGCAAGTTGCTAAGATCTTGATTCTGCCTTTCATTTCTGCCAAAGGCTTACTGCACATGCCAGGGCAAATCACTCAACCCTTTGGCAAACCGCTGGGAGCTGTCGGAGAAAGGTGGCAGCATCCTTATGCTGGAGCCTCTGCCATGTGCCAAGAGCAGTGGGGATATCCCTCTGTGCTTTGTCCATCCACAGCCATACAGACTGGCTGACCAGGAGGATAGAGGGAATCAAGGTCTTGGGAAAACCCCAGCACAACAAAGTCCTGGCCAGTGGCACAGAAGCAGGCACATCTGTCAGGTAGCTGAGGCTTGCAGCGTGACACAGTGTGCCAGGACCCCATATGTGCATGCTGGGGCCAGGACCCAGGGGAGCAGAGCTAGGAAAGCCTGGAGAAGCCTAGAGGGCTCACTGGGCTCAGCAGCTTAGAGATGCCCATAGCAGCTATTGCCCACCCAGGGGGACTCATGCTTCAGCATTTCTCTGGGTAGCAAAAGCCTTTAGGTAGCCAAACAAATTGATATCTATTGGTTGGCAGATTTACAGCCTGGCTCTAATTTGGTTTTCAGTGCCACAGTGAGATGAGGTGTAAATTCCTTTTTCTTAATTCAGGGTACATATTGACATTTAATCATCCAAATATGCACCTCCTTTGACAATTCGTTTCCCTTCAGCCTCCTTCAACAATTGCCTCTTCTGGCCAGGGCCCTATAAAAGATGATTCCTTGACTCTGCTGAAAAGGAAATGAATGGTCTCTTGCTCTGCCTCTCTCTTTTCTTTCGGTTGTTTGTTTTCCAGCACGATATATTTCAGTTTGCACCATGCAGATGCTGTTTGACAGCAATATTAGCTTTCACGCTTCTCCAGGTTTGCAAAGTCAAGACATGAAGCTGTATGGCCTTCTCACATCACCACCCCCTATCCCCAGTCCTTTCCACTGCCCCTGCTCCTCCACCCCACGTTATTGTAATTGTGTTGCTTCTTTTGCCTTGCGGCTTCTGCCTTGCAAGCATTTTTAGTGGCTCTCATCTTAACACCTCTATAAGCAAAGTTAACTAGATTTCCTTTTGAGCTAACTGCAGTGAGGGAGTTCAGTCTTTATCCTGGCTGAGTGGCATTGGCCTGGTTAATTTTGGGCACTCTCACCTTTGGGTTCAATTCCTTCAATTTTTACCTGTGAGCCACCATCCCCAGCACAGCATCAGCTCCAGACACGACCAGCCAGGAGCACAGCTGTGGGAATGCCTGGCATGGGTGCACAGTGGTATTTCCAGCAGCCTGGCTGGGTGCAGTTTATTTTCCAGGAAGAAAGAGCCAAGAACCTGCCACCTCCAGACAGCCAGCAGGAAGGGATGAACAATAAGGAAAGGGTTCAGGCACATGGAAACACTTGGAAATCTCCACCAGCTGCACATGCACACACACCCTTCCACACTCCATCCTGACATAATGTCCTCCATCAATGCTCATGCAAACATCCAGAGTCAGCAGCCCAAATGGCCCTTCCTGCACCCATGCCAATATTGCCTTCCTCTCCTACCTCAGATCAGTTTGGCCCAGTCACACACTGGAGAGGAGCTTTGACGCATTCTTTAATGGTGGCTGCTTGAAGGCCCACAGTTAAGTAGTAATTGAGTTTATCCGCTAGGGGAGGGAAAAATTAGGATGTCAGGCCCTGCTCCCAAGGACATACGCTTTGTGTCCTTGGTTATCCAATTTTAGTGTAAAAGCTGGACTGAATAGTGCAGAAGACATTGCAGACAGTAGGATAGCTCGTCACACGATAGTGAAAACAACATATTTTGGCATCAGCTCTTGAATAAAACTTTCTAAGACGTTTTTGATACTCCAGCTTGAGTTCAAGTCATGTTGCTTTGAGAGCAAAATTTTCAATTAGTTTGTAATGAGATTCTCAGTTTGAGTTTTTTGTCTCTGACAACCTTCTCTAAAGGAAGAAAGAATGTCCCCGGCACGTCGCTGGCCAGCCAAATTCTGCTTTATTCAGTAGAAATAGGTTTTTTGCTATCCTTCTCTTTGATGCAGGTTGGAATGGAAGACAATTAGCCTTCCACCCCTGTTGTATTAGGCAACAGGCTCAAATACATTCCTGGAGTGGGATGTATTACACAAATGGCAGATATGTTTTCCCCATAGCTCATCTGATTCGACTTGGCTGGCAAGGGTTTGGCACAGCACACGAAAGCCAGAGGTGCAAAGATCAGGCTGACTCAGATGGAGGGGAGAATCTGACAGCAGTTGGAGAGCAGAGTCTAAGGGAGAGGCAGCAGCGGGACACAGGAATGTCACCAGTTGTAGGTCTTGAACGTGCACGGTAGGTTGGATTGCTCCCAGGCAGGCACAACACAGCAAGGTACTACCCTGCCTTGCCCAAGTAAACACCTACCTGGCACGCAGTGCAGGGGAAGTCAAGCTGCCTGTTCAAATGCTGCCCTCTGTGAAAAGTAGTGATGGGGCAGATGGGCTTGAATATCCTTTGGGCCCTTAACCTTACCCCCACCATGTCCAGGTCCACACTGGGATATCTGAGCACCTGCAAGTCTCTGAAGCAGATTCACCTGGGACTGGCCAGTGTCTGCAGGGAACACCCCGAGTGCAGTCACTATCATTGGGGTTTTCAGCATTGCTTTCATTTGAACGCAGTCCAAAAGGGGACCTCTGGGTAAAATGACTGCTTGGTGTTCGGGGGATGGTGAAGGTGAGACCCCGTTGGGACACTTCAGGGCTGTGAATTTGCTCCTTTGGCTCTTAGCTGAAAACAGAGTTCCTCCGCGTGAGGAATCACATGAAAGAGCCCTCCACAGGGCCACTACCCACGCAGGGTGCTGTAGTGTTTTTAAGGCTCTGCAGCTAATGAGATCCAATTTTCTGACAGGGAAAACGTGGCTGTAGCAGAGTCAGAGGGACTCAAAGGGACCCTGCAGAGCTGCCAACGGGGCCTGCTTAGTGCCTGCCCCCCTCCCCTCGCAGCAAGCAGTCCAAACAAAACAGAAGCAGTGGGACAAAGGGAGACACAGAAGCGTGCAGAGCGTGTGCCCGGCCATGCGTGTCTCTGTGTGTGTGCGTGTGCTGCACTGTGTGTGCCCGTACACGCGTGTGCACACGAGTGCGCGCCTTGCAGCGTGTATGTATGCGCGTGTGCCCAGCGGTGCGTGTGCCCTGCAGCGTGTGCGACCCGAGGGGTCCCGGCGGGGGTGACACCCCGCTGCCCCGCGTGACAAAGGCGGCGGCGCCGCCCGCGCTCGCGCCATATCACAACGGGGGCGAACATGCGGTGGCGGGAGGATTTTTTTTGTGAATGGAAGGCGGTGAACGTCGCCGCGCACCGCGCGCCGCCCCCCCTCCATTCATGCGGCCACGGGCGCGCGGGTGATGGGCGGGCGGGGCGGGGCGGGGCGGGGGCCCCCCCCCGCGCGCCGGCCGCCGCCGGCGTAGTAAAGGCTGCGCGACGGCGCGCGCGGGGCGTGCGCGAGCGGCGCGGCGGCGGGCGCGAGGGCGCGGTCAGCCGCTCCCCCGCCATGGTCGCCAACCGAGGGGCTGCGGGAAGATGGAGGCAGCGCGCTGCGCCGGCTCGTGTGCCACGCGACGAGGCCGGGGCCAAGGCGAGCGGCGCCGGGCCGGTGCTTGGTGCTGGACTGCCCCCGCCCCTTCCTGGCGCACAGCGCCGGCCACATCCGCGGGCGCTCAACGTGCGCTGCAACAGCGATCGGTGCGGCGGCGGGCGACAGGGCGCCCGTGAGCCTGGAGCAGTAGATCCTGCGGCCGAGGGCGAGGTGCGGGCGCGGCTCCGCGCCGGGCTCTTAACGCCGCCGTGGTCGTGTCGACGAGGCGCAGCCCGCGCCGCGGAGGCCCTGCGCGAGGACCAGCACGTGGCGCTCGTGTCGCGCGCCTCCGTCGCGCACGGGCGCGGCCGACATCCGCCTCCTGGCAGGTACCGGGGGGAAGCGCAATGGGGCGGGGAGGGAACACCAGGAATGTCCGATGGGACGAGGCCCGCGGGCAGCAACCACCGCCGCCTCCGCCCGGGAAGGGGGTCCGACCTTCGCTGAGCCCCGGGCAGGGCGCTCTCCGGGCTCCCCCCTTTTTTTTCCCTCCCCCCCCCTACGGCGGTCCTGCCAGAAGTTTGGGTAGGCGGCGGTTAAGGTTGGGGGGGGTCGCGCCCCCCCGAGGCCGTCGCCCCCAGGTGGGATCCCAGGGCGATCGGCAGCGCCGACGTTCCACCCGCGCGTGGGTGCCCGAGCGGAACGCAGTCCGAGCCGGACTGGGGGGAGCGAGGGGTGGGACAGGTCCCGTGTCTCTGCCTGGGACCGGCCCTGGGCAGGGCTGGCACAGGGACTCCGGGAGGCAAGGTACAAACCCAGGTGGAAGTGGGGAGAGGGAATCCCCCCACTCTTTGTTTGAGTTCATCCCCAGCCCCGCGGTGCAGAGAAGGCGTTTATGCGAGACCAAATAGCTGCTGTCACGCCGATGTCCCCTTGCAGTGGGCAGAAACCCCGGGGATGCCTTTTGCCACTACAGCAAGGATCAAGGCTTCCCCTCTCTGCCGTGTATTAAATGAGAAGCTGTGTGCATTTGGAGCTGCTGGTCCTGAGAATTGCCGTGAGGTGATTTAGAGGAGAGGGATGCTCAGCTGGGGTTCCTGGATGAGCTCTGTGGGGTTTTTTCTTTTTTGTTTACAGCCTGAGAGTCAATTTATTCGTTGGTTTACTTACAGCAGGGGTGAGGATGTGTATGCAGAGTAGCAAATCCATTAAGAGGCTTGATAGATGGAGGAGCTAGCACTTCTGTTGTACTAGGTACAGTAAAAACAGCAGGAGCTGTTCGGAGGATGTGATACGATGTGCTGCTGTGGGAGTGCCTGCACAGCAAGGGCTCACTTGGGAGCAGGCTTTTGGGTCCTTCACCATGAGCCACTGTGGTGCTGGGAGCCATGCATGTGGCAGGAAACGCTGCTCTGCTTCAAGGGTTGCCTGTGTCAGCTGAGAGCCTCTGGTGCCTCTGTGGTTTTCATGGGAGGTTGTCTGGGGTTTCCAGTCCTTTACTTTTAAGGAGTGGGCTCCTAGAGACTCAGTCTCGGCACTATAGACTTCTTCCTTGCTTACCACAGAGCTACTAAAAAGATCAGTCTTGCTCTGATTTCACAGGAGCCACACTAACCCAGAGCTGTGCATGCCCAAATGCAGCTTTGTTGGGTGTGGGTCATGATGAAGACCCAGATGTGTTTTGTGCACATCAGGATGCTCCAGGCTCACTGTGAAGCGGCCTGGCTGCGTGTTGCTTGGCAGTGGGGACCTGTGCAGCACAGTTCCTGTTCCGGGCAGCCTGGAGCTGCACACCCCTGCCTGGAACTGCTGGATGTGGTGCTTGGCTGAACAGGCATTAGGTCTGATGAGATATACTGAAGAGAAACATCTTTGACTATTGGAAAGGGCCTCTTTTTCTTTCCAAGGAGGGAGCCCATTTTTGCCCATCACCCTGGGCAGCTTTTCCCTCTCAGGATGCTGGGATGTGGGAGATACAGGGATTTTAGGACCGGATCCCTTGAAGTTGTCTAACAGGGTTTCTTGGTTTTGGATGCTCTGTCAAATCGAAGCAGTGGACTGTAAAGGGATGTCAGGCCATGGAAATGCAGGCTCTGCAAACTGTCCTGCCTGCGTGGGAGGGACAGTACAGTGCAGTGATGCATATTCACGGCTGGCTCTGCTTTAAGGTACTAGAGCCCTTCCGTGAGTGGGGGGAGGAAACCACAAAGGACACTGAGATGCTGGTAGTATTGGTCTCTAGCTGCCTGGGGATTCCTGGGCTACTTTGCCATTAATCTTTTGAATGCCTTGTTCGGGGCAGTCTCAGAGCTAAGGCTGGATAAGAAATATGTGTCCTGCTGTATGTGCTCTAGTAAGCTGAAATCTGCAGTCATAGGTCCTGCAGTTGGGTTGAGTCTTCAGGAACCATCCTGGGAGTCACGGCTTGGACTAGCTAGTGTCCTGTGGTGATAGTAAAATACCTGATTTTTGTTGATTTTAAGGCTCAAGGTCAGACTTTACACGGATGTCAGGCTTGTTATTTGATTTGAATGAGAGAAGCAGATCTCACCAGAAGCATTTATTTGCAGCCAACACTGCAGTTTCCCTGTCCTGGGAACTCAGTGGGATTTGCTTTTGTTTTGCGTGCCATTAGGAAGATCTGAGGTCACCTTTGCTTATGCCTCTGGCAGCAGGTCAAAGGAACAAGGTGCTCTATGTTCAGCTTGCTCCCATGTCCTTGAGAGGCAGCAGACACCTCTGGAGGGCAGCTTTGCTGTGGGTTTAGCTTCACTGTACCTGGCCAGTGCCAAGGCTTCCGTGGTCTGTTGTTTTGGGAGCTCTGGGCTGAAGGGTCAAGCTGGGAAAGTAGCAGACCTGCCTGTGCTTTGTGACAGAATGATGTGTCCAGGGGAGCTGGGAACTGAAAACAGTCTTTGGCCGTGAAGTAGTTTTCCCATTTAAGTCTGAGGATGCTGGTAACAAACCCTCTGTTCATCATCTTAAGAGAGTAACGTTGGCCTCAGTCTGGGGTTTTGGCCAGCGGTGTGTAGGGGACTAAACCCTGGACCAGAGACTTTGGGTAGCCAAGATCATTACAGAGCTCTTGGTGCTCTTGCTCCAAGGGAGTAGTGGGGGCCTCAAGGATTCCCCTCTTGCTGCCAGGAGCCTGGTTGCTCATCCTGGGGCAGACCACTCTCTATTACTGTAGCATCATCTAGTGGCCAAGGGCATGGTGAGACACATCAGTTCCAGCTGTGCTGTTTTGGAATACAGTGAATGTAGCCTGGGATAATACTTTGCTCCTCTCTTCTTACAGGGGGCTATGAGCGCTTCTCCTCGGAGTACCCTGAGTTCTGTGCAAAAACCAAGTCCCTGAGCAATGTGTCACCCCCCACCAGTGCTGAGCCCTTGGATTTGGGCTGCAGTTCCTGTGGGACCCCCTTTCATGACCAGGTATGTGTAGAACGCCAGTGCTTAGCTATTTTGACTGCTCCTTCCAGCATTGCCACCTGGTCCTGCTGGAGTCTCTCTGTTCTCTCTCAGCTGGGGCCTGCAGAGCCAGAGCCCTGCTTCCTTTCCTCTCCTGGGAGAGCATGATGGTCCTCCTGGTCCCAGGGTGTTTGCAAGCCTTGGGGAGTGGACAAGCCCAAATCCTGTTAACCCACACCTGCCTGTTTCTGAACGGGACGAAGAAGGGGAGGGCTGAAATAGGTTTAACAGCTCGGGAAGGCAGCCTCTGCTCCCTCTTTTGAGGGCCCTGGATCAGGTGCCAGGTTCCTGCACAGTTCAGGGTCTCCAAGCCTTCTGGATGTTTGTCCTGCCCACGGCTGTCCTCTGGTCACCCCCATATCTGTTGTTTTTCTCTGTAACAGGGTGGGCCTGTGGAAATCCTTCCCTTCCTCTACCTTGGCAGCGCCTACCATGCCGCCCGGCGGGACATGCTTGATGCCCTGGGCATCACAGCCCTGCTGAACGTCTCCTCAGACTGCCCCAACCACTTTGAGGGGCACTACCAGTACAAGTGTATCCCTGTGGAGGATAACCACAAAGCTGACATCAGCTCCTGGTTCATGGAGGCAATTGAGTACATTGGTGAGTGCATGTGCAGAGGAGTTGTGTCCATGTGTGTTTTATCACGGGGAGGTTCCTGCCTCAAAGACCTGGAACCTTTGGCTCAGAGGGGGCTGGTGTCTGGCAGGGTCCAGGCCATTGTTCGCACTGGTGGGAGGGAGGTCAGCCACCCACCTGCAGGTTTGGTGAGGAGTTGGGCTTTGCTGGGTGTCAGTCTCATGTCTCTTCCCTGTTGCCCTCCAGACTCAGTGAAGGAGTGTTGTGGCCGGGTCCTGGTCCACTGCCAGGCTGGTATCTCCCGCTCAGCCACCATCTGCTTGGCTTACCTGATGATGAAGAAGCGAGTCAAGCTAGAGGAGGCCTTTGAGTTTGTCAAGCAGCGCCGGAGCATCATCTCCCCTAACTTCAGCTTCATGGGGCAGCTGCTGCAGTTTGAGTCACAGGTGTTGGCCACCTCATACGCAGTGGAAGCTGTCAGCCCCTCGGGGACACTGCGGGAGCGGGGCAAGGCCACCTCCACCCCCACCTCTCAGTTTGTCTTCAGCTTCCCAGTGTCTGTTGGTGTCCATGCCACCCCCAGCAGCCTCCCATACCTGCACAGCCCCATCACCACGTCGCCCAGCTGTTAGCTCAGGGGCTGAGGCCAGCCAGGCAGACAGTGCCAGGCGTGGAGGGGGCACACAGGCACAGAGCCCTGTGATGTTAAGCAATAGTGCCGGACACTGCCATTCATCCTGGACTCAACGTCTTTTTCGTAGGGAAATTTCTTACCTCATCTTGGTTTGTTTGCTTTTTATTGTCATGTTTTGAAAGCACGAAAGTTGTAAAAGCCACAAACCCTGACATTGTCCAGGCTCTTTGGGGGAGGAAGAAAAATTATATACTGGGTTTCCTCAAGTGCCTGGTCTTCATCTGTTTCCATCCATATTTTACTGTCTTGTGTTTTAAAAAAAGATACACCTCCCCTTCTCCCCACGTTTCTGCCCCTAGCTCACCCAGGGTGAAAAGGGAGCACACCCTCTTTTTATTGTGCAGCAGTCTTCCCCCTTGCACAAGGAAACCTGGGTTGTGTGTGTCGTGGGTGCTGCTCACTTGAGCAGCAGGTAGACTGGGTGACAAGCAGAGCTGCAGGCAGGGCCATGGGGCAAGCATGAGTGGTGGCAGGGGCTGCCTGCACTCAACCTCAGCCATGCCAGTGGCTGGGGAGATCAGGCAGTAGCTGGCAGGCACCTGCCAAATCACCAGCTGAGCCCATTCCATTCCAGTGGGGGAGAGCAGTCTCTGTGGTTGGGAAGTGGTTTGGAGGGGGAAATACAGTCTGAAATGCCTTTTCTTGCCTCTGTGGATCACTGGTTTCTGCAAAGCCTAGGTCCAATCTCCTGTGGCTTTAAGATGAGAAAAATGGGGTGGGGCAGCAGTCTGGGCTGCTTTTCATCACTTTGTTGAGTTTCCTCTCCACCCATCCCACTGCTGCTCTTCTTCCAAAAGAAGCAGGATGGAACATGGGTGGGCTGTAATGGAAGAGAGTAGCTGCTGGGTGGAGGACAGGCTGGCCCAGAGATGTCATCCATCCAGCATTTTCAAGCTTTCCTCCACCTCATGACCAGCGTCTCGCTCACCTGTGCAACATTTCTGCAGCTTTTGGTCCAAGCCTAGAAAATGCCTCATCTTCAGCCCACCTGGAGCCTTATTTCCCACCCTACCTCTGTCCTTCCCTGCAGTCCAGTTCAACACACAAGATGCCTGTGTGGCTGATGTACATATGTATGGTTTTGTTCTTTTTTTTTTTTCTAGAAATTAACTTTTTATTTATTGCCTGAGGGAGGGAGGAAACACTGTTTGGAGAAAATAAAAATAAAACTGTTTTCAACAGTTGTGGCTGGAGCAGGTTTGTCCTAAGACCAAAACAGAATAGCTGGTTTTGTACACACTTCACTTTCACAGAGCAACTGTTAAAAATGTATTTATTGAATTTTAAACTATTACAAGTATTGCAGATCAGACATTTAGCCAAGCACATTTATAGATCAAACTCAGTTGTTACAGAGATGTTACCTAAAGTCCACCATGTAGGTAGGCTGAGAACCTGCCCATCGTCTTCAACTTAGAGAGAAGGTAAAGGAGGAAATAAATAAATGATATCCCAGCTTCAGGTAATTGGCAACCAAGAGAGGACACATACAGGGCTAGTTATGAAAACAAGTTTTACAAAACAAGGTCTAGAAATTCAGTCCCCCAGGTACACTGCCATTTGGGTTGCCAGAGAAAGCAATTAGGAATGACGATGCACAAGCTCATGGGACTGCAGCACAGAAAATCCCCATTTCAATTTCCAAAGCTGAAACATCTGCAGATGTTAAGAAAGTGTCAAAATTATCTTGTAATACAGAGACTCTAATACTCTACATTAGTAATTAATGGGACCAACACTAAAACTCACCACCAACAGGTCCAGCAAGACCAGTACATCAAAACCAGTCAGATAATACAACCTGACAGGCATATGTGTTAGCGCAACAGGAAAGGCATCTGCTTCTCACATCCCCTACTGATTCATGGGCTCATTCACCTTGCTACAGAGATTTTAACACACATACACTGTTCCCTGATCCTCTGGGTTTCACATCTACGTGTTCAAGACAGGTGGGAACGCCACCACTGCACCTCTGTGCACGTGTCCTGATGCTCTCTGAAAGACCAGGAGAACATGCTCTGGGACTGTGCCAAGCCACCACCTCTGAACAATGGATTCAAGTCTGTGGAGGTTCACAAGCCAATTCCTACCTGAGGCAAGAACTGAATCTGTGCTTTCTCATGTCTTCCCTATCGGGGCTGCAGCATAGCTTAAAATGCTGCAAAAATACCTTAACATGACTGAAGCATGCCTTAGATGCGTCTCCTTTTAGATTTCTGAGCTAGATTTTCTGTAGCAAAGCAGCATGGAAACGGAGAAATCCCACTGAAAATAAATTCACACATTTCCTGACATTCAGCTTCTGAGAATGATTAGCAATGCTCAAACTAATCTGTTTTGTGGCTGAACCCTTCCTTTTAGTCATCTTGTAAAAACCTCTTCTGGGCAATTTCTGTAAACAGTCCCATATGGAAATTCTAGGCAGTGCCTGAACTGTGCAGGAACTCTGATGTCACTGCAGGGATGCAGGAGTCTTTTTTGAGATTTGCCACTGTTAAGTAGTTCCCAAAGGCCATGCGGTGGCACATGTTAGCATCCCTCAGCACTTCAGGAATTCACAGAGAGCAGACGCCTCCTGTAACCTACAACAAACACTAGGAGCAGCTGCTTTCCAGAGCCAAGAAAGTGTCCTTCTCCAGAAGCTGCTCTGTCCCATATACCACACTCCTTTTCTGTGCCTGCTGCCCACCAAGGCCAGCAGTGCACAACATTTTGTGGGGCTTTCTTTTTGCTTCAGTGTAGAATTTTGGGGTACTCTGGTTACCAACAAGCAAAGTGTAAGTTTGCAGGCAAAATAAATTCCTGCTATATAATGCAGTGGGATTCAATTGCATCACATGCAAACACTCATAACAGAAGTTAGAAAACCATTGCTTATTCCTTGGACTACAGACCCATAGTGACTGCAACATGGTGGAACTAGTATAAGGGGTTTGTAACAGTCTCTGTGGAGCTGGGATCAAACATGATTGGTTGGTAAAAATAAGGATTGGAAAATAAAATATACCTTATTAAGGTACTGTACTCTGCTTTTAAACCTAACAGAAGTTTTGCTGACAGCATTCAGATTACAATGTCGCTCTGCACCAGATATATAATTCATCAGTCTCATAGAAACAGTTTCAGCAATGGAGGGCAGAATCCTCCCGTGTTTGTTATGTGGTGAAGTTTCTTTCAGTTTTGCCTATTAAAGTCCTGTCTCAAACTGCACAGAAGTTTCAAAATGCTGCCTCAAAGGGACACTGACAAAAATCAACAGGCCTGAGAGACAAATTGCCCCTTTCCCCAGCACACACTGTGTTCTGTCCCAATGGGAATAGCTCTTTCTAGAGCCCGTGAGGGGTGCCCAGGCTCCCCAGCCTATGAGATGGCTTAGCCCAGAGTGTTCGTACAGCCTTAGCTCCTACTGTGCCTCCACTTGTGACTCAATGCTGCAATTAAGCATCCCATTGTCAGGGAACTGCACTTCTCAGGAGGTCAAAAGCTTAATTTCTCAGGAGGCAGCAGCTGCCTGGTTATGGGGGCATGGCATTTTTAAGGTCCCATTGAAGTTAACTCCCCCAGCTAAAGCAGCAGCATCTGTACCAATCTGCCAAATACAGCTCTACCACCAAAACCACAACCAGGTTTTTCATGGGTAACTTTGATATTGATGGGCAGATCCTCACTTTGTTTGAAACTGTAAGAGGAGCTACAACAACATACGCTACTCCTGCACAGGTTTCTACAACACACGGACGCATCATCAGGCCTGGGTATTCCTCTATGTCTGGCCACAAACAGATATGAGATCACGTCATTACAAGACAAAAACCACTGCAAAATTATTTCCTCGCACAGCACCTTTACTCTGCACAGAACATCAGATACGTTAACACTGGCAGTTCAAAGATACTGGAAAGTAGAATCAGAGAATCACAGAACATGCTGAGTTGGAAGGGACTCATCAGGATCATCGAGTCCAACTCCTGGACACTCCAAGAGTCACACCACAATGCCTGAGAGCATTGCCCAAATGCTTCTTGAACTCTGTCAGGCTTGGTGCTGTGACCACTTCCCTGGGGAGCCTGTTCAGTGCCCAACCACCCTCTGGGTGAAGAACCATTTCCTAATATCCAACCTAAACCTCCCCCAACTCAGCTTCATGCCTTTTCCTTGAGTTCTGTCGCTGGTCACAAGAGTGAAGCGATAGGTACCTGCCCCTCTGCTTCCCCTCATGAGGATGTCGAAGACACCAATGAGGTCTCCCTTAGTCTCCTCTTCTCTAGGCTATTTTTATCCTCTAGAAGTTCAAGGCTGCAGAAGAAATCCAGACTAGCCATTAGTTCAATCAGCACACAGGAAACAACAAGCAAGAACAGCATCCAGTGCGGGCTTGATGGGGTTTTCCGTTTTTAGATTTGTTCTTGTTTTTGAAAGATGTAAAGCTTTTAACTTCCATTTTGCTCACCTAAGCAGCACAACTGTTTCACCATTTAAAACTATGTCTAACTGGGGACAGTGAGCAATACTCGCTCTGGCCACTATCTGAAATCCTAGTGTAGATAGGCACATTCCCTCATTCCATTATTAACTAAATTAGAAACAAACCCCAAACTTTAATGGTGATTACAAAGCTTCAAAGCCTAGTGGTGATCTCTGCAATCCTAACACTATGAAACAAGTAGCCAAAATACAAGCACCCGATTTTATTACTGAAATTTGTTTAAAAGGACAACTAGGCTACAGCCTGGCTGGGACTTTAAAGCTACATATTTAATCAGGTCACAAAATGAAGTGAGAACCATATATCCACTGCCAGCTCAAGAAAAATAAAACTCAAAGTTCAAGATCTGTTGGAGTATTGCTATTTCTAAGGTTTTCTTTAGAGATACTACAAGCGGATGATGTTCAGGTAGACATATTGCATCAAGTGACTGATTTTACAGTGGGTGAAATTCCTTATGAAGATAACTTGCTTCAGCATTAATGCCTTAATGTTAAAAATAAAAATGTTGTGTCCTAATGCTGAAAGTGAAAAGCTCTTCAGCTTTATTTTATCCAAACATGTCAGCAAAATCCCACTTGTGAGTAGCACATATATTTTTATAAATTAAAAGCATACTATTCTGTCGTTTTCTTGCTTTAAGGGGGATAAAACCTGAGTGCATGAACTGGATCATCAGATACTAAATAGTGCTGGTTGATAGGGAAATATACAGCGTGTTGTGTTCAAAGGAACATTTTTTCCTCCAGCTGTTACATGGTCAACACTGAAGCACATGTCCTGGTATTGGCTGTTAGGAAAAAAATTAACAGGTCTCGATTTTCAACCTTCTCTGAAACTGTAAAACACCACAAAAAAAGAAATTGCTTGCTACTTTTGTTAAGTGCACGTCCATCATGAAGGGGACTTTTGAAACTGTTTGATTCTGTGCTACGCAATGCTTAAAAATAATTTTCTCCTACCCTGTAAAGTAAACCTGGGAACTTGGGAAGAAGGGAATTAAGTGAATAAATCCTAGCTTTGTTCTCTGGTATACCTGCAAACAAATCCACTTGCCAACTGATATTTTAAAATTTCATTCTCATCAAAATGTAAAATGGATATCTAAAATAATTATTACTTTTGTAAATACCTTAAGTTCTTCAACTGTGATGTCACACGCAAAGATGTGACATGAAACTACTATAACACACTCTCCCTTACCAGCCTAAAACCCATTTACTGGGTCTCATATTATAGAGGAACATGAACTAGATATGCCCTTGTGTATGAAATCTGACTTTTCACCTGCTATCTCCCAGAAACCCATACGCCGCTGTAACTGGAGAACATTTCACAAGCTGCATGTACTTAATAGGAGCCTTATAAAATGTTCTTTTAGGGATGCCAGCAGAGGACATGGACCTGTTTTATGATGTTCTTCCACACACAAGAGCTGGTTTTACCCTTGCAAACACTTTCTGGTTTTCCCCAGAAAACTCACACAGACAAAGCAGAGAACTATCATGATTTGTCTCCACTCTAAAGTTACACTCACTCATATTATTGTTTGCTCAGAGGTGTGCAAAAAACCCCTATATTGAAGAACTTGACCTAGCCCCTCCTCAGATGAAATTTATATTGCATTGTTAATGATTTTAGTCAACTCGACTTTTGTGCAAAATATCTTCAAGAAGGTTCCGGCTCAACTTCAGAATACAAAAGAAGAATAAATAGGATCTCTTGACAACAGAAAATCAATGATGTATGTTGAAAAGAAAATGATGGGCTTAATGCAATTTATCTGCAAATAAAATAACTAGAATAGTAGTGTCTGAAATTTTAACATGTGAGATGGCACCAGTAAAGATTTCCATTTGCACAATAATGTTCCCAAGGTCTAGATCAAAACAATATTATTTTATACACGGTAACTGCAGAGACTAGGAGCCTGAGATATGTTATTAAAAGGCAGTCCCTTGTAAACTTTCCTCAAAAGGAACAGTAGCAATTGAGTATGCAAGAGTTACTCGTATCATATTCATCAAGACAGCAATGCTTTATAAAAAACATACAGCTTATTTCCAGGTTGTTAAGAATTTTATGATACTGATTTTCTGAAACATGTATCCATCCAGTCCAAGATTGAAGCCACATCCTTCTTCACTGCTCTGAAGCTACTAGGTCTTTTGCTCTGCTGCTGTTGCTGTCTGTGAGGGAGCTTCTGGTTTCACAATCTGGTATGTAATGAGATATTCTGGATATGCCTGAAAGTAAAACAAGAAAAAAAAACAGTGCTTTATGCAAGGGTACACTCAGCAAGTTCCCATTTTCTTGCATTTCACTAAACAGTGCCCAGAAAGGACAGTGCAAGAATCGGCTCTGTGTTCACAGCATGCAGAAGAAAAAGTGGATTTCAAACCTAGCCAGCAATAAGTGGGAACTGCTCAATGTAGTTAATACTTCGGTTAATATACTAGTAGAAAGAAAGATGTTTCTTCCATGCAGGTACTGCCAGAAATTCTGTGTGTAACAGAAACTCAGAGTTACTCTCCTTGTTAGCTAATCCTACAGATCAGTCAGGGCCTATAAATTACTCAAAAATCTCAGACAGTCTGACCCCAAAAGGCTCACTAACTTGCCATGTGACCTGCAAATTCCTTTACAGGCAGTAAGACAGTTGGCCCACCCAAAGCACATAACCCAGTCAGTCATCTGTCCAGTGTTTTCTGAAGACAGCTGGTAGTCGGTTCAGTCCCAGAACAAGGCTAAAGTTGCTGGAGGGTAGAGCCCCATTCAGAGGAACCTAGACAGATGAGAGGAGACTGGGCCTACAGAAGCCTCATGAAATCCAGCAAAGGCAAATGCACCTGGGACGAAGTCCCTGTAACACTGCAGGATGGGAAGCCACTCTGCTGAAAAAGTGCTGGAGGTCCTTGGGTGACAGCAAGCTAAAGCAGAATCAATAGCATGTCCTGGCAGCAATAAAGGCTACCATCATCCTGTGGTACATCAGCAGCAATGTTTATTCAGACTGCTGTTTATTCAATATTCACTTGACCACATCTAGAAAACTGCATACAACTTTTGGGCCCTCCAATACTAGAAAGATGCCAACAAGCTGGAGACAAGTTCAGCAAAGGACCAATAAAATAGTCAGGGGGAGAGAGCACAGGATAAACAAGAAGAGGCTAAGGGAGATGGGCTTGTTCAGTCCAGAAAAGAGAAGGCTTTGTGGGACCTCATAGCAGTCTTCCATTACGTATAAAATGGAGAACACAGATTTTCTGAGATGCACAGCCCAAGAATGTGATTAATTAAGACAGGGAAGATTTCTATTTCATACAAAGAACACATTATTTTACTGCGAGGATAAGTAATCAAAGGAACAAGCTGCTGTAAGAGGCTGTGAAACACTATTTGCTGAGGCCTCCAAGACCTGCCTGGTCAAAGCAAACTCTCAACAATCTGGCCTGGATTCAGTGTGAACAAGAGGCTGGTCAAGGAGACCTCCCCAAGCTTCCTTTGAACCTGAAGTTAAGATTATATAACACCTTAGCACAGAATCATAGAATGGTTTGGGTGGAAGGGATCTTTAAAGATCATCTAGTTCCAAGCCCCCTGCCATGGGCAGGGACACCTTCCACTAGACTAGGTTGTTCAAAGCCCCATCCAGCCTAGCCTTGTATACTTCCAGGAGTGGAGCATCCACAGCTTCTCTGGGCATCCTGTTCTAGGGCCCAAGACAGAGCCCTGAGGGACACCTCTCATCACCAGCCTCCACCTGGACATAGAGCCACTGATTACAACCCTCTGGCTGCACCATCCTGCCGAATCCTTATCCACAGAATAGTCCGCCCTTCAAACTTGGAGATAAGGATGTCATGTGGGACATGACAAGTAGATGACATCAGTCCATCTTCCCTTGTCAACCATTGCAGTCACTCCATCATAGAAGGTCACCAGATTGGTCAGACACGATCTGCACTCACTGAAGCTCTGCTGGCTGTACTGGATCAGCTCCTTGTCTTGTATGTGCCTTAGCACTGCTTCCATGAGGATCTGTTCCATGATCTTCCCAGGCACAGGAGTGAGGCTCACTTGTCTGTAGTTCCCCAGGTCTACTTTTCTCCCCTTTTTAAAAATAGGAGTGATGTTTCCCTTTTTCCAGTTGCTGAGTTCCTCGCCTGGTGGCCATGACTTTTCAAATATGATGGAGAATGGTTTGCAACATCAGCCAACTCCCTCAGGACCCTGGGATGCATGTCATCAGGCCCCACAGACTTGTGGCTATTCAATGTCATTCAGTGGTCTTACAGCCACCCAGTAAGCAAACCACTTTTCTAGAGCCAGGGTCTAGCTGAGTTATTTAGATCAAATATCAGCTTCTGAAGATTGCTGTGCTACTCCAGCTGCCATTTAAGGGCAGTCTCTGTCACTGCTGGGAATATAGATGTAAAAAGCCCAGAATCCTGAAGATGTACAAGAGCCCCAAAAATGCATGTGATCATGATACTGCAGTAATGCAGTGAAATGGAATGGGAGAAGGAGAGCCTACTGAGAGAAACCACAATTCTTAATAGGCTCTAGCAGTGCAGCACAGGGGAAATCAGGAAATTCTGCATGGTATAAATCAGAGCAGTTCAGTGGATGGGAGTAGCATTTGCTGGCTAGATACAGTTTATTTCCACATTTAAATGAAAAAAAAAATTAAAAATCTAATCAACCACCTTATCACAGCACACTTGGTCTGGAAGTCAGTCACATCCCCTCTCCAGCTCCAAGCTCTGTCCTTCCATAAGCCCAGTCCTTGCTAACTTACATACCTGTTCTCCCCTATAGATAACGTATTCAGCATACGCAAGTCCATTCACGCTTGGTCTGCCGATAACAGAATGGTGCCCTGGAGGGGCATGAGCCATTTTCATTGTGCTGAACTGAAGAAAGGATTTTCCAAGGGTCACTCTACAGAACAGCATTTGTCTAAAAGGAAAAAAGAAAATATAATTTTTCAAATATCTTACTAGGAGTTGTATGCTTCCAGAACAATTTCAGTCTTTTGAGTTTACTTTGTTACAATTCATTTTTCAAGGCTTTTTAGAGAAACACTTCTAGAAACCAGTTCTAAGACTGTATGAAACCTGTCACAAAAAATCTTTCACGACACACAGAAGGGAAAACACACACTTCATTTAGCCCTCACATGGAGGCTTGTTCTAGTTCACCTTATATAAAGCTGTTGAAAGAAGCTGAAACTCTCTGTGTTCCTATCAGCAGGGTATGGACAGGTGTCAAAGTGCGAGAAACACATTGATCTACTCCAGTACAAAACAAAGCTGTGATTAAGTCCTGCTGGCTACCTCCAGAATTATCTGATTCACAGTACAACACTGTACTGCTGACCACCACTTTGCACTGCAGTTTTGTTCTGAGAGTGCCTGGAGTTTAATTGCTATTTTCCCCTGACTCTTCATTTTCAAACTTGCTGTTTCAAGCCTCTTTCCTGACCACAGCTCACTTTGATTTATACTCACTGCATGCTTACATGTAATTTTTGACCTTCCTGTGGGACTCACTGAATTTATATCCTTTTTTGTTCAGCTTTGACAAATGGAAAACTGCGTTTTTCCTGCCATGACCAAGCTCAAGTGGCCATTCTTTCCCTACAAGTCATCCTGGGCCAGGATTGCAAAAACCAGGACAGCCAAAATTACATATGGGGAACTCTGCTGGACTCATACCTGTGACAGATATAACAGGACCTGTCTTTGTGTGTGGGACAGCCTGTTCCTCCCCCTATTCCATACACATATTGATTGCTTTTTGAGGAGTTCTCAGCAAAGTAAATTCCAGCTCCAAACATTCCTCCAATGTATGCATGCCTTTCATCAAATCCTTTGTGAATGATAGCATTAATAAAAGGAGACCCTAGAAGAGAATGACACAAAAAGATACATACTTGTTAAGTTTTATAGTAATACAGGACTCCATGTCAAGAGGAGTTTATCTGCCTCAAATAGACCATTAAATACCAGAAAGCGTGCTCAGTCAGCTGGAAGGGGGCGATACCCAGCAGGATGCAGTGATGTGTGGGATTTATCATTATATACCAAAATCCCACGTGTGACTCATTTCTTACTCATTTCACAGATCTCATTAAAAGGCTTTCCCCCTACTCGCATTTCAGTGCAATTTATCTTGTCAATGCACACCTTCTCCAGCAGTCAGCACTGGTTAAGATGGGGCAAGATGTCAAGACAACCATATCCAAAACCAATTTCCTATACAGAATCATAGAAGAATCTAGGGCAGAAGGACCTTCAGGCAACTGTCACTTGTAGGCACTTCTAAAGAATTCTTGCTGAAACTCATAGCTGGTTTTGATTCCTTTCCCTGATGGCTTGCCTGAATCAGCACCAGGGTAAAACACTTTTACTGTGTGCTGCTCTCCTCATTCAGAAGATACCATGTTTTTCTCATAGCAATGTAACATCCGCCCAGCAGCTTTACTGGAAATGACTAAGATATGGCTTAGCAAAAAAACCTTCCTTTTTCTTAAAATAACAACAACAACAAAAAGTATTTTTTTACCTAGTGTAGCTTTTTGAATTGCAGTAACCATACAGACTAACTCCACCACTCCCCCATCCCCAATGCACCCTCTGCATTTCAAGTGTAGATATACAATTATTTGTACAGGATAGTGACATAGCAACATTAATATTGCCTGTGGGTCCTTGTAGGGCTTAGGGTTTTTTGTTAAATTCCAATACATACAAAGAGACACTACTTCCTTACCGTGAAACAACATGCGTTCGTTGTGATGATTATGATTCTCCTCTGAGACCTCTTTCTGTCTGTGACAGAATCTCTCCCGCAACTTCTTGTTCACTACCTTTTGAATCTGCAGTGGTACAATAAGTCCAACCATACTTGAATTGGAATTGAAATGGAATACAGTTTCACAGAGTTCACATAAATTCAACAGGGAAACTGAGAGCAAGACATGAGAAGGGTACAAAGAAACCCCCAGCCTGTTCTGCACACAAGGCTGAAGTCTTTCAAACAGCTCTGTAGTGCACACTTACAAACGGTTAAAACTAGTGTGAAATTGCAGCCTAAGTTGTCAGGTTTAAGGACAACTTTCAGGCTTCTTCTCTTGAGGCCTGCAATACCACAAAGAACTAGAAACTGTCTGAAACTCCTTCCCTCTCTGCTTTGAGCTCTGTTGAACAATCTAGTCTAGCTTTTTGAAACTAGCTGTCTAGTCAAGGTTTATTTTTTATGAAAAGAAACAACTTTTGAGGAAAAAAATAAGGATGTGCTGTTTAATCTGTCCTGAGATATTGTTTCAGCCACACGCTCATACTACTGTGGTTTCTCTTAAGGACTTTACCTTTGGTTGGGAGTGGGATGGAAAGCAAAGTTTACTTTGGGATGTATGATCTACTGGATCAAGTTGCAAAGGCTCTGCACAGGTTTACTTTTCAAACAGATAGGCACCATGGGTTTTCTGGAGCTCAGAAATCAAGTTCTGTTCTCATTTCTTCTATTTCTTTCTCCCCCCAAAAAGCAACCAGAAAGTGTACTTTCCCTCAGAAAGACAACATACTGATTTCTGAAATAACAGGGCTTATAAAACATATTTTTATAGTTAGTAAAAGCAAAGAAGGAGGTGTCAAGATCTAAGACTGCATAGGGAGAAACATTTATTAAAAGTCACGACCATCCTTTCATACACCCCTCCCCCAAATCTTCTTTAAAGAGACAAAAAAAGACTACACTGAGAAAAAAAACCAGATCTGGGTTGCAAAGTCAAATACAGAAGTTATAGACTTCTGAAATTTAATCAGGTTGTGAAAAAGTCAGATTCTTCACCACCTCTGTCTTCAACAACAGTTCTTCAGATTCCTTTAAGAGCCCAAGTGGACTTCTCCCTCATTTCACATGCAGAGCACACATTTAGTCTATTTTTAGCATCTAGCACTTGCTTTAACTCTGTTCCTGAATATTATTTCAACAAAGAACTTTAAATATAAAAGGGTGATCCATTAAACCAATTCTGCCTGCTGGCACAGATACTAACATAATTTACCCCATAAAAGTAAGAGGTTCTGAAACTTACCCTGATGACATTGTATCTGTTGAAGATACCACCAGCATTTCCACCATCTCGATGCTCCCGGATTGTACTTTGCATCTACATAAAAGAACACAACTGAATGTTCAGCACAAAAGCTTGCTAGCAAGGTAAAGTATCCATGCAGTGTCTCAGAATATCACTGACAACAACGGGCAATCTTGACTGAAAATTAATTAAAAGGTGTAAAAAAACACTTCAATTTTAAACTGAGGTACACCTTAATTTCTCAAGTACCCCACATCCTACACTGTTCCACAGTAAAGAAGTTGGATGATGCAATTATCCAATCTTGTAATAAAAATCTACATAGGAAAAAGGAGAATAATGGTACTTGCTTTCCAAATTATATACGACTGGAAAATCTGCTTTAGATTAGAAAAAAACAATCCTTGAAAATGAATATACAAAAATATCACTTTGAAGTAATAACAAATGTGATTTTAATGAGTTTAGGTTGCATTTCTTAGTGATAGGAAAATGGCTGTACTGTAAATTTTCCTATGTCGTTAGCAGATCCTGAGAATTTTAATGGTTTCATTGTGTCTTTTCCAGAAGTATTTATAGCTACAGCAACAATATTTAGTAACAGTTCAAATAAACATCCCAATTTACTATGGCAAACAAGTGACCCTTTCTGTCGGAAAAAGTTTATAAAAACAATCTGCACAAACTCCAGTTTATGAAGTTACTAATAAAAAATATTCCTGCCTTAACTGGCACCGATACTGAATATCTAGACTTTAAAAAAGACTACAAGATTTCTGTGCTATAGTGTAGGAACATGACACAAATAGCAGATGCACAGTAAAATGGAGTTTCTTCCAAATACAACTCTTCAGGAAGTCTCTTTTCTGTTGTCATTTTTGCTTTCAAAATCGTATCTGCTTGTAGTTTACTTAAATAAAAGAGCATGTGTGTGTGGGAGGCAAAATTGCAGTCAATGCTCAATTATCCAAGAGCTGTTTATCTGGGTTACTGATTAACCAAGCCACTGAGACAAGAGAAAACAAGCTGGTTCACTTGCAGAAATAGCTTGAGCACAGAAAATACCTAGAGAATTGCAAGGTCTTGATCTCTTGGTCTTTATGCACAGCTTTTGACTTTTGCAGGTCCACCTATCTATGGAAAGCTGTGGAAACCCTTCCTATGAGACAACATTCAAAACACAACAACAACAAACTGGAATAACACTAAGTGAGCAAACAGACCACTCGTTAAAAAAATTAGCAGGACACAGCAAAATAATTCCTATCATTGCTCTATGTGAAAAGACAAATGACGAGGCCTAAACTTCATGTCAGATCTACGCAATTCACACACCAAAGCCTATCTCATCACTTTCAAAATGTATTACACTTTAGTTCTGACAGGTTATAAATGAAAAGAGAAATATACAGCCACTGAAGCATTAAGAAAGGGACTTGGATTACCTCCTCTTCTACGGACTGATACTCCTTATCGTCAGGAGCAAGGTCAAGGAGAATGGTCCCCTGACTCACACAGTGGAAAGTCAAATAAGGATTAGTGCCTGCAAAGAGAAGGAATGAAAAGGAGCACAAATCAACAGGAAAAACCAATACCAGCTCTATTTGTATCCATCATCATCATTACTCTTCTTAAACAACCCCAGCACAGCAGGAAATGAAAAATAAACACAAGGCAGAAGCATAACCTCAAAAAAATAAAAAGCCTTTCGTTAGCAGCAGAGGCTTTAAAAGAGAGAAGAAAAATGCATGTGGGACATAATTGCACTTTATTGCTTCTGCTTTCAACAGAAGCATCTCAGAAGTGTGGGGCAGCTAAAACTCCATCAGATCCACCCTTCAGGATACAACTGGCCTGTGGTAGGTACATAGGGCAAACCAATCCAATAGCTCCTGCCTGGGTGAAACAGGGTGCCAAGAAACAGGCACAGCTTCCAAGGCTGCCTCAGGGGTGTCCATTCCCTGGAAAGGCAAGTGATCACTTGGTCCTGTATCTCCTGAATATATTCTTTACCTGTCACAACCCACTCAGCCACCATGTCTGCCAGCAAATACACTTTCCTGACATCTAGATTCTTTCAAGTCCTGGTGACAATGCCTACATTTAGAGAAAGATCTACATCTGGGAGCCTGTTATATGCAACAGTTAGACTAACCAGTAAAAGTGTCATATTTACCTTGCTGCCCTCCTAGAAGTCTCTCCACACCTTTTATTAATTTGTGGCGGTGTCCATAAGCATTGATCCCAATTTCTTTAAGCTCCTCATGCCCCATGTCTGCCAACACATCCAGGGTTATCTGGAAAGATGTAAGACCACAAAAATCACTTACCAAACCTAGCCCAACTTCCAAGGCTGAAGACCTATCACCTCAGAAAATGGACTGTATTCATGATGCAACCAAAACCTTATATATGTTTAATGGTTTTTTCACTTCTAATTGCTGCCACCTTCTGGCAAACCTCTCCCTATTGCAGGACCATACCCAGCTGCTACAGTGTGAAGCTGTGCAAAACTTTTACTTCTCTTAAACCAATTAGCATGAGCCTGTTCTCATAAAAGGTTCTCACAAGCATTTTTACTTAGGTAGAAGGAGGATGCAAGGAAATGATGGGACAAATATGGGAGTATTTTTGAAGCGTTCAAAGTTTCACCGTGTTGTGCAATTCATTATTTTCACTACACAAGCAGAAATTAATAATCTATAATCTTACTGATAAACATTGTCTTTTTCAGATCAACATTGTTATGGTGTGCTATTACTATATATCTATATACACATGTGCACTTGCATGTGTATCAAACCAGTGTGTCAGCTATGCTAAGGCATGCTCAACTGTTCCACTATATTTGGAAATAATTAACATTGTGAGGACATACACAACTATTCATTCGGTTGCAACACATGAATACATCTACAGTCACCTGACAAGGTTTTAAATTTCAAGGTCGTGGAGATTAATGGTGGAAGCAAAAAGGTAATAAAACATGATGCCAAATAAACATTTTTGTCAAGAACAGGAGATAAAGGCTAAATAAAGTACTGTGCACTATAAATCAATTGTGTACTGTGGTGATTCTATGAAAACCAGAACTATCTCAACTGGAGGAGATAACTGCATAAAATCTACTTGTGAATTTACTCATTAAACTAGAATGGGGAGTTCAGAAAATAATAGAAAACCACAGAACTTGATTAAAAAGAAGTTGTATTACTAGCACAATTTGAATTGCAGGTATAAACTCTGTCCACTACAAAGTGAATATCATTAATTCAAAAGAAAGCATCTCAAGCAAGGAATTAATAGATACACTAAACATCTGTCCAACTGAGCAGAAAACAATCCCACTGGGATCACTGTGGAAAAGCCACTGCAGACATTCATCATGTGCAGCAGAACATTAAAAAATACAGAAAAACCCAAATCCTAGAAAGCATCAGGAGTAGGGTAGAGCCAAGGTGAAAAAGTGCACGCAAAGTTACTGCAGTGCTGGCAAAAACCAGCTTAAAACAATAATCTTAAAGAAGATGAGCTTGTTTTTACTGCAAAGAAACTTACAAGAGGACCTAAATGGTTTCAAAATGATGAATACAGTGAATCCAATTTGCATTATTAAATCTTATTAGCCAGCGAAAATCTTAAAACAGGTTAGGAGTTAAGGAAGCAAAAGTACAACAAAACCAGCAAGGCAATAGGAAGGTGTGAAAAATAGTAAGAAAAGAGAAATGTGAGAAGAGTATAGGTTGGTTTGAGGTTGGTTTCCTTCTTAATAGAAACAGTTCCAAATTAAAGAAAAAAGCTTATGCTTCATATACAAGAAGGGGAAAAAATTATGTGGTATTTTAACTTTGGAGAAATACCTCCTAGAATATATCACAGAAATAGTTGGAACTTTTTCTGTAAGCAATACATTACATTTCAACCCTTTTTTTCCTGATCCCTCAATAAAGGATTAGCAGCAGAGGCTGGAAGAAAAAATAATCATCCTATCCAGTCTCTTGCACTTGTACTTTTCACTTCCACCATGAATCCATGTAAACAAACAAATTTATTCAACTGTAACATCTTAAATTTAAGAAATGGTACATAAAAAGGGTCTACAAATACATTACAGAGACTTCTGCTCTAAAACATTATGTAAGGTTGAGAAACTTACATTAGTTGTACTCCTTTCTTATATTGTGAAATACTGATAAATCTGCAGGTTTTTTTCTCTATCTCTCAATGCCATTTGAAACTTGTTAGCCCTGTGAAACCCAATTAATGCTATGGTCCAAACCTAATAGAAATGTAGCTTCTGATTCTCTAGTGTGACTATGCCCTTGCAAACTAGATTTTTATTTCAGCATATAGTCAAACTGGAGTGTTTCCTAGATCTAACCAAAATACCACATGCAGCACTACAGGTGGTGAAAGGCTTTTCTGGCTATTGAGACTGCTGAAGGACAAGTGTAGGTTACATTTCAACCTAACTTTGTTATATCCATCACGTTCAAAGTTCACAAGGTCCAATATAACTTTCAGAATACAAGCCAAATTGGCAGTCATAGCATATGTATAAGAAAGTGAAAGCTACTGCACACCTGAATCAAACAACAGAAGATATTTTCAGAGGTTTCTCAACTTTACCGTAATGTATCTGGCAACTCATTTGCGGAAAACTGAAAGAAAACTTGGGCATACTTATTTTTCTGTAGATGTGACATTGGAGTTTTTTCTTTCCCTTTTTCAATTACAAAACAAAAATGTTGCTCAAATTTATTAGGTTAGTTTACCTCTTAAACATACAAACAGAGATGAGGCTGGCCACTTACCTGTTCTGTCTCAAAGATATCCCGAAGGTGTTCAAGACCGAGGCTTTTTAGGAACTGGGTAATGTTCATGTCAAGACCAGAAACTACAAGAGAAGAAATGAGTATTTATATCCTATGCATCTGAATTAACAACAGCCAAACCAAACCAACCAACTTTAAAAAAATAATCAGTAGCACTGATTCTCTCAAAATTCCACACTCTGATTTTTTTTTGCAATTTGTCCATGCCTGTAATAAACAATCCACTTCCATTGTGTCAAAGCTCTGTGCAAAGCTCATCACTATTCCCTCTTCAGAATGAACTATTAAAAGCACAAGCCATCTGTGACAAATGCAGGCTTGTATTGTAAAGAGAAGGAAAGGAAGAGTGGGTGTATTTTTGCTATGTGATCACCTAGATGCTGACCTAAAGCATGGATTCCAGATACCAATTAAAGGGTTTAAAAGGCCTTAGCAAAGTCCCCCAGCCATCACAATCATAATTCCTTCATCAAAATAATTCTTATTGGATTTTCTTTATAAAATCAACAACGAACATCTGGGTACCTAATCAGATCTGCCTTTGTAGTCAGACCTAATCACTGACAGCAAACACAGATGAACAGTCAACAGTGCTCCTAGCAGAGCATGTGAAAACAGAGTGAGCATCAGGCACTTTAAAATGTAGGTAACAGTTCAAGCTGCACAGTATTTTCTGGCTAGTTGGAAATGCTTTAAAGATAAAGCAAGGCCTGTTGTGATACTAAACTACTGTAATTCTAGCAATGTAAACTTGTCCAGCAGCAAATGCACCTTCTCCTTCCTTCCTGTCAGTTCCTGCTGCTCCATCACCAGCATTTGATGCCCCTCCTACAGTTAGTTCTGCCAGTGGCCCAGTGAGGTTATCTATACTGCTGGCAGCAGAGAGGCAGGACGGTGTGGATGCTGGCGAGATCACAGAGGCACTAACAACAGTAGCTTGAGGCTTGAAGCATGTAGGCAAAGCTTCTGGAGGCATCGCATCTATCAGCAAAGCTCGGATATCGTCAGCCTGAAAAACAGAAAGAACATCCAACATAAGGTCCTACTATCACAAGTCACCAATTTCTGGAAATATATATAATTTTTATTTTCATTTGTTTTAATTGATTGGTCTCTTCCCTGTTGGAAAGAGAACCTCGAACTTTTGTTACAGGGGAATTCATGGTTGCAAGAACATTTTGATTCACTGTTCAGACACAAGTGAATCAGGTTCTCCCCATTTCTAAAGGTATATAAGAAGGTATACCTAATTTCCTTTCTGGCACAGTGACTTTATAGGTGTTAAAGCCAGGAAGAACAATATAGCAACTTTATCTGAAATCCTTCAGAACCTAGGCCAGGAAATGCCACCTCATAATTTCTCTGTCAGGCTCAACTTCAGCTGAAGCACTTTGCACTGGAACAAGGTTTCAATGGAAAGACTACCACTGCCTTTGCTATAACCATATCTCATAGTGTTAGAATAGGAAAAAAAAAAGACATGAGCTCAGAAGTATGAACTTAGCTAACAACTGGATTTAGCCTTTATTGACTAAATTAAGACAGACCCTCATCTTCTAGAATTTTCCCCTTGCAAGTTCTTGTAGAACAGAACAAAATAAGACATCCTTATTTACCCTCAGAGAAATCAAGTAATTTTCATATCCTTCATCACAAAGCAAGTTTTCTAAAGTTCAGTTTTCTCTGGGGGATATTTCTTGAACTCTCCATAAATAAATCAATGACCTTAAAAGATACTCACAGTGTAACTAGACAGAGCATCCAATTTGGATTCATGATCTATTCTACCAAGACTGGTTAACCTGGGACATACATGTTCATGTAACTTTATTAGGCTTTTCAAGCAGGCACCACTAACAAGAAAGTTTACAGATGCCAGTTTCAGAAAAAGTTTGATAGCCACCTACAAATTTCATAATGTTGTTTTGGAATTACAAAAAATAAAAAAAGAACTGAGGTAATGTGGAGGCACTGAGCATACTCATCCTCTAAATGATCCCATTTCTCTAAAGGCCCATCTGGTGTTCCTCCTAGGTTCAAAGAAATGATCATCAACAGTATACAGATTGACCATCATGAGGGACATTTCATAAAGTTTTATTTCTGGAAATGAGGAGATTGATCCCAGGATTAAATCCTTAAGCAGAAGCAAATCTTAAATCACAAGCCATGTTAAGATCTCAGCCAAAGGAAAATGCCTGGACTGATGGGTAAAAAGTCACAAATAGGCATTCTGGAGATGCTCTTCTCTCTCCACCTCAGCACAATGAAAGCTGAGGACCCCTGATGTCATGGAACCAGAGAAAGGAATTTAACATGCAGAACAAATCCTCCAGAGCAGACTGTGGCTGGCATGCTAACATGAACTTACTGTTGCCAGGTCTAGTGGTGTCTGACCCTCTTGATTCTTCATGGTTGGATCTGCTCCATGAGCTAACAGCAGAGCACAGAGCTGTGTCCTTCCTTTTTGTGCAGCTTCATGCAATGGTGTGAATGCCCATTTATCTGTTGCATTTACACATGTATTGTATTTGATCAACAGTGCTGCTATATCCACATGCTGGAAAACACAAGAACATCTTAATCAACATGACACTGGTAAAATATATATTTCCTTTTTCATGCTGGAGGTAATGGTGCCTAGAGACTCCCGTAGTTTCTCTTTCCTTTAACTCATTCTGCCTTCTGTGTCTATGTAGCAGCACACTTCTTCAGGTATCAGTTTATATTGCAGCTCCATAGTCATCTGGATCTGTGCATTACCAGATCATTCACCAGTACATTAACAACTGGGATCAGGCACAGCATTATATTTCTGTCAAATCACCCTAGTACATGGCATGAAGTTTGTGTCACCTGCAGAAGCAGACGTGATACTTGATCCTGCATTTAAAAAATATTCATGGACAAATTTGAACCGGCAAATTTACATGGCTGCTACATTTGTGATACAACACTAGAAGCTCTGAAGATCAATGTGTTGTGCTACTGTCTGTACACGGAAGAATATGTACTGTCTGTACACAGAAGTCTCTATTGTTGTACTTTTTCTTGCAATTTCTTGCAAGACTTTGAACCTATCTGTGCCAGCACAGATTAGTTCTTTCTTCAATCATATTTTATGAGAGCTGTAATTGATAAAATGCCTTATGAGTGTGATAAGGGACAACTGTTTTTACAAGGGCTATAAAAGTAATGAACTTATAACCCCACACTTCCATCAATATCTCATCCTTAGAGTCTCCCCAGAAATATAAGAGAATGGAAAACTGGCAAATAAAATTTTTGCCTGCCTCTGACCAGTAGATTTTTTTTTGTGCAATAGAGCTAAGAAATAAAAAAGCACATAGTCAAAATGAGTGGGTAGGAGGATGAAACACTGAACTTGTAAGCAGAAGCACAAACACTTGCCAATGGATTTCATTTTTCCCCTCACTGGCAATTAAATGACTCTTTGTAGCTCTCACAAACAGCTTGCTCTCTGAACAAGTGTGATTTGAAAATACTGGAGACTTTATTTTTCCTCTCTGCAACTTTTAAACTTTTAAAGCAATTGTTGTTACTGTGATTTTTCTGCTGCAGGAAGACCTATTGAGGGTCACACAGCATGAAGTACTGGATGGGAGAACTGAAGATACTTTGTGAGGAAAAGGCAGAGCCTGTGAAACCTGCCAGCTATGAACTTGTGAAACCAGTAGTCATCTCTCTACCTCCCATTACAGAGATCTAAACAGGCTGATGACAGCTCAGAGAGAAGTGTGGGATGCCACAGTAAAGATATACAGCCACTCTTAACTAAATAAGCTGATGGAAAAGCATTAAACACTGTCTAGTTAACTCTTCCAAGAGAAAGTAATTAGATTGGCATTATGAATTTTAGAAGTGATAATCAGCTCAAACGAATTTCTAACATTTATCTGAGCCAGTAAGGGATGCTTTGGCTTCACATATAATAGTTTCCCATGCCAGAACACAATCTTTGCAACAGAATTTATCTCTAGATCTAAGCAACATCCTCGGAATTAATATTTATAGCAGTAAGTATATGATAAACAATATTGCTTGGTATTAGACCCAGTAACATAAAAGAATTCTGTGTTGCATTTCTCATATTTCATCAGGATTTGGAGCATTTTGCTCTTTAGGACAGTAGGAACCCAGATTGACCTAAATAACCAATGCAAATGATGTAGAATGAGTTTCATTCATGCTCTTCTTAAAAACAAGGTGAACACTGTACTTTTTATTTCAACTCGTGGCTCTATTAGGGTCATCTCTCCCAGATTTTGATGGTCTTGTGCCAGGCCAGGTAGTAACAGACAAAGCACATCATGAGACCATCAAAACCACTACAACTTCTTGAGCTTCATGTCTTCTGTTTGACTGCAAGCACACAGCTAGGAGCTTCTCAAGCACTGTCTCTGTACAATTACTTGCACAAGATTTCTTTCTGACCTCATCCACAACTAACAACTGCTTATAAGCAATCTATCAGGCATCTGTGCAACTGGTACAGAGATGCTCCCTTCTATATGGAGGAAGAAGGGCCTGCCTCATCCAAAATGGCTTCAATCTACCACTGGACCCCCACTGCAGCAGATGGTTTGCCCTGAAGGACAACCATATTACAAAGACAGTAGCCCTTCAATGCTGTAGCAATAGCTTCCCACCAGACACCAGCTGCAACAGATTTCCACTTCCCTATCATCACCTGCACATGATCCCCGGGTATTTTTCTCTTCCTTCCATCTACATCCTTCAGAGACAACTTGAGCTCTTTTCTGTTTCAAATGTCACCTCAAACTTAACAGTGTTCAATCCTGTGCATCTGCTTGCCTGCATAAAAGATATGTTGTAGTGATCTTTCCAAACTGCAGCCTTTAACTGCTACAGCACACCTGAATCTGTGTCTTATTTAGATCTGTAGGACTGCAAACAGCACTCACAACAGCAACTTAGCCCAACAAATACTTCACGCCATCAAAACCTGAACTATTTTCACAGAAAGACAGCTGCAAAATATCTGGCTTTGGATATGATTTCAAGGAGTTCCTTGCTGGTTTACTTATGGCAAGAATGCCTGCACCTACCCCATAGGATGCTGCATTGTGTAGGGGGATTAATCCTCCTTTGTCCTGGGCATTAACATCAGCACCATGCTCAAGAAGGTATTCAGCTACTTCCAAATTGTTGTAACCAGCTGTAGAAAAGCACAGGAAAAGAACTTAGGAGAGCTAAACTAAAGAAAAATATTAGACAGAAAAGTTAAGGCAATTTTTCAGCTACAAAAGTTCCTCTTCCCTAGTAACTGTATTACCTCCTGAAATATAGGTGCCACGGTTAACTCTTTGTACAGGACAGTTCTCTGCGGAACTCTTCTTATACCAGTCCTGGGTGAAATATACCCTTAGCCTACCGCAAATATACAAGCCACAAATATACCAAAAAACCTGGTGAGTCACCCACCTGCAAGGTGTAGTGGTGTTGAATTTCTTCCCTGGGTGTCTCTGCAATTGATATTTTCTTGAGTACATAACTTCTGCACTCGTGCCAGGCACCCCTTCTTGGCAGCATCTAGCAAGGCAGCATCTCCTCTCAGTAAGTCCTGGATATCTGTGTCCCCTTCTTTCACCAAATCTAGAGGAGTGTTCCCATCTCGATTCTTTTTTGTTGGATCAGCTCCATGCTGCAAAGCCAAATGCTACTGTCACAATCATGAGCAGAGCAGTGAACATAAGTGTGCAGCTATTTCATGGAACAAGATAGAAGGCATTAGATTTTGCTGACCTACCATCATGAAATAACTGCACATGAGACTAAATTCAGGAAGTTGAAGCCTAACAGCACTAGTCTGAAACACAGCTGTATGAATCTCAACTATAGGCAAGAATGGCAACCCTCTGCAAGAGCTGCCACTGCTCTGCTTGCAACTGAAGTACGTTCAGAATCATGTCCTGCATAGCTATTTCCTACTGTCACAGCAGGTGCTAAAGAAAAGCCAACTGCAAGCACTTTGCTGCCAGTCCTCCCCTTCTCCTGAAAACTGGCAGGAATCAAATGGCTGGCAGAGGTTTTTCCTTAGCACAACTTTCTGAGTTAGCAAAGCCAGGCTCTAAGTTTTACTAAATGCCACCCTGCTATTAAAAGGCACCTGTTTCAGAAGGGAATTAGAAAAATACTCTTCTCTACACATTCCAATAGATAACAGAAGCATCTTAAGCAGTTTATAGGTCCTCGAAAGCAGTGAAGAAAAAATTCTGGTGGACAAGTGGAGGTGGATGACTGCTGGAGTATATCTCTGCTGGTAAAACAAGCAGATCAGGCACTGATAAGAACACAGAACTGGAGCACTAGCAGATGAGAAGGGGAACATACAGCTATATAGAGCATATGGTGTGAGTCATGTCCACATTCAGTTTTGTGGGAGGACAGCTCCTTCCCTGTTCACTCTCAGCAGCAGTGGAAAAAAACAAAGATAGATAAGGCAGAAGCAGTTGCTGGCATTGTATTCTCTGACTGGCCTCTTTAGAATAATCAAACAAGTGGTCCAACCCCTGCCAGCAAGTCTGCCCTACCATTTCCCACTGGACATGCTGGCAAATCTGTGTTAGTGTGAGCCACAGGGAATGAGCTGGGAATGTGGAGAACAGAAGGAATTAACTGCCTTGTATTTGGAAGCAGTACAACTATGCTCAGGGTGTAAAGGATAAACAGTAAGGGACAGAAAGGTACAGAGTATTGATTACACAGAACCAGTTCCACATCTGTGGTTCTTTTGGGAAGAGAGTACTCTTTGCACAAAGTCCTTTAAACTGCAATGATTTCTCCAATATATGACCTTAAATCTCTTAATTTAAAACCCATCAAAATTGGAACTATTCAAATATGCTCCAGAATAAGTATCTGAATGAAGAGGCAGTGTCTTCTGAGACCCCTTCCAAGGCATAGAAACAAATGAAGGTGGTAATTTTAAAGAAAGGTGATGAAAAAAGACAGTGTCTCCAAAATGCCAGTATATTTTTGTCCTTCTTCAAGCAGACCAGAAGAGAAGGAGCACAAGTCAGGAGGATTCAAGCTCAACATCCACAACTCAGCGGAACTGACAACACTGCCAGCTGGCATAAGAGACACAGAGGAGAAACCCGGTGCAAGCTGCAGTGTGAGCACATCTCCACGGACACCCAGAGCCTTTACAAATCTGTCACCTTAGGGGCATATTTTAGCTCTTGTGCAAGAGCGATTTAAAAAAAAATAAATTTCAGCACTTTTCTATTTCCCATTGCACATCCATTCAGGATCCTTTGAACACAAAATATGGCTAAATTCCCAGTGGAATGATCAGAAAAGGCCAGAGAACTCCAGTGCCTATAAACCAACACTGTGCTTCAGAGATTATGAGTACTCCTATAGCTTGAGCTAATCTCTGTATTCAGCTGTTACTTCCATGGCCATCATCATGCCTACACCATAGACATATTTGAATGTCTTCTGGTTCCTGCTGTAGATGTGTTTCAAACTAATGTGTTATTCTCTCTAACTGCTTTTTTGGCAATTAAGTGAAATAATGAATGAGATAGGAGGGAAATAGCAGGGCTTTGCAGTAGCAAATGAAAGGCTGCTGGGGAAGATCCTCATTATTTTAAGACTATCCATATTCTGATTTACTCCCATTTTAAATGTTGTGCTTCAGAGGGACATAAGTAGGCAAGGCTGAAGCCAGGAAATAGGATTGACAAGAAATTCTACTCTAGCACCCTCTCTCACCCTCCCACGGCAGGATATGACCTTATGTTAAGAAGTTACTCAGACTTATGTTTCTCACTGGAAACATCTTTGCATTACCTCATGCTTTTTACAGGTTCTTCCAGTAAGTATAATGAATATTTATGCCACAGTATATTAATATGCATTTCCTCCAGAAGCTTGATAAATCATACATTAACATAACAGTTTTAAATTTCTCTCATACCAAACATTATTTAGGACCCACCTTCAGTTATTGCTCTGTAACACGCTCTTGCATAAGTATTAACAAAATTTACTTAAATGAAGTAACTGTTCCAGAAAAGGATGGATAGGACAAGGTGGGGGTTTTGTATTTCTACACAAATTCAGCTGGTTTTTCCAGTTTGAGAGTCTTGTCCTACTTGGCTAATAGTATTAATACATGTGCTGCAAAGAGTACCTGTACTGATGATTCTTTGTAAGTGAATAACATTACACAAGAAATCATCTGACAATTGTCAGATGAAAACTGATTCAAAGATACCACAAGAACTCACTGAGTGCTATTAACTTTGCATTAATTAATCTTCAGAAAAATAAACATACATGAATTTAAGGACTGTTGTAGTTTAAGCTCAGAAGGAAATTAAGCACCATGCAGCCACTCTCTCAACCCCTCCTTGTCTTCCCCCCACTCCAAAACAGCACTGTAACAGCTGCTGAGAAGAAATTAACTCTACCCTAGCTAAAACCAGGACAAATACACATCTGAGAAGTCCAGCACATACTTTTAAAAGCAGTTTGCAGATTTCATATTTTCCTTTTGCTGCTGCTTCA
The DNA here is from genome assembly GCF_001715985.3 of Manacus vitellinus. Lineage (NCBI taxonomy): Eukaryota > Metazoa > Chordata > Aves > Passeriformes > Pipridae > Manacus > Manacus vitellinus. The sequence continues at coordinate 39,709,278 of NW_021938789.1, read as the reverse complement.
TGCAGAGGAGTGAATTTCCACAGGTCGGCCACGTTGACAGAAGCACCGTGCCTCACTAAGAGTTCAGCCACTTCATAGTGTCCATAAGAACAGGCGTTGTGCAGGGGTACTAAGCCACTAATCAAAGAGAAAGTATTAATAGCTAAAGAGAATAAAATCCAAATGCAATCCTATAAAGTTCCAGTAGATAAAACTCCCACTTCACCAGGCATTATTGGTAACTTTCAGTCTTTCCAGTTTTCATGGTTTTATTTCTCTGCTATTAAAATATCAATTAAAACTTAATTATCCTCCTTCAGTTCTCATCCACGAGACTCTTAAATACTTAGCAAGCCCAGCTGTTACTGCTTCCACAAGCACGTAACTTCAATGCTGTTAACAACAGCCAAAATCTAAACTGCAAGACTCACTGTTGTTCTCAGTTGGATACTGAGTGTAAATTCCAGAAAAGATATAACACTATATAAAGTGTTTGAAGTACAGTTATTAGGTAAGCACTGCACACCTGACAGATACAGGAAGATGCTCAAACATTTCTTTCAGGAAGAGTCTGAAAATTCAGTATGGGAAATTAGTTATCCCCCACCCTGAACTAATACATTGGAGTGAAAGATCAAACATAATCATGCTATTCTACATGACTGCTTTGCAATTAATGCAAAAACCTGTAAATGGTTCATATAATTTAACTGAATATTAACTCAATAAATAACTTAATAATAAAAGCTAACTAATAGAATTAGGAAAATGACCAGAGATAACCCTAGTATTTTACCTCATTCTACTCAAAACTAATTTTAGATCACCTAAAACAAGTTAAAGGCTGCTTTTAAGCACAACAAAGTCTCCAAAATGGGCAAAAGGGAGAAGCATCATGTACTTGATGACGGCTTTGCCAAAAAGCAAAGTATGCCTTAATGGTCTGTAAATCTCCCTACAGCATAGGAACAAAGTAGAACATGAAGAAAGGAAAGAGAAAAATTTTCAAGAGAAAAACATGATGGTTACTGAGACCTGAGCCAAATTAATATGCAGGATATAAGTCTCCCACTAATAGAAAACAGCATCTCATGGAATTCAATGTACCCTTTATCTTTGGCATGCACATCTGCTCCATGGTGCAACAGATACTCCACCACTGATACGCGGTTATATCCTGCAGCAAAATGCAGTGGCGTTGAATGACGACCTTCCAGATCTCTACAATTCACATTCTGAGGGCTGCAAAGTTGCTGCAAAGACAAAAATAGCCAAAATCTAGTACAGAACTAAACCAAACAAATAGAAAAACTCCACAAAACCAACCAAAAACAACAAAACACCAAACAAACAAACCCAAAAGAAAAAGCCTGAACTACCACCTCCAAAGACCCCAAACCATATATTATTATATACAAATTTTCAGAAGTTAAGTATCAGGAAATTTGTTTGCACTTAGATAAAGTTAAAAAAATAACTGCTCTAAATTTATGGCTGAAAGTACCTCTATAACAAACAAGACTTAAATGATGGAAGCAGTATGAAGAAGTTCCTAAGGTATTAGAAAGGATGAACCTCTACATCAAGTACCAGTTTCAAGGCCATGTAATTTTTTCCAGATATGTTACCATTTTCACCCCATGCTGCCTTCAGAAATCTAGAAATATTGAGCTTAGCAGTCAGAGGAGCTGCTGGTGCACAAAACTGCTGCTGTTTGAATATTAATATATATCACGTTGAAGCTCAAAGCGGGAATGTATGCAGAACAGTCTATATGCAGGCCGTTTTGCCCACACACCAAGTATGAAAGACAAGATCAAACCTTCCTATGATGTTGGGAGTCCATGGCCTGATCCTTCACCTTCAGATAAAGGATGGCATAAAATAAGAAGTCTGCTACCTGTTAATAGTGTTTGCTTGCCTTCTGATTCAATCACGCACTTGAGGTTTGTTTCTACTAAACTGATTCTGCAAATCACAGGGTTCACTTCAAAAAATTACGGTTACATCTCAGTCCATCAAAGGCTGTGTGAAGGACTGGTAAAATGAGCAACCAAAAACTCAAGAGAAACACACCTCAGTATTTTGTATGATGTACCTTTCACTGGGCATTACTTCCACAACTCTCATAACACAGGCTTCCACAAGCCTTGCACAGTGATGCAAAGTGGAAAATTACTATGAATTGCTCAAACCTACCTTCACAGTTTCCAAGTCTCCAGCTTTAGATGCTTCTAACAACCGATAATCCACATCTGATGTGCGCACAGGTGTACTTTCTACACAGGGAAAAAGATGTTTAGGATTACTTAGGATAATTAAGTTATATTAACTTGTGCTCAACATATTTTCCAAAATTGTGGGATAGAGTTGGTTTGTTGTAATCTGTAAAAATGCAATTGGGGTTGTGATGTTCAACAAAAAAGCTGAATAAGGAGTCTTAGTTTCAGTGTAAACCAGTAAGTTTTCGACTCTAGAGCTGACATTCTTCTCTCTCAATCCACATACATACATTCATGTGCACATTTTAAACTGGTAATGCTATCTGTGTAACCAGCTACATCTCAAGAGTGGGTACACTTCAAAACAGTCCTTCCTTGTACTGCTGTAAAATGCCTTTTTTTTTTGTCCTGTTTTAAAGCAATAACGTTGAAAACATTGGAGGAAATGGAGTTTCTAGCTACCACAGATCTTCTCATCTATCTAGATATGTGCCTTTCCTTGACTACCTGCACATCTCACTGTAAGGTGAGTTACTTCCTCTGTAGTTCCTACTGATGCAATTATTCTTCTCTGTACTTGCGAAAATTCAAATGTAACATGCGTAAGAGGATGCAAACCCTTAAGCACTTACAGGAAAAACAGTGGCACCCTCTTTAAACATTCATTCACTTCTTCAATGCAAGATATAAATAAATTGTTATCTATGCAGTTTGTTATCTAAGCACTTTAACAACAAAATCTTTCTCTGCTAGACAAGAGAGGGATTTGAAGTAAAAGTCCAAACAGCTTAGCAAATATCAGAATTTTGCTGCCTGTAACACTCTACTTCTGACTGCTAAAGTATAGAGTACCTAACAGGGAGGCCAGTGAAGGGAAGAAGGTTTCCCACATGCTCAGCGATATTCCAGTTGCCCTGGAACTTGCTACCAAAAAAGCCCCAAAACTCCCTACATGTGCCTTCCTGCAAGCTCCCTGTATAGTAGCATGCTCTAAATCTACAAGAGGTTTATTTTCTTCCCAATTTGCACAAAATCATTGAACTGATCAGTGCTCTTTATTTACGTATTTTTATTTTCTGACAAGTATCACACAGGGATAGATGAGAAAACTACTGCAAGTCTCTTACATTGAAAAAGAAATAAGATCCAAAGCTGTAAAGGGAGAAACCGAAGTTCAAATACACAATCCTTTATTTTTACCCACCACTTAGAATCTGTTGCACTGCTTCATTTCCCATCTGTGCTGCTGTGAAGCCTTGTAAAGAGATGATGGAAGGATCAGAGCCGTAACTCAGCAACAGCCGGCAGGTTTGCAAGTGACCTGCTAATGCAGCCCTGTGCAATGCTGTTTGACCAAGTGTGTCCAGTGCATTCATCTGAAAAATCAGCAGCAATATAAAATAAAACACTGCTATAATTAAAAGCCTGCACCTGTCCCTGTCCTTAATAAGAAGAATTTTCTAGCAGACAAATTTATCTTTCAATTCCTCTGCACTGAAATTAAACAAAACCAAATGACAAAACAGGAAAACACTCCTAAAGAAAAATAATTTACCATAGATATTTTCGTGTCTTTTAACAACAGAGGTTATTTGTTTGCAGAGCTAGCAGACAACATAGGATCCCCAAAACCATACTTAAAGTAGTGATCAAGCTTTTGAAAAATTCAATGAAGTCGACCTTTTGTAAGAAAAGCAAAACTATCACAAAAGAGGAGAAGGATGTAAATAGTTTACCAAACAATTCAAAGATCTTCCAGCTTTAAGGAAATTACCATCTCTCATTCTCAGAAGGAGAATTAACTCAACATTACACACTACCAAGAATTAATGCCAAACAAAGATGTCAAACTAGGAATTCTATGAAGGGTGGGGGAAAAAACTTGGATACAACAGTCCATTTCCTCCTCGTTTTTTGTACCTTTACAGAAATGTTAAGTATAACTGGATATAATTCTACTCAATACAGGATTGCATAAACAGGTAAAATGGAGTATTGCTTTCAAAGAGTATGAGATAATGGAAACATATCTATCTGTCAAGATCTAAAAGAGTACCTAAATAACTAGAAGCATCTCCACTGGTACACTACTAAAAAAAGGCAAAGAATAATAGAGAGCTTTAAAAAGCGGAAAACACCCCCATAAAAATAACCTTTTGAGAAGATACTCTGTACCTAGCAGCAATTCATTACAAATTTAAATGCTAATGCCCAACAGCTTTTTTACCACTGTATGAAATACAGAACTACTCTATATTCTCTGCAAGCAACTCAGAACCTGTTATCTGTTTCCAAGCCTACAGATTGCAGGCTGTGAACTGCATGCATAATAGACTTTGTCCTGTAAAAACCCCACCCTTCTACCTTCTCAAAATCTTTGTGGTGGCAGCAAACAAAGGTTTTGCTTGCTATTTATCACCTAAAATGCAGTATGCAAACCCTACTACATTTCCACAAAAACAAATGAAAAAACGTCTTGGGTAAGACACATGTTCTATAACTAAATGAAATTTAATTAGAGGAGTAACTATGTAAAGCTCTACTACCAAATAGGGTAAAAAAAAATAAGTAAAATACCTGCAATACTACAATATCAAGCCACAGGAAAGCACAAAGAACAACCAACTGAATAAAGAGAAGCATGATTCAATATAGTCTGAAACTATTTTACAGACTGATGAAGCAAAAATGTCTCAGATCACAAACCTCTCTTACAGGAAGATGGACAGGAGAACAGTTCTGCTTTCTTCTAACTGTGCTCAGCTCATGCCACTCTAATGGGATTGCCCTAAAAGTTTTGTTTCAAATAAAAAACTTACTGCTATCATGAATATTAAATAGATGCTGAATGTCCCAAATCCATCATTTTGTTTAGATGAGGATACTCATCTACTTCAGGACACTGGATACCTTTCAGCAATGAGAAGGGCCCAGAGAAAAGCAGAGGTCTGGGGCTACACACATTTAGTATGGTAGAGGCAGAATGAAATGAGACTTGTGAATTCTGGAAGTAGCTGATAACACTGTTCATCCAAGAAAGAAAATCATAAGTAATGTCTTCTTTAACACTGAATTCCTGTGTTAAACATGCCTGTACTGAACAAACTGTAAGAGCAATAGTAGCAAGGCATTCACACTGCAGAACTTGATACTGACTAAGTCCCTGGAAAAAATGTTAATATTCATTTGAAAAGAACACTGTCACAGTCATCAGAGCCATCATCTCACATGTCTTATCCAGGTCTCCTTTCACTTCCAAATCATTATCTTTGCAAACAATCAATTCTAGTGGCAGAAGAATGTCAGCCATTTGAAGAAATACCTGTTTGCTTCTGAGACAAAAAGGGCTGCAGCTGACAGAGGGATGCATGCACCAAATGCAGCTGCTCTCTACCCTCAGAAGCAGAATAATGCTTTGCAGGGAAATTTCACTGGGAATGTGTTCACTTTGGGGCAGGGTCTTCTCTCACCAATAATACAACACTTGTCTAAAACCAACCAAAGAATGTACTCCAATAAGGCTGGAAGCAACGGGATTTATTTCCAAATGAAAATCATCTTGAGCACTACAAATTGAAATACAAAACTGAGATTAAAGTCTCATAAAAACCAAACCTGGTACAGTATATGCTTGGGTTAACCAGTGTTTGATACCAGGTCTAAAAACATATGCCTCTTCAAATTCAGAGCTAATGTTTAAGCCCTATTTGACAAAATATAAAATATCCAAGGCGTACTGCCTTATTTGTGCACTGGGAAGGTAGATTGTTCCAGCTGCACTTATCAAAAAATGATAAATATTCATTTGGTCCCCTTTATAGGCAGTCTGAAATTAGAAGGCTTGCAGTTCTGAATTATTTTACAGAGAAGTTTTCTGCAAGGAGTTAAAAATGACAGGTTTGACAGCTTTTATTCCACAGGACACTCACTGGCTTTCAATCTGATTTCTTCACCTTTTAGCATGAAAGAAGTCATTCCACTGCTCAAAACACAACATAAACACAGAATGCAGTTATCAAATTAAGAGTTTTTAAGTAAGGCTTTTCACAGAAGGATACTGTCCTATACAGTATTTCCCAATGTAGACTTCCTTCTGTTCTTTCCTTTCATCCCCTTCATTTCCTTTTCCCCATCCTGAATAGACACAGTAGAGAAATGGAAATGGTCATGTACCATCAGACACTGCAGAGATTTCCCCTTCCCCCCCACTGCTGCTCTCTTGGAGCAATATACACAGTTATAGCAATATTCCCTTGGCTGCCAGGCACTTGTGGCAGCTCAACAGCTGGGACTTGTTCAGGAAACATTTTTTGCAAGACTTCATAATCATATCAGCTTTCTGTCAATATCAAATGCCCTAAATATCCTCCTACTCCTTGATACTACAGCAGCACAAAAAGCAACAGCTTCCAAGCACTGCAAGTTTCTCTGTGAGATCTTTCTAGAAGATGTACACTCTAAAAATCACATGTGAAACCTGCGCTCAGACAACAGTTCCAGTATCAGAGTATCCTTCCCTGCAGTGCAAGTCTTCCAACTGCTCTCCTGGTGCATTAATTCTGAAGACAAGTTGCAGTACGTCTTGTGTCTTTGTGCATTGCTAACAATAAACATGACAGGAGTGAAGAGGCACTGGTGACAATTTTAAGCTCTGTCAGCAGGAAAAAAAGCAGTAAAAAAAGGGTCAGTTTCACTCTGAAAGCTCTTACATGATCCAGTCAGATGTTCCACAACTGCCTCTTCTGCATAAAAGCTTAAGATTAATGTCAGGATGTTTGCGTGTCTCAGCAGTGAGAAAAGTTGAACCACTCAATCACAATAGATCACACAGTTCTTCACATAATGTTAACTGTCATAGTCCAGAACCTACTTTATGAAAGGAAATTTAATTTTTCAGTGTTTACTGTTTACGGAGAAAATCGTATCTCTACCTGAAATGTTGGATGCGAATGTATTATACAACACGGTTATTCAAAACCATTTCAGTTTGTTGTGTTGGTCTAGACAGATGGTGAGCATTTTCAAATCCATGATCAAGAAACGTTGACAACATGCTACTCCAATGCACAGAAACATCTGTATTATGCAAAGATCCATAAAGCAAGATCCTCCCAGCAGAGCAGAATGAAGTCATTTCTGCTACCATCATGAATAGGGACACTATCTCTCTGATATGACCTTAGAAATGTTCATTTTCTCTTGCAGAAGAATGGTTTCAACAGTATCCTTTAGAGGTGTATCACAGTTAAAGAGCATTCATGACATCTCCACACTTGCCCAAGATAGCAGTGAACTTGCATGCATAAAGGTTTTTCTTTCCAACAGTCATTCTGATTCAGGAAAACTCTAATTCCGTTCTTCTGCACTACTACAAAGCTCAATGTCTTTCCAAACATATTAAATTTCCCATGGATCTGTAAATTCGGACAAGGAGTTAGTTGTAAAAAATATTCAACTATCTAGCAATACAACAAAACAGGATAAAACTCACTTTTTTACCAGCTCACCACCTTCAAATTATTTTCTTTTTAAACAAAGGATTTTGATCATCTTCAAAGACAAAATTGTGGCATTTGAAGATTTGCTCATCGTTCTAATAAAAATTGTTTATGTTTGAGGATTCTTTAAATATGCTCTGCTTTTATTTTTCATATGGTACTTTGAGGATATTCAACATCAAATAAGCTGTGATGTGAAATGCTGTCTGACACTGCAGTTCAGGCAAGCAAGTAAAAACTGGATATGACAGTTAAAACCACAGATATTTATGATCAACATTCTTGAAGAAAATTCTAAGAAATACCAAGGTTTCTTACTTGTGCTTTAGATGTACAACTGACAGTCAACTTCTGCAAACTCAAGTAACAAGCTAATGAAAATATCTTTCAGGGTACGTGTATTGCTTAGCAATAACACGCTGATGTGCAAGGGAGATGCACCAAGGACTTCTTCACAGTTCAAATTACAAACCTAGTTTATGCTGTCAGTAAGGGCCAGCACCACACACCAAAATAAGCAAGCTGTGACTTTAGGTTAATTCTTGCCAATGCTAACGTTCTTAGAACAAGCACATGTTTTTCAAGCAGTCTTTCACTGTTTATTATCATCTAACATACTTCAAACAGCAAATGTACACAATGATAAAATTAAATCCAGCTCCAAGACCAGGAACCATCTCTTGTTCATCCCCAAAAAATTCCCTAAAGCAGTCTTTGCCATGCTACAGCCCTTTTTGCAGAACAAGAAAAGACTAAGCAAACATGCATACTTCACTTTAGCCCACTTTTGCTGTCTGACTCAGCTGCTCCTCAAGGAAACAGCAGAATTTCCTCTCTATTGCTAATATTGCAAATTATTTTCAATCTTCAGAACTTGATATGACTTTGTCTCCTAAATCTATTACTGGTTATTTTGTGGATCAGCTATCTGCCTTTTGGCATGGAATTTCAGAAGAAGAAAGTTCCATGTTCTTTGAAGCCCTAATATACATCTTTTTCAAATTGTTACTCTCTCTATAACAAGTAGTTACTTCCAGAAGGTAGATTAAAGCTGACTTGTATAGTACCTCTCCTTTGAGAGAAGAAATTACTGTAAAGTAAAAAAAAAGACATGGTAGCTGCCATCCATACACACTTCAGAAAGCATTTGATATGGGATCACATGTGAAATATTTTATACGGAAAAAATAGGGATTGGTTGAAGAACTGAATGTATTGAAAGTGGGAAGGCTGCTCAGTGGTTGGTTGTGGGACAATTTTATTCTACTATTTGCATTAATGATCTTGGCACAGGAGAATTGTGTTGAGGGGTACAAATACACAAAATTAGCAAAAAAAAAAAAAATCCAGATTCTCTGTGCACTACAAGATTATAGGAAGGATCTGAGTATTACTATCTTATGTCTATTAAAAAGGCAAACATGATCCCAATATGCATCAGTCCAGCATTTACATCAGAGATATGGAAGTGCCATCATGGAAGGTAGTGGGGGAATGAATTCCATTTTTGTTGCCTGAGCTCCGAGATTTCTTCTGGTGGTAGTAAAGAGAATGGGTTATAAGCATAAAGAGGAAATGGCAATGTTCCCTTATGAAGGATGACTAAGTGTTAGAGGCTTTTAGCCTACAAAAACAAAGGCTTAGAAGAATCAGTTTGTTCACTGCAAATACCTCACCAAAGGAAGCATCAAAATGGAAAAGATGTATTTAAAATGCAGGAGAGTGCTGTTCGAAGCTGTTACTGCAGTAGGACTAGATCCACCAGCCTGTGAGAACCCTCTCTTGTAAAAAATACCAACTAAACATGATCAAACAGCTTAGTACATCTGGTTACATCTTATGAAGCAACTAAAATTCAAGGTACAAAAAGAGTAAACATTAATAAAAAATTTCAGAAACACAATAAATTAAAAAAAAAAAAAAAATCAAAAACCTGTGTCACGCTTCAGGGATTAAAGCTACCATGTCCCAACAATTAGAAACAAAGAAATATCAATGTTAAAAGTATCTGATGAACTGCATGTCCACAATCTTGAAAGCAAGAGGTCAAATGATATATCCAAGCAAGACAAACATTTTAGAGTAATTAAATATGCCTAGTTAACTAATAAATACTCTTGAGCATATCCCATCTGAGAACTTCAAAGTGCCTCATAAAACCTTAACGATCTATCTCTCATTAAAAATTATGGTTGCATTATGTACCATTTTACAGCTAAGAAACTTTGGACACTGATAAAGAGGGACCTGATCCATTGCAGTATGGAAATATATACTTAATATTAACTTCAATTGGTCTCCTGCCATGCACTTAAGTGCTTTGCTAGATCATAAATGTGAGCGGCTATCCTCAGAATAACACAGGATACAGGATACGAATGAAGAATGAGGTTTAATGACCACCTCTATTTGCATACTGTCGATGGAATAAACAACAGAACACAGTGCAGCATTATTCTGTAGATAACTGTGGGCCACTCACCACCAGCATTCAGTCCACAAGTGACTCACAGATCATGATTCAGAAAATCCTACTTCAGGATATAAAAGCTATCAAAAGAACACACTACTGACAAAACCAATAAAATTTGGCCTTCCAGTAAGGATCTTTGAGCTTACTCCTAACCTGACTACACTGAGCTAGATTTTCAGGGGAGCACTAATTTAAATACCTGAAGTATAGTAGCAGGCTTTCCAGAAAGCCTCAGTGCACACCAACTACTTGTATTTCAAAGCAGATAGTATGTTGGTATCAGTACATTTGAAACTCTGGCATGTCCAGTTCAGTGCCTGACCAAATACTATCAGTACTCAATTCCTGTGCAAAATCAGATCCATAAAGCCATGAGGTGTCTATTCAAAATATGGCAAAATTAATTTTTTTCACTTCCAGTGCATAGATATGCTACTAAGGGTGAATCTGGGAAAATAATAATGAATAGTTTTAATGACTATAAGTGACATCTCTGTCCCTGCTTTCTTGGGAAGTTACCACTGCATCAGGATTCTCAAATGTGATGCCATAGTATTGTTGTCAAGCTATTTTACGATGCCATTAATGTACTGTGGAAGTGAATCAGATACTGAACTCTGACAGTGAGATCTCAGACAGGCTTATAAATTAAAACCCACTGATTCAAAATAAAAAGACTTAGTATTAACTATGTATACAACTACATTGCTCTTGCGGTCCTATCACAGCAAAAGTGACATTAGCTTGTTATTACAGGTATATTTCTTTATTTCTAGCTTCCTGAATGACAATGAAGGCTCAAAAAGAGTAATCTGAGCCCTATTAAAAGCAAAAATAAGGAGATTATTTATATTTTAACCCATGCAAAGAAATTATCCACCAAGAAGAATTTCTGAGAAAATTAAGTAGCTAAGTATATCATTACCATAAACGTCAAGTTTGCTGCTGAAATTTGGAAAAATATCATTCTGAAATACTTCTGAAAGATGCTTAAACCACATTCTAAATAAAGTTATACTTTTCTGTGCCTTTAAGTAATAATTTGCTGAACCATGTGTTTCTAAACAAGCTTCACTGTAAGTTCACAAATTACTTCGGTCAGCACTTATCAACAGTTAAAGGGCACAGCAAAAGGATCTCACTGAGAGAATAAGAAGCAAGCAAGGGCTAAGGCATACTCAGCATTAGACTACTACACTCGGTGTCAGCAACCTCAGACATTGGATATTTTCAACAAGATAAAGCCAACAAAATAAAGCAACAAGAGGCACCTAGATGACCACATTTATTAGAAATTAGTAGCAAGATTCATTAAAAATTAGTAAGCTAGACTCCTAAAACCTGTATTCAGATATCTGGAGAGAAGACCTAGTTTCAAATGCACTTCCTGAAGATCCTGTACTGATTTAAGATAAACATTCTTCAAGGTTAACACAAGAAGCAGAAGGTATACAGAATAAAAAGCAATAACTATCATAAAAACTAACATGGTATTTAACCAACATAACCCTTCTTCTTGCCTTTTGCCTTAAATAAAATACATGTAAGTATATTTACCTTTGCTCCATGTTTATGCAGAACTTCCATGACATCATTATGAGCTTTTTCAGCTGCAACATGTAAAGGTGTCATGAAGCTAGAGAAATAATAAAAAAAAAAATATTAGTTTTACACTCCTAGTGTGACAGAGTCTTTTGGAAAATGCAGAAATTTCAGAAACGTACTCTTTGTTTTTCTCATTAACATTTGCTCCTTTCCTGAGCAATAGTTCTGTAACTTGCTTCCGCTTGGGATGCACAGCAGCCACAGCACAGTGCTGCAAAAAAAAGTAAATATAAATTATATTTCAACTACATCAATGACAAAGAACTTAAAGATACATTACTTCATCTCTTAATTACGCTGCTAAAATCAGATGACAAAATTTACAAACAGAATCCATCATATTTCTGCTGAAACCTAACATACTGAACAAATACAAGCTAGTGATCAATGCTAAATTATTCTACTCAGAAAAACAGTTCATTTTAAAGCTATTTGTCACTTACAAAAAAAGTGTTATGGTCCCAAATACATTAACCAGCTATCTGGACAAAATGCACAAAGGAGGTAAAGACAAACGGTTTGAAACAGCCTAACTTTCTACAGAGGTCTTCCAAAAGAGTCCTTAAGATTCTGCTGCTCTTGTCAAATTGACATGACTTGTATGTTGCTTTGTTCCTTCTACTTCAAAGTGTCCTGAACTTGTTTTTGGCTATTTGTGTTACAAACCCAACTACAGATTATGTAATAAGCAAACAGGCAATAAATTTCTCTTACAGTCTCTTTTTTAACACGCTGTGAGAAAGACAGACCTTTCACACAGGGCTTTTCAATGCTCACACCTGCCCTTGTGGGACACAGCCCACACAGTGCCCTGCTAGGTGTAACTGTTCTACTAAATGCAGCTGGCATCTGCCACTGTTTCTCAACAGTGGCTCTATCAATGCATTGCTGAGGCCTGAAATTACCAGCATGATTCCAGATAAGATTGAACAGCAGGCTTTAAAATCAGTCCAGAAATGCCTGTTTCAAGTTTGGATGTCTCAAGAAAGCAGACTATAAGAAAAAGGAGAAACTTTTGGATGTTTAGGTTAACATGTTTACCTATGTTGTAAACCAGTAACCCATAAAAACCCATAAAAACCAGAGAGACTCCTGGAACAGAATTCTCTAAATTTCTAATAGCAAAACAACAGCCTTTACAATGAGATAGAACCCCAAACCCAATGCTAATAAGCAGCAATAGTACCAATAACCATCTTTTGCCCAGTTTCATCCTTCATTAGGAAGTAACTTCCACTCAAGCTTTCACATTTCTGTTGGTCAGCAGGGCACATCCAAGTTTTGCATAGGCAAGCTTTGTAAATAAACACAAAGATCAACATTTGCTTTGAAGAGTAGCAGCATTTTTAAGGCTTTGCAGATAATATCCTATCTATATTTCCTGCTAATATGATGAACAAGCCCTAAAACACACAAAAATGTGAAATACTGCCAAACTTCAGAGCAATACTGAAAAAAACCCAAATACTTGTTTTGGCCTTTGTGGGGTAATAGGGCACACATCCCAGTGGCCCATGGTAAACAATATTATGCTTAGGGCAGGAATAGCTCAGTTAACGTCACCCGATCCTGGAAAATAAGGCCTTCCACTTGGACTGGAGACCACTTGGAAATCTCAAGTACAGGAAGCAAAAATGGAAAAATCACAGTCAAACACTTACAGAATACTGAAACAAATACATCAATAGAGCTAAAATATCCTGTTTGGTCCAGATGTCTCTGCAGAATGAGCAGGTGGAAAAGAGCAAAGAACATCACAGGACTATGGAGTGATCATTACACAGCTAAAGAGATGTCACACAGCAGCAGCTGATATACTCAGGAAGAAAAGGATAACGTCATTGCAAATTTCATACTGCTTTCACATTCAGCCTATAAATCTCTCTTCTCTATCTTGCTTCTAAGTTCAGGCTAGGATGCTGAGTCCTCCACAGAGGAAACAAAACATATGGATGCTTGGTACTCAACACACAGTGTTCTGATCACAATCACAATGTTTGTAACACTAAATGTGCAGTTGTATCAGCCTACGGCTGAGATCTACCACTGTGAAGAAAATGTTCCACTGGAATAAAGTATCATAGCTATAGTGGTTTTAATAATACCATCAGTCCCCCTCAGCTTCAATATCTTCATTGCATCAGGGATACTGGCTGTGTTCTTTGCCTCCACTGCTTCTTCAAATAATGAAATAAGAGCAGGATACTGCCAGGAAAGTCTCAAAGACTCCTGTTTCCATAGCTAATGTGGCATTGTCAGTATTATTCCAATCCTGTAAGACCCTTTCAGAACAAGTTTACATATCCTATGAAGAAAAATTGTAATCCAAGCTTGTCCATATAAAACATGAAGGAAACACTGGACCGCAGGACAGAATTTAACCCCAGAAAAAACACAGCAACTGACCAACAAAAAAAGAGGGTGATGGGGAAAAAAGAAAGAGAAGTGGAAAAAGAAAAGGTGGGGAGTGGCTGGAGGGCTTCTGTAATCTACTAGAAGGAAGAAAAAAGTGATAAAATAATTTATATAGTGTTTTTCTGTAACAGTGATTTTATTTCAATATATAAAGTGTTTGATGGCAAATCCTCAATCTCAGATGATGAATGTATTTTCATAGTGTAGAAATAAAACTCCTTGACTGCCAAACTACCACCACATTTATCATAAAATAAATGAATTGACTGTATAATCTTACCAGTGCAGTCTCATGAGACTGCGGCTGCTTAAAATTAATGATCTCCAAAGCAAGTGTCTTTTTCACTTTGGCTAGGTCTGCCTCTCTGGCTGCTTGCAGTAAAGAGTGTCCTTTGAATTCATCTGTTAGAGGAAAAAGATGCATTTAATATTCAGCAACATGTCACATTTATAAATGTTATAGGAGACAGATAGCTATACTCAATTATGAGGAAATAGGAGTGTTTCTGCATGTCTTCAGGTAGTAGCTGACCTGGACACAGAACATAAAACATGTTTTGCTGAAACGAAAGGGACATTCTAAAGGAGAGGGGACAGTCTAAAGGGGAGGGGAAGTGATTCCTTGAGTAAAATCCTTATAGCTTTTCCCCCTCTTATCCTCCAACCACTTGACATTAAATGCATATGTGACCTCTAAATTACCTATGTATGAGTTCAAGTAAGCACAGTGCTATGACATATTCTTCAGAAAAAATGCATTACAGTACTTTTCAAAAACCCTATTGTATCTACAATGACAAAAAATTTACTGTAGAGCCTAAATAGACATAATTTATAAAATTATAAATAATAACAATAACAACAATGCATACATAAAATATTAAACTATTGGTCTTAAAGAAAGCTAACTGGTTAAGCATTTGAAGCCAGTCTGCTATAAAGATGAGAGACAGGTTTTGACAGCAGATATGTCTTTGCAAGTACAGAGAAGTAATTTTGTTATGTTCACATCTTGTTTAGGTCAGCAACTAGTTCGTTTAGTTTTAAATAACTTTGAATGTGAAAAGGAATGAGAGTGTTTCTCTTAAAATATACATATGAAAGGTAGGTTAGCAAAAATGATGTCTGACCCTGGGAACTAGGAAAAAAAAACACCTTGATTTCAGTAAAAATATCAGTATTTTTCTTTCATAAGCAAGCTTGAAATACTAAACTTGTTAAAGAGGGGTTTTCTTCCAGTTTTCTTTTAACATCTTGTGTATTTGTGGATTTATACATAGAAATAAATATTAATAACTTCTAAATTTTAATTTCAAATGTAATTCAAATTTCTTTGTAAACAGAGCACTACTCAAAGCACAAGTACAAATAAATCCTGAAATAACAAATATAATGTAATTTTATTCCCAAAGTACAAAAATCAAACAACTCAAGAAGATGATAAACATGATACTTGGCATATGAAAATACAAGATGTCCCATCAAGATACTGTCAAATTTGACATAACGGTCACATTTGTATACAAATTTCAGTGGATATTAATGGACATGAATCCTTCCCCATTACTCTTGAGGAATTATACATATAGAAATAAAACGAAGTTTAAATAGATTTTTTTTTTTTGCTTGTGATTGTGAGTAGTGCAGGATCACATGATTAGCATCAGGGGGCTTCTGCTCTACTGGAAAGGCGACAGACAAAACCAAAAACTTTATAATTGAGAATCTAGTTCTCAAGCAGTTTTCTGTAACTTCATAATACTCTGTTTCCATACTTTTAATTATCTTTTACAGTTTATTACATTGAGAAAACAAATCCCTCAAAGACATAGGAATTCAAATTAGAGCTGAAAGACTGTTTTGTAAGCAGCATAAGAATTGCAAAGACTGCAAAAGAAGGTGATGGAATTTCAATCTCCAAGTTTGCACACCGAAGGTACCTACGTTTTGGAAGTTTCCATTTAAGTGCAATAAAGAGCCTCAATACAGAGGCTCTTATGTGACTCAACTGGACTTCAAGCATTAAAAAAACCACAGTCACTGATTCAGCAGTGCCTTAATAATTTTAAACTTAAGAAAACTGGGCAATATCACAAACAGTATATTAGAGGTACCTGCATACTTCAAAGCGAGCAGCACAGCTGCAGCTCCTCTGCTGCTTTGCATCCACTTGTGACACTCAAGGAAGCTGTCCTGAAAGGAAAGCATCCCTTTACACCCACCACCAACTGTTTGCAGCCTGAGAACACTTACAGGTCAGCCTCTCCCTGAGCTCAGGCGTCGGAGCCATATCGACGGCGCTCTTGCCGTGGCAGTTGACCAGCGTGGGATCTGCGCCGTGGCTCAGCAGGAGGGAGCAGACCTCCACACGGTTCTTGGAAGCAGCCTCGTGCAAGGGGGTGAACTGCCACAGGTCCATAGCATTCACACAGGCACCGTGCTAGCCCAGCAAATAAAGCCTCGGGTTAGTAAGAAATCATCTTCTACAACTAAAAAGCTTACAAATTTTCATTTTATTAAATAAAGTTGGTTCCACTCTTTCATATATGAACACATACGCAAAAAAAATAATTAAGATATCAGTATACACAAAAATACTGTTGAATCCTCAAAAAAAATTTGGAATTTCTATGTAAGCTAATTTTTGCATGGAAAAATTCAAATAAATTAAACTCTACTATCAGTCCAAAGAAATTAGGTGGGGAAAAAACAAGCACACTGTTCCACACAAAGACCTAAAGTTGCAGGTTTCTGAAATGACAATAGGATGTTTGAAACCTGTTACTACAAAAACAAAGGTCTTGTTTTTCAACTCTAGTATAAATAGTTCATATCTCATGAATACCTAAATCTACAGTAATTACTTTCCATCCTTCTGCTTACCTTAAGCAGCAGCTCTGTAACCTCATAGTGTCCATATGAACATGCATTATGAAGAGGCACAAGACCACTGTATGGAAGAAGGCAAATGACATTTATTTAAGTAGCATTAAGATTTGCATTAAGTGGCTTTGACATGATCTTTCTTGAAGCTATTAAGGAGGGGGAGAAGTTCCATTCTGCATTCCATTCGCTCACTAGTGTTCTGCTTTTGCCTAAATATGAACTCCTGTTTAAAATGATAAGTGAAAAGCAAAATTCCCCAGATAACACTAACATAACTCCTGGGTATATTATGAAGATGTAGAAATATCCATAGAAAGCAGACTCAAATTGCTGTTCTAGACGGTGGAATGACCTGATTTTACTCCATTTTTTATAGTACAACCTATTTAACTGTTCATGATACTTCTAAGAGAGTCCCTGTAATTTTTTGTACAGCTATGTTACTGCAGGCCATAGTTAAAACTGACACTAGCAAAGTAAATAACAGGGATTTGGTCATAAGCACAAGACTTAATAAAAAAGTCATGCATTGAAAAGGAGATGCAAAAAGGGCAATTATTGCTGAGGACAAAATGAGTTTAATTCAAGCCAAGCAAGACAGGCTACTTACGGATCAACTATGCACAATACACTGAAAACAACAATTAACCCTTCGCCATTTATGGAAAATACAGGGAGTGATTCCCAGAACTCAAAGAGCAAAATCAACTCAAAGAGCATTAGGACAGCAATTAAGTGAACTTACTTTTAAAGTAGTTGCTCTGAGAAGCAGCACTGCATTTGTCACAGGAGAGGGAAATTTGTTTGGGGAAATTTTCCAAACTGTTATTTTTCTATCATCGCTTTTCTTAATTACAACTTATGGGTGCATGTGTGGGACAGAGAGAGACTAGTCAGTCCACTGAGCACTCAAAAAACCTGCCCTCTTCCAAAATGATGGTCATCTCAAGGCCAGTCAGCAAAGACAATCACTACAGCAATGCACCTGGCCACTTCTGCAGCATCCCCTCCCCTTTCCTCTTCCAGCACATTGCAACTGTGCATAACAACTGTAAGGGAAAGAAAGGACCAGTGGAAAAAGAGCTGCCTCCCTGGCAAGGCTTCTCTTTGGGAGTAACCAGAAGTGGTGACCATTGTGAAAATGCAGCCCAGTTCCTAAGGGCTCTCTTTAAATTGACCCCATTGAAGAGAACCTAAGAGGTCTATAAAATCAATGTAACCTAATTTAGCTCCTTAAATGAAAAGTGACATTTATTTATAGCATTACTTACCTATAAATTATGTATAAATAAGAAACAGTAAGGTAAAACAAAACAACACACTGATTGTAAATGTGTGATGCCACTGAAAAAAAGTGGGAGCTTACTAGGATATTAGATATTTCTAAATACCTTTGGGTTAATTTAAAGTTTAATACAGAGTAAGCATATTGGTTTTCCTTTCTTTGTTCCCTTTCTTTCCCCTCCTGCTCCAGCACACAGTTCAAGTTCAACTTAGTTACTTTTTACATTTTCTAAGCAAATCATTCAAACCTCATTACAGTATCCACACTGGAATTTTCTACCAACTGATGCTGAAATTTTTGAAAGATGTAAAATACCTCAAACTTGCCTAATAGTGCTGGATCTACCTGAACAGGTACTAAATAAAGCTTTATTGAGGGATTTTTGTGTCTTATTTTCTTCTTGTGGTTTTTGGTGGGTTTTTTTTTACTTGCATAACATGTCATTATGAATTTCACAATAATTCTGATTTTAAAAAGCCATTGGGGTGAAAGGACGGACTGAAGTGCTACAACTAGCCAAACTTCAAGAGTTTAAGTACACTGAGGACTGGTTTGGAAAGAAAGGAAAAAAGCTAAGAAGTTGATTAAAAATCTTTTAACACTAGGCTGGACTCAGTAGAAAATGAAAATATAGGAAGTGCCTCAAGTTTGCTCATGGAGACAGAACACACACACATGAATATCTTACTTCTGAATACAAAATGTATGCCTCTAACTGGGGGCTCAATTTCTACAATGTGAGGAATAAGCCCTTCTAACAGATCATCATGAAAATCATCACCTTACAGATAAGAAACGTGTGGCTGAGAACAATGTACAATATGTATAATTCCAGATTTCTGACTGCTGTGTACTTTTTGTGATATCTTACCTAACTACCATTCTTACTGTAAAAATAGAATAGTTTAGCTTCTACTACATCTTGATTTTTGCTGGCAGCATCAATCAAGATACATCTCCAAGGACCCCAAGTTGTGAGTGCATGAGCATTACTGATGTTACTTGGAATTACATCCATGCATAGCCAACAGCATAATGAAACTACAGATAGGTTTTTCAATGCACATTTTTCACTAAGCCCCCGTATCTTCCCCCCACTGTCTTCTGTAAAATAATGCTGTTAGTCCATGATTTCATAGGGTAGTCTGTGCATGGAAGTAAAGAACAAAGACTGGAAAAAAATTTCAAGTTGTGAAAAAAAGACCTAAAACAAGTGTAATAATAACTGTCTGCTATCAGGGCTCTAACAAAGGTTCATTTACGATGAACCACACTCAGATTTTGGAAGCAAGTATCACATTCTCAGCCAACTATTTGAGATTATGCTACAACATGAACCAGAGAAATAAATCTTCATCTTGAATAATACAAAACCTCTGCTGCAAACAGATAATAAATCAGTTAATTTTACATACCCTTTGTCCTTTGCATGCACATCGGCACCGTGCTGAAGCAGAAGCTGGACTATCCGAACTCTGTTGTAGCCTGCTGCTAGGTGTAAAGGAGTGGACTGTAAAAGAAAAGATGAAGAATGGGAGCCACATAAATTTTAACTCCTGCACTTTCTGCCACTGAAGTACTGTTAGTTTCTCTTACACATTGCATCAAGATAAGTTACAGTTCCCTTCTGTGATTAGCCAAATTAACAAATACACAGCACGTGCAGGCCCCTCCTCTTGTCAATCCAAAAAAATGTTCCTTAAGGTGGAGAAGAATACAGGTATTCTTTAAGGCAATAAGAACCTCCTAGTTAAAACTTAATTTAAATTATGGCCCACGTTTGGTTTGGTTGGGGATTTTTTGTTTGTTTCTTTTGGTTCTTTTTTTTTCTTTTGATGCCATAATTTTAGTTTTAAAATGCTACAGTTTGGGGTTTTTTTAACTCACAAGTAAATTTATACAGTTTAGGCTGCATACTCACTGGTTACAAGACTGCTTGTATGTACACTTGTTGCAACAAGTGCACAAGAAGCAGACTGCAGAACAAGAAATAACGCATTTATCCCAAAGCAGGAATGTTTGTCTTCAGCTCCTCACCAAAAAAGTAGCTATGTGTGTTCTGTACTGTGCTAAGACACAGAGCAAAGTGTATGCAGTTTGCAGTTTCTTGCAAAATACAGATCTGCAGCAGTAATGCACCTTGCTGCATAACAGAGCAATAACACCTTTCTCCATAGATAACTTGTATGAATTTTAACTGAAAGCTTTTGAGTTGACAACAGTAATTCCCCTTGAAGTTTATTTGAAAAAGATTTTTATTACAAAACAAATTTTGTGTGCCATTTCAGTCTGAAAGGACTGGTTTATTACACAAATGGGTAACACTGTTTCCTTCTTCCCAAGGCTGAGCAGCAGACGATTTTAAAGCAATCTTTGTTGCAATTTGTGGCATGCAACCAAACAATACAATTTTATTACAGTAATACCCCATACATAAACCAGCTTGAAACATGGGAAAATTTACATATCTCACAGTATTATGCCAAGTACAGATTTACTGTCAGCATTAAAACAGTGTTATACAGTATTACAAGTGAGACATCACATTTCACTATTATTTCCAGGAATACACATTTAGTATGTCCATAACTTGTAGTAGTATGTATTATATTTCATTAAAGTCTTAACACATTGCTACTTTGCTCCAGAAAGAGTAACTACTTTGGCACCTACCATGTGTCCTGTGTATCACAGTGAGGACACAGCTTGTACTATCAGAAATGATAGCACAGGGCATCTCTGAGAAAAACATCTGGATAACTCAGTTAATTTAGGGAAGCAGTTATGCAAGTTTCCATAAGACCCATCTTCAGAATTAGCTATACTCAAAATAAGGATCTCTAACATCCCTAACCCAAAGATCCCAAAGCATTTCCAAAGTACAGAATACCAACAGCAACAAAACATGTCCCACCTTTTAAGTATTTGCCCATTCAAATTGTTAGGATCTATTACTCTAAGAAGCTTCTACTACTGAATTAACAACGTACATTGATCCAGAAGGCATTACATTCTTTTTACATCTGCCCTGATTATAAAATAGCTGGCTTATGAATATCATAAACACTAATGAAAATGTGGATAACGATGATGACACTATTGATATTAGCAGAATACTTCAGTACTGTTTGTTCTGACAGTTGCCTTGGTTTGGTTACTAAATCAAGCTTTATCAATTGAATTAGTAACTCAGAAAACCTGAAAGGAATTTGAAATGGGCTGCAGAAAAGTAAGTCTATTAAAAGGTCTAAATGCCAGAAGGAACTGGAGCAAGCACTAAAAATTTGGACCACTTCAGGATCCTTTAATCTCACTATGATTGAACTACATCCATTCTTGTCTGTATGCCACTTCTAAAACAATGATGGCAGACTTCCAAAATGATGTTTTACTCATATTAAACATTATTAACAGAGATGTTCTCAATAAAGATACATCAACCCCAGAGTCTTGTTCATTCCTTAAAATTAAAAGAAAAACTATTATGACCCAAGCTGGGACTGGGCACTTTGTATTTCTAGGATTAGTAGACCTGCACTTGCCAAATAACTTCATAAGAGAAGGAACTCAAAACATTTCAAGTTTATAGTTGCAAGACAACATAAGTGAAGGAAAACAGTGTCATACCAAATCTTCAGACAGCTTATATCCCTGCCTTTCAGAAAGGTAAGCTACTTTCTTCTCCTTGGGCAAGGCCACACAGACAGCCCAGTCCCACGAATGAACACAGCATTCCATGTCTTCCCCAACACACCAGCAGTATTTAGCTGCAGCCAAGCACCTGACATCTGGCCTTCTGATCCACAGCAACTTCAGTGAAGCTGCATCCCATGCTGTGGCTGCCTCTCTAAATAAGAGTCAACTGATGCTCCCTGTAATCATCCCTGGAGATGGAGCTGAGATCTCCATTGGTCTGCATGCTTGACTCTGCAACTGCAAACCATGTATCCCAGAGGAACACTCAGTGCTGGAGAGGAAGGGACTTAGAGGGCCACAGAAACCACTTGACTGATGGGCAAGGAGAAGTGAACACACACACATAGGTGTGCAGAAGCAGTGATCCTGGAGGACTGCTCCTCCAGTATCCACAAGCCAACATTGCCAGTTGCTCATCGGTTTGGCTAAAAGGCTCTTATAAATGCTGTCCTTACAAGTGCTTCAGGAAGGAGAAAGCAGGAAGGTCCTGCCTTCATGATTTTTTTAAAAACTGCTTTTCCTTTCTCATAAGAAAGTGAATTCATTAATATTATAGTTAACAGTTAAAAATACTAATCTGGAGTTACAAGCTTGTATGCTAATTACAGAACCTTGGTACCTAAAAGATAATGTTGTGCAACATGAACTACTCATTATATGCAATTATGAGCCCTAAAAAAACCAACAACAACAAAAACAAAAACAACAACAACAAGTGAATGATGGCAGCAAAGACTGACTTTTAAAATTAACATGCAATTTAAAGAGCATCAAAGAAGTAGAAACTATCTATCACAAAAAGCAGTATTATATACTGCACCTGCAAGGTATATCAAACAAATTACTTTGTATTAAGAAAAGAGATTTATTTAAGCTATCAATTAACCCTTCCTCCCATATCTTGCAATACTTGGCATGACTTACTAACAAAAATCCCTAGAGGGCACTTACCTTCCAAGACTCACAGTCACAGTTACCAAGCCAATCACACTGTCTTGCTTGCTAGTTTAATTAAAAAGAGCATAACTCCATTTTTATTAAGTAAAGTAGACCCTCATGCAAGATGCTCACATTACTTGAAAGTTTTATGGCAGCTGTAATTGAGTCAAAGCAGGTACTGTGCATTTCAAGGAACATCACTGTACACAGGATGTCAACCCATATACCTATGATTTATATTACCTACGATTTATATTAAAGCAGGTATTTTTGCTTGCAGTCTTTTTGATAATGTGTTGCCTGGCAATACAAAATATGCACTTTTTAGGTTTAAAAAAATGAATATACAGCAGTTTGATAGTATTTTCAGTGAGACTTAGGTATTTTCACACAGCTTCATTACCAACAGCTGATTTGTCAACCCCTGTTTAAGGTCAGCCACCTTGGACTTGCTGTCCCCTGCTCACGGGCCTCAAACAGCAAGGGCCCTGAGGAATCTCCAGCACTGCAGGCTGCTGAGCAGCTTCTACTGAAATCTGGAAATTGGTTTCAACAAATTGCCCACAGGCAATGTGGGAGTGCTGCCTCCAAGTATCATCCGCTTCCCTCCCTTATCTTGCTAAAGAGTCTTCAGCAGCTCTTAGATGGTAACGCTACCACTGCCTCTGAACGCTTCATTTTCAGATTCAAATTGCACATTTTAAGGGCAACTTTAAACCAAGGGATCTTATGTAATGATCTTACATTATGCATTATCTGCATGATTAATAACAGCTGCAGGAACTGTTGTAAGAACTAATATTCCCTGTCCTTGCTTCCAACTACCGAATCTTTATATAATGCTATCTGATAATGATCTTAATCAATGCATTTCTCTCATTCTCAAGTTGCCAACCAGAAGGCTATTAAAATCAACAAACAACAATCTTATTACATATATGATGTCTCATCATACATCTTATTTACAACACTACATAGTCATTTAGAATTAAATAAATTAATTTAACCTTCTACAAGAAGGACATTCTTATAATAAAGAGGCAATGCCCTGATTTTGAGAGCAAGTTCAGGCCTTGACATATTATGACTACTCTCACGCTCAGATGGTCCCCACAGGGATATGCACCAGTAAGTATGGCTCTTACACAAATAGGCAAACAAGTAACACTTGGAAAAAATATCTAAGGACATTTGTATGCTTATTGTTAACTCTTCTACAACACCATGCTGACAAAGGACATTTAAAAAAGAAAAAAAAAAGAGGGAGAAGGAGGAATTTTAAAATGTTTTATGTAGACTTTAATATATGTGACTTTTTTTACCATGTTCATAATTATCTTCAGGTTTGGTAGATTTGGAAATTGCAGGTATGCAGCAAACTCCCATTTAACATAGGTCAAACAAAACTTTTATTCTAATCAGACCATACTGCCCGTAGAGAACAGTAGCAATAAAAGTATCCTAAAGCATTTCTAGTTTGTCTTACAACTCCCTTCAGAGGAGTGTTTCACCTTCTTTGAATGAAGGGAAGAGCAGAGAGGTTTCTAATTGTAGAAGGGACCTTCATTTCAGTTTTATACAAAAGTGTTTTGAAAGATGTCCTGACTCCTCGTAAGGCAAACAACTCTCTCTTCACTATGTTAGAATTTATGACAGAATCTTTCTTTTTAATCACAATAGTCTGTGCTTGATGCTGCTCTCTTACAGACATCTCTAAAATGAACTGCATCAATCATGAGGGTACACCAGGAAGACATTCCGGATGCAAGCAGAGTACCTCTTGTCACCACTTTATCATTCTGATTAATGGGGTAAGAAAACAAGTTGCAACAACATCGCAATCTTGCAGACACATTCCTGAACTTTTCCACTGTGGAAGTGATCAGGCTTCTCAGATACCAACTTGCATTCTAATTTTAAACAGTATACCCATCTTACACCTTTGTTTTTAAATGCAGTTCTAAGTTTTCTTGGGAAATACCTCATTGACATTTGTTTGTATGGTGCCAAGCCTGGGTTTATATACAAAATATTTTCTTCTGGAAACACATATTTCAAATAACTCAAAATAATTATTTTATATTCATGCTACGATGCTCTTTCTTACACACCAAGTACTACAGAAACAAAGGTCCCTCACCCTGGCTGAAGATTCATGCTCTTAATAAGCAAGAAAGGGCCTGTGCTGTTCACCACCCACACAGCTTGTCAACTTCAGCCAGCCAGATCGTGCAGCTTCCTTGGTCATTTTATAGCAGTACTAAGCTATTTAAATTCATGGTTGACAATTATGCTTTAGGGACAAACTTAATAGATGCTGCTCCAGGAAAACTAGTAATGTTGGACTGCTGACTGTAGATGAGCTAGCTACAACTCCAGAGATAAGTAAGCACAGGGATGAAGAGCTTAAACTACTTATCTAAAAAATCCTAAAACAAACAAGTAAACAAAACAAAAACCCCTACAAACAAACAAAATTCCTAAAGATAAGGATTATGAAATGCTTAAGGACATTTCTCACTCTGCTGTTTCCAGTGATAACTCCACTGCTTCATCTTAAGAACACAGCCAGTAGTACTTAATTAGACAGACAAACAGGACAGGCTTAGTACAGTAAAATTCAGGAAAACATCATGTCACAAATTTAACAGACAGTGCTTCCTAACAGCTAATGCCAGGGAAAATGAACTGAACAGCTCACCAATTCAGAATCTGCAAGTCACACGGTATCTTTATTTAGCACTCTGGTATATCAAATGATCCTTTAGCAGGTGTAGGGGTAGTGGTGGTAAGGAACCAACTGTTTTGAGCTGTAAACCAGCAAAGACAAAACCAGCTTGATTTCACAGATACAGTAGTGCTAGGGCAGAGCATCATTGGGCAAAAATGTTCATAAACCACAGGAAATTATATGAGTTAAAAAAAACAGAAAGAGAAGACCAAAAATACTGCAAACATACTGACAGAATAAGCCCTCATTTGGAAAAGGTTTACTTGGGTAAAGACCAGGACTCTTCTACTCCTCATATCCAGTGAGTATTCAACTCTATTTCTTCACAGGGGGCTGTACTGTCCACACTATTGACTACTAAATGTTTCTTTAGTAGATCT
Source organism: Manacus vitellinus (assembly GCF_001715985.3). Classification (NCBI taxonomy): domain Eukaryota; kingdom Metazoa; phylum Chordata; class Aves; order Passeriformes; family Pipridae; genus Manacus; species Manacus vitellinus. The sequence goes on along the minus strand of NW_021938789.1, from coordinate 39,683,169 downwards.
GACCTTTGAGAGACAACACAATTTTCTGACTCCACGTCTGAATCTCTAAGACTGTGTGACAAGAGTTAGCATCAGTTCCGCACATTAACATAGTGACCCTGTTGTACTGCAAGTTGGACTAAGTGTTGACAAATAAGGGGGCAGGAGATTTATCACAGAAGAGCTTTTTTAATCACCTACATACCTGGGGTAGGGAAGGACAAACAGGATGACAAGCATAATTTTGCAGAAGGGTAGACAAAGAAATAACTGGAGTGTCTCTGTCTCAAGGCTAAAAGAAGGCAGAACAGTAAATAAGTGGTTTTACTTTTCTGCTCAGGAACTCCTGGTAGCGTATAGTGCCACCAAGCAAAAGAGGGTAAAGGGCAAAGATGTCTTTCCTAACAGGAGAGAAAACATGCAAGCATTGCAGGACCACACAACAAAAGAAAGTTTCATCTGCAGAGGCAAACTTAAGGTGCATGTTTGAAGATGACCACGAAAAAACCCTTACTAAATTCCAGAAGAAAAACCCTGTCTCCTTCAACCAGCAGGTTTCTTCAGACGATGACACTTGACTCGCAAAATCATAGAGATTATTATATTTACACCAGGATGGCAGATCCTTAATCCATGTAGATAGCTCTGGAAGTTATTCTCTTAACAGTAGCTATATAAAAAAAAGACAATAACTCAAATTCATTATTTCAGAGAAAAGGAAACAAAATCAAACCTGAAAGAGCATCATAACTTCCCAAATATTAATGAGGAAGCTTAGTTCCCTAACAGCTCCATACCAAGGTGCTGCCATTACTTTCAGATGCATCCAGAAGGACAGACTAAGAGGGAAATTGTAAAGGGCTAGGAGAGACACTTAAATCTTTAAATGAGAACACTGTTGATCTCTGAGGGATTTTAATAACAGCAGGTCCCGTAAAAACAGCAGGTCCTTGACATCTTCCTAAACAAGAATTAAAATGCAACACCTCCTCCCTCTCCTGAAACTCTTCTGTACTTGCACGTATCTCGACCTACCACCCATTTGGCAAAATAGTTCCACAGAGGATGTGTCAAAAAAGCTGAGCAAACTCCCTCACAAAACCACAGTACACTCAGAAAACTGACCCTTACAAGAATCTCTTCCATTTCTACATGCAAATGATGAACGTTTAGCTGGGGATGGAACTGCAATACAAAAAATTCTGGAGCTTCCAACATGAAGTAGCATTTGTAGTTTTCCCAGATTCAGAAGCACAGAATACACCTCTGGCAGCACTCAATGACACAAGGGGACGAACTTTGAGATGGATTATCAGAGAAGCAGAGGAGTATGCACTGTTTCTTTGGTGATAGATGCTGACAGCTGAGGGAATAGTGGCTTACTGAGCTACAGAGAGAAGTTACAGTAAATATCTACTCTCTTCTCCTAAAGGAATGTTGCTGATGTTATTTAACACTGACGGAGATGTATGCTGCCTTGAAAGACATGGCAGAACACTCCACTGAAACTACTTAGAGTATCATTGTGTCCAGCATGGCCATTTTTGTTGCTTCTTTTCATCACCTAGAATCTGTCAGAAATTCAAGTCTGAGGTGAGGCACTGAGGCACGACTGGCTCTTGCTGAGGCCAAGGTGAGAAGAAGAAACTGGCCCAGCGAGGTTAACTAAAGTCATGAGAGGGTATTCAAACCTCTACTAGTCCAAAGAGCAGCTAGTAACATCTGCCAGCCAGAGAAAAAAACTCGTCTGGGCTGGTGGACTGAGAACACAGGTACACAGGATTTTCTCATGGCAACAGCTGGAACTTCTTATTTGTTAAATTGCACACTGGAAGCTGTGATTCAAGTTTAGTGCACAGGGAAGAACAGATGCTACTCCTGCTGGTCTGAGCAATGAGACCCAGAGAGTGAAGTTTCTGCAGTTTTTGAAAGCACCTTAGTGCCAGCCAGCACAGTCTGCAGCCCAAGTCTCAGCCCATCAATCTTGTCAAACTGCAAGCTGCAAAATGCTTATCAGTCCAGGAGAGCAAGATGAGACAACTTTCTCTCCTCTTCCAGCACCAATACATATATTTTTAGCCGTGCTGTCAGCCAGGGTCAGAAGCCTTAGAATCCTGTGCTTTAATTATTTGTTCAGGCTGCTGTTCCCGCTTTTTAAGGAAATATTTTTGGTTTGTTCTGGCAGCACAAAACAAGTGTTAACAAGAGGTTCCTGTCCAAACAGTCATGCCAGATAACTGGGGAAGGCCTGCATACCAGTGTCAAAGCAATCTGAAGAAGATGCACACTGGAACACCAGGGAACCAAAACTGCTGCGTCTTTTGCTGTTGCAGTCTCTTTCTACTTGCTATCATAATCTTCATAGAGTCACAGAATATCCTGAGTTGGAAGGTACCCATAAGGATGATCAAGTCCAATTCTTAGCCCTGCACAGGACAGCCTCAAGAGTCACAACCACGTGCCTGAGAGCATTATCCAAACACTTCTTGAACTCTGTCAGGCTTGGTGCTGTGATCACTTCTCTGGGGAGCCTGCTCCAGTGCCCAATCACTCTCTGGGTGAAGAACCCTTTCCTAATATCCAACGTAAACCTCCCCTGACACAACTTCAGGCCATTCCCTTGGGTCACCACAGAGAAGAGATCAGTGTCTGCCCTTTCTCTTCCCCTCATGAGGAAGTTGTAGACTGCAATGAACTCTCCCCTCAGTCTCCTCTTCTCCAGGCTGAACAGACCAAGTGACCTCAGTCGCTCCTTGTAAGGCTTCCCCTCAAGGTTCTTCACCATCCTCACTGTCCTCCTTTGATATTAATAACTTAATATCTTTCTTATATTGTGGTGCCCAGAACTGCCACAATATTCAAGGTGAGGCCGCCCCAGTGCAGAGCAGAGCAGGACAATCACCTCCCTCGACCGGCTGGTGATGCTTTTCCCGATGCCCCCAGGACACAGTTCGCCCTCCTGGCTGCCAGGGCACTGCTGGCTCATATTCCACTTGCCATCAACCAGGACTGCAGGTCCCTTTCCATGGCACTGCTTTCCAGCATCTCACTCCCCAGTGGGTATGTACATCAACCTTTTTCCGACTACAGTTGACTAACAATCTTTTATTTCCCTTTTCTTTTTACATATTTTATTATTTTTACCACTTCTCCCATTCCATCTTTATATATTTACTTTGCTTTGCCTCCTTCCCCTTCCAGCTAGAAACTTTACGGGCTTTAGTTTGTAAGATTTTCACATAATTATGAAAGAAAAGCTTCTTGGAATACAATAATTTGACCATTCTCTTTACTAACATGAATTCCAATCAGCATTTCACTCATTTTATTGAAACAGGGGTCAGAATGAACTCTGTTAAGAACAACACTTGCAAATTGATTGCGTTTCAGCTCCAGTGCTCTGTATAAAATAAGTATTTATACCTCGTAATTTGGAATCAAATTAAAACATTAAATATAAAGTAATTCATAAAATTAAATACACAAAACGTTCCTATTGCATTACAGTGATAATTTACAAATTTTAGAATTTAATGCCTTTATAATCCAGTCAAACAGACTTCACTGTTCCTTTGAAGAGAAGCCTTGCAAATACAGGAAAAAAGGCAGAGAATTTATCTTGTACTTCCAATTGAAAAGTTATGGTTATTAGAACATGAATATTCTAAAGAATTTAATCTGTAAGAAATAAGTTTCTTTTATAAGTAGACATATATTATATTACTTGGAAAAGACTAATCAAATCACTTCAATTTTCTTGTTCATCAATGACACATCCATCATCAATTACAATGCCCTATTTTGGCATTTTCCTTCTCTTTTATCATTCATCTGCTGCCTCCTCAGTCAACTTAAACAATACTTTTAGAAATGGTTATATAAATACACCTCTTCTTGCATGTAAGTATTTGCAGTTCTTTTCATTTAGAACTAAATTGATGACTCTAAATTATCCATACAACCTCTAAAGTCAATGATGGGTTTGTATGAGCAAGTGATAACTGATGTGCTGAGAGAAATCAGAGTCAGCAAGAGTACAAGACACAAGGGCTTTGGGTAACTTAGGAGGTGAAAAATGTTTGGATGCTATCAGTGCCTGTTCTACAAAGAAGGTGCCTAGGGAGGCCACAAGGGTAAATGCAACTACATTGCTGGTACCAAGTGACACCTGATGCAAAACCTTGCAGTTGGAGTTGTCTTTAATAGTAGCTATAACACACTCAGACTCATCTACAGGGGAAATGCCTGCTAAAATAATCCAGCATGATGCACTAACCTTCAGAAAGTGATGCTGTGGAAAAAATGGCAAGATTTTTTAACAATAAGCTAAGAGTGGTAGGTAAGAGAATTATGTCCTTGCAGACAGCATAAAAACTACTAACAAAAGCAACACTGGAAATGCCGTGCTAATGCATACCTTCTGTTGGGAAGGGCTGATATAGTGAAGGAAGCCAGCATGACCAACAGCAAGTTGAAAGAGTTTACTAGAATTAAGAAGACATTATTCAAAAAGCTGAATTTACAAGCTGAAGAAAATAACAAGGATCACAAATTCCAGCAGTTTAGAGGTAGAAATACAAGTAGACAGGCAAAAACAGTTTAAGTTGTAACTGGTGAAAGAATTCAGACCAACCATACTTCTTGCAACCCACTAGGAGCACAAAGTGCACCAGCCAGTCCAGTGTGGCAAGGTGATGCTAGGTCAAGAAATGGAGTTCTTACAGGTGAGAAGACATTGTGAAGAACTAAAGGAACTCTTTGCATGATATACATCTTAGAGGAAACAATAACTCATACCAGGATCCTGGTGAGTGAGCATGTGCATATTGGGGAGCATAGGAAAGCTTGGCAAAGGATTTGTCTGAAACTAGCGCCATGGTCTAGTAACCACGGCGGTAGTGAATCAAGGGATGGACTTGAAGATCTCAGAGGTCCTTTCCAACTTGGCTGATTCTATGAAATCCTTGCCAATGGTTTATATGAAAGATGATGTTAGGTCATCTTCCAGAGATGGGAAACAGTGTACAACTAAATGATAGATGCCACAACAGAGGAAGGCCACAAAGTACTTTAATATCACATTCAAAAGTGAAAAGCAACATGAAAGCAGAACAGTTTACTTCTCAGTACTTCTCATGTTCACACAGAGGGATTTTGAGAGAGAAGTGACACCAAGCATAGAAATAGCACCTACAGTATTCACTATAGTCAACCATATACAGAAGTCAAATGCATACAGTCCATGGACATTTCAACTCAAAACATAATCTCAGCAAGCTCTGTGAAGGGAAGGGCTCCACTCTCAAGATCGCAGTAGAAGAAACATCATCAGTACTCAAATTCTGGGTGCTCAGAGTCAAATCTAGAGCACAGCTTTGAATTAATGTACATAAAATATTATGTGGCAGCTCTGCCCAAGTCTGGCAGTTTGACTTGTTTTCTCTTGACAGTAGATGGATAATAGCATAATGCAAGAAGTCATCTCCTGTGTGAAGCTAATCATCAAGGGGAAAACAGTTCATGAATAAAAAAACCCCATACCTTCAAAACATTTGAAGGCTGCCTGAGGAGCACACTGATTAAGATCTAAAACATAAGATTTCCTGAATTTTACAGAACAATACAAAGAGAATGACTACAGAGAAAATTTCTTTTCAGTCCTTCAGCGCACAATTTCTGTTTGTGGACACGACAGACTATACTTCAAATAACAGGTGAAAGGATACTCACTGAAATGTCTGGGGGAAAATGTTTAAGATCTCATAACAGAAACTTAGAGCAGATGGATCAGTTTTACATTTTATTCAAAAGGTATCATCTTTGGCCATAGAGGGTTTTAAGTGACACCAGGGATAGAAATTCAGCCAAGTTATCTATACTTTACAAAGTCTGCAGAGGGATTATTGTGTTACCCACTCTGACCACACTTGGCTGATGAAATAAGATGGGATCACAGCATAAGAAAGTGCATAAATTGTCACTATTTCTAAGATGCATGAAACCTGGGAACTATCTTTTTTTTTTAATAAACAAAATAGTGTTTTAAATGCAAAATACAGTTGTGGCCATTTTTGAATGTTCTTTTATATGTATACTGCATTGGGCACTTCTGCACCAGGTACAACTCAAACATTATAGCACTTGTTTTGTAATCTCTTTGTAATGTTGGAAATGTCATCTTTTTTTATAGTGCACTATTAACTAAATCCAGAAAATACCTTTAATTTTGCATGCAGAATTTGATTTAAAATATTTAACCCAGCCTAGTGAAACATGTGTCTGCCCTTGGCAGGGGTGTTGGAACTAGATGATCTTTTAAGGTTGCTTCCAACTCAGGATATTCTGTGATTCTATTTATCAATCTACACACTCATGAAACACATACAAGATCAGTGCCAGCAAAGACCTCAGTGTGTATAAGCCATCAGCCAGGGCCAGCTTTACACTAGCAAACATCAGCTAACAGAGTACGTGGTTATTGCTTATTTCAATAACTGCAGTTCCACAGCACTGTAATCACGCATCATGAATCTTCCGGTTAATATTTGCAGGACCACAAATAAAGAACCCAAAATCTGCACATTTCCCACCCACAAAAACAGTTTCATACCACTTCATCAAAACCGAGCTGACATTTATGCTAGTAAGCAGCAAGTGAGCAGATTTAGCAAGGGCTTGCCCATCAAGTTATTATGAAATAACTGTTTTGGATTTGTGGAGTTGTCTTTTTTCTGAAATAAAATGACATTTTTTAATTAAATGATTTTTTATACTTTCATTTTATTAGATGAATCAAGGAGAAAGTACTCATTCTGAACCAAGAATCCACAGTCAACTGTTATTCTGTATGATGTATGATTCCATTGCTCCTCTCCTTTGCACTAGTTATTTTTTTGTTGTGGATATACCTTGAGAGTAGACTATATTAACACACCACACAAACAATGTATACCAGCAGAAAAAGTACACAAAATTCTGAGGAAGATGAAACATAGATTGTGACAATAAATATTACATGTGACAAAAAAACCCAAACACACATGTACAGTCCATACTGAGATTCAGACATACCCTTAGGCATGACAAAAAAGGTTTTGCATTAGGTATCTGCTCACAAGTCTTTTGCTCAAATATGCAGCTTTCATCTGTAGAAACGTATATTTTCACAACATTCAAACAGCACCTTTTATTGTATGTGAAATAATTTCTTCCAAAATATATTCCGTACTCATCTGAATATAATCTCTATGACATAGATCTACAGACCAAACAGACCTATATGTTTATGTAGTATTAGTTTTCATTTCTACCTGTAGCACAAGAAGAATGCACGCAATTGTAAAGGTTTACAGTTTCACTAGCACACAATGTGTTCACGTCTTGCAGTACATAGCATTTGTCTTCAGTCCTCAGCTCCTAAAGCCAAGATGATTACAAGAGAATCTAAACCTCTGCCCAGGTCTGTAGGTTTAATAACTGTAAAGGAAAATGTGGATCAATTGTTCCATAAAGACTCAGAAAGTGGAAGGTATACCAATTTTCTTTCAACCTGCAGGATTTTTCATGAAAATGGCTGCGAACAACGAGAATTCTGGAACAGGGGCTGGCAAATTCACTTAGCAGCAGCAAATTGGAAACTCCCTAGTAAGAGGAGACATAACTCACCCGATCTTGTTAGAATTCAATTTCTGTTTATCAGCCCTTTGTTTACAGGCTGATCTCTCAATAGAGAGAAAAAAGGAGAGGAAGCACGAGAAGGACTGTGCAATTCCATTCAACAAAATGTTACTTGGTATCGGAGATGTGCCATAGCAAAAGCTGAGGGGTACTTCGTCCTCTTCACAAAACACACACATGCAAGACTTTTTGCACTGGTTACTTCAGGTCAAGGATGCTGGTACTCAGCACTGCATTGCAGACCTTCTCAGAGTTGGACTTCTTACAGTTGGACTTCTGTGCCCTGCGTCAATGAACCTGAATCATGTCATGCATGAGAAAAATAATCATCTCTACGGCAAGCAGGAATGGTCTGAAGAAACAACCTCACCCATACCCAAGAGACAAGTATGCCTCCTATGATTTACAAAGCTTAATGAAAAGGACTGATCCTGATATTCCGGATCCAGGGTTGTCTACAGCTGGTTTGGAAAGGCATGACAACAAAGGCATTGCAGAGGCATAATACCAAGTAAGTAAGGACTGGTACTGGGAGGTGTTAATGACTGAAAACTGCTAATAAACAAAGAAAGGGGCACTACAAGTCAGAAGACCAAGTGAAATTAGGTGAAGCAGGACCACACGCACGCTAGAAATGGCCTTTTAATTAATAAGTTGTTAGTTTTCTTTCATGGGATCACTACCTTATCCACAGTGTTGGATGGTCCTGTGCTTGAGGTGCATTGTTTGCAGGATCCCTGATTCACTTGTTGCAGAAATTTCTACATTCCTAGTTTCTGAGGAGTGAGGTAGTGAGGGAAAGTGCAAGAAAAAAGATGATGTAGCTGTGGAGGAATTGCATTCTGTGCTGCCTTCTGGTAGTAATTCCTGCCTCAAGATGAACTAATACCCAAGACCAAGCTATCACAGGCAATGCTATTGTATTTTCTGTTTTTCATATGGTTGATCCAAAATGTAAACAACAAAATGCAGCTGCAACAAATCAATGGAAACTTCGAAGTAAAGTATGAAGCATGTATTTCATTTTTCAGAATAATAATTTTTTTATGCTCCAAAGAGCTCAAAATATCAGATATTTGCACTGCTTCACGAGATGAACCTTGAAAAGAGGACCAAACAAACTGGTTTTTTGAGTAACAACTGGAGCAGTTGGGTTCTCTTGCAAGAAGAAAAGATTTTATTCAACTGACACCTGAGTACTTTAGTGCCAGCATGATCTGAGCATGTGTAATGCAGTACAGGCACAGCATATTATATACCAGCAAAAATCCAACTTCAAAACAAAACCCCAACCTCCTATTGCTAATAGCTACCATGTCAGCTGGTAGTTCACTTTGGAAAGCTATCAAGAGTAATGTGGGAAGACTTGTCTTGTAGAAAAGGGTTCTCATCTGAATTGCTAAACCCAATGCTTCCTTATTAGCTCAGATGCTTCTGCATTTTTAAAATGGAGGCAACATCAATTTCTTCCTGAAACACCTTTCAAGTGTTCACAACAGCTTTCCAAAGGAAATGAGGGAGCTAAGAGCTTCTACTCAACCTGCAACCATGACATATTCGATTTTAAACCTGTCTCTTGCCTACTGAATTAGGTAAGCAGTGACTGTTGTAAAAAGTCAGAAATGCAGCTCCTATGACAAAATAATACAGCTTTAGTTTCCAGCAGTAGAAACAAACCTGGTGATTTAAAATAGTCAAAAAACAGGTTTTGAAAATCCACTCAGAATTGAGTCTTGAAAAAGACATCCCCAGAGAAAAATATTTGAGGGAAAATAACAGGGGCTGATAGGTCCCTTGGCTTTTTAACACTATGAAATTCAGTACCATCTTTAACACTATAGCCTGTGTTTGAAAAGTCACTACTTCTATAGATTATGTAAAGACCAAAAAGTCCAGCAGAGCTCACAGGCAGGACACTGAAATTTCCAACCCATCAGGAATACACAGGTGCCATGCATTTTGTGTAAGTTCTGCTTTGACAGAGCAAATACTCTGCGAAGCAACGTGAACAAAAGTGATGTAACACACCAATTTTGCAATACACCACCACATCCTAACAATCCTGTGAGTTTTCAGTCTCTTGTTTAAAAAAAGAAAATCAAAGCAAGACTGTCATGAAAAAATATAATAATATTTCAGCTAAAGCCTTGCTTTTTAAAAAGCAAATAGGACAATTTCAAAAGAACAGTTTTCGTGAAATTTTAGCTTTGTATAATACTCATTTACACACACTGTACTATATATAGCTCAGCACTTGTGCACTATTATTTGTGCCCTCACATATATTCAACAGGTATATAAGCCAGTTCTTACTCAAAAACTCAATCATTACCCAGCTCAATGAAATCACTGTTCCTGAGATACTATTGTTGATTTTCCTTGGTCTTCAAAACAAACCCCCACAAATTACCTAGATCCTCAGTACGCAGGAATGCTTTAGCTGACAAATAAAATTGCTCTTTGTTTTGCACACACTCCTTCATTTTTCACGCCAGAAAATAATTGCAAGAGTAGACAGAGAAGAAATCCCCTCGTCAGACAACAGCTCAGGAGGTTCAGTAATGTGAGCATTTCTACAGTGCCCATAATCTATCTGAACAGTGACTTGGAGGGGAAGAAGGAAGTTCAGTTTTCATTCCTATTCATCTTTGACCTCTATGCTAAATAAACACATGGAGCAATGGTTATGTGCACCAGCTGTAACTCTTTTAGCAGCAAGGAACCCTGTCCAATAGGAATCAGACTCTGGCTGTCAATACTTTTAAAAAAGGCTACAAGCAGCACCTAGAATGCAGTAAGTCTTTTTTATTTCCATCCTGAGCTGATTTCAAACCAGCAAGATACTGTCAGAATTTTCCACCTCTCTTACCTGTTCTATGAAGCACAACCTCACAGCACATGTGATATTTGATAAATCCAGAACTCCAGATGTTGGTATACATGGGACACAGAAAAAAATCCCCAGGGGGTGGGGGAGGGAGGGGAAAAAAGGTAAACTACATTTAATTGCACCTAAAGTACGAAAAAGCCCCTACCACCACCTGCTAATACAGAAAAACTGTACTGGAACTCAATTTCTTCACCTACAAAGCTAAATGTTTCACAACAGTGCTGGACATCTCAGAAAACCAAGGAATGCACAAACTGGAGAAGGAGTTTGTGGGTATAGCTGTGCTGCAGAGTAAGCATGATGCTGAGAATCTCAGGCCAATCCGCAGCGTCTGCACTTCCTGGCCCTGACAGCTGCATTAATTCTGTGGCCCTACAGTGTCCTAAGTTTGAGGCTTGAATACTCAGAGGATCTTCAGAAAATAATTACAAAAAGCATCAAGGAATGCAAAAAGCTACTTCCAAAACAGAAAATTCTCAGCTAGTGTGAATCACTATAGGTCAACTAGAGGCAGCTACACCAGCAGAGACTCATTTACAAGAATGCTGTGCTGTAGGCCGAAAGGTTCCCTTAATTTGCAGCACAGCTTAAAATGATTAAACACTAAGTGATCTTGCACTAGCACAGGACCTGAAAGCTTTGGTTTAGAAATTAAATACTTAACAGTTATATACCACACTTGCTACAGAGCGTCACTTCACCTTCCACAGCTTGTACACATATGGTGGGGGAAAAAATACATCTGGTGGACATAATTTTAAAAAAGCTAATTAATATCAATGGCAAGCCATCTTAAAAGGAGTTTCAATAACCAGTGCATTTAGCAACAACCAAACACAAAACCACATTTTCAGAGTGTCCATACTCACGAGCTTTAACTGCAATATGCTTTCTAAGCTTTGGGCATAAATTTTTAAACTAATTCAGAGGCTGCAATAATACATAAATATTTTCTGCTAGCTTAATATGAATTTTAAAAGCTTCATTTTTTTTCTAATTTTTAATTTAAAATGAGAAATATTCAAGAAAACATCTGCAAGGGCTTATCCCTCACACTATTGACAGAAGTCATAACTCTGCATTTGGCCTTAGATCAATAGTGATAGGGACTCAATTACTCAGTAACACACTGCTGTATTCCACCACATTTAATTATAACACAGTGCACTATTAACACCTAAACACACTCTTATTTGAATGTCAAAGTCTTTAAAAAAAGAAATTGAACAAATATGGGCAATATGTTTAATCTTATAACATAGGAAGTGTTTTATCAGTTCCAATACTGCTAAACTAAAAAAAGCCCTTGTTCATTTGCCCGGCCTCAAATCATAAAATTAATTGTTTTCCAAACCTGAGAGATGTATAAACTTTCAATGAGTGATAAGTGTAAACAAGCAAAAAACGGGCTGGGTTTCCTGTCACGTAGTATGTATCATAGGCATTACGACTGAGAAAACATTTTAATATGTGAAAAAAACAGGAATTTCTGTACAATGGAGCTGTATTTTTTATATTCAGCAACAATGTACTTTTTAATCAAAAGGAAGCATAAACTGGCCTATCTTCATTGATTTCAGTGGAACTTAGCTGTTCCACAACAACTCCAGAATGGGCAGAGGTTTATATTATGCTTGAACATGCTTCACCAAAATAAAGAAAACTATAAAAGAAAACACTCCTATGCTTTTCTCTCCAAAAGTGAGAGGTACTGTTACATGTGAGAGACTTGTTTAACAGATGACTATTAAGAATATTCTGGTGCACAGTAAAAAAAAAAATAAAAATAACCAACATTTGTAAATCCAACAGTCTAGACAGACTATCATCTTGATGTCTAAAACATCAAAAATCATAGGATCTGCTTCTCACTCCGTATGTTCTTCCCTCCTCCAGTTTCAGCATAATCCTTAATTTAACTCATTCAAACATCCCTGCCAGAGAAAGTCAACTCAATACCGTCAAATTTAAGAAAATGCAGAAGGTGTTAAGCATAGCAATATAGTACTAGTCTATGTGGCAGGGCATTAGGAGCAAAGCCGAATATCAACCACCTCACTCAATGTTCAAATACAAGCAATAACTTTCCTTCCTTAGTTATTTTATTTATCTGAAACAGTATATTTTCATTTTCTTAGAAAAGGTCTTAAAGTTTCATTTTACATGTACACCAGGGTTTGACATTTAAAAGACACACACAGAATCCATGTCTGCTGACTGTCACAACTGCCCGTGTCAAGTATAACAGCATTTAATTTTACAGTGCAAAGGCATCGCAGGTTTTTCCCTCATACACTCTCTTGGTTTATACACCTATGCTTACCAATATGCTTAAATTGGTCTTTCTTGAACAACTGAAACACGAAGCAGGCATTAACTTACCTTACGCCCATCACTTGCATGGCAGTTCACATTTAAAGGAGTCAGTAAAGCCATCAGTTTTTCTTCATTACCACTCCTGTAAATGGAGAAGAGAAGATTGTGGAAAAGGGGGGGAAAAAAGGACAGAGCTCTTTGATATCCTGATCCTTAGCAGGTATTTTGCAAAGTATAACATATTGAAATTTGTACTCTGCCAGGGAGAATGTCAGATGGCTAAAGAATCTTCCGAACATTTCAAAACCAAGGGTAAATACTGAAAAGAATGCTAAATTTGCAATTAAATGTATTACAAAAGATCACGCACAAACACCTCGATTTCTCTCCTTAGCCTCATTTTATATTTTCTTTATGTAATTTTACAGATCCTCTGAAAGCCATTTGCTGAAATAAATGTTCTGGATTTAACATATTTTCATAGCATATGGCCCATAACATTTGAAACAACTACATACCAATACCCAGCAGTTTTTCAGAAGGGTTAACAGTCTATATAAAATGGTCTTGTGCAGTCAGAAGGAAAGATGAAAAGCACGTTTGTAATATATGACTGAACTTTACACCTTTTGTATAGGCTTCCATATGCTCTGTTCTGATAAAGCTTATTTTCAAAATACATCCTATGGCAGCAGTAAAAACCAAAAGAAAAGAAATATTCCAATATTTAAATTGCCCCTAAAAAGAACAGTCACAAAACGATAAAGAGGATTTAAGCAGCTTAAAGCAAAAACTCAATATTAACCTTCTAACCACCATAGTGGGGGATTTCAATTACATAAACAGGCTTTTATATTTGTACCAGACTGTAAAGTCTGAAGAGATTTATGCTAATGAAGTGGCTTGCTTGCATCATTTCATGGAAAGGCAATGACAAAACATTACTATTTTAAAAATCCCTTTTCCTCGCCTGTTTCCACCCCCAAAATATGCTTTATATTCTAAGCAGCACTCACCTAGCAGCTTCCAGGAGTTCGTCCTTCTTGTATTCACCTAAATGATTGCAAAATATCATGCTGTTAGCATTTGGCAGAAGACAGATTAAGAAATGCAGTAGGAAGCAAATACAGAATTAAAACAGAGAAGAGGAGAAAAAAGCCCACACCCCGCTGGGTGATGGAGCTGTGACGTTAGCCAGCTTGTGGAGGCAGCATCACCAGTACCTTGGAGACGGGCAGCAAATTGACGCATCTTCTTGTCCAATCCTCAGATGGAAAGGCTTTCTTTGGACAACCAATGACTGCGAAATCTTGTGTCCAGAAACACAGTCCCGCTGATAACAGCATGTCAGCTGAAGACAATGTCCCCACCCCCTGCCCTATTCAGTATGTCACATTATACTTGGGAAGCATAATAAATTCCAAGACAAAGCAAGGCAGTGCGGCTTTTGAAAAGGTACAAATTACTGATCATCAAAAGCTCTCACCTGCCTATTTGAATGGTAATATTAGACTTTACCAAGTTCTTTAGAAGAGCAAGGATTACTAAAAAAAAAAAAAACCCAGCACAGATATTATATCATCAGCCACTTTCCACATTTGAAAATACAAAAATTACATTTGAAATAAAAGCACAGACAAAAGAGGATGAACTCTCCAACAGATTTTGTTTTGAGACCGAGATTAGAGATAACCAATAGTAATGTTAAAGCAACATTTACATTTGAAATTCTGAGTAAAAATAGACAACTCACAGGGGTTGTTGCATCACAGGCTTAAAACTGCATGTTAATATATTAAAAAGAGCATGGGACAAAATAACCCATAGAAGTAAAACAGTATTCTACAAAGCTGAATCATGAGGATATTGTGCAATAAAAATGGAAGGGAATTTCAATGCTGAAACTAGCTTTTTTAGAAGCTTTATAAAGTCACAGAGCAAAGGGTATATCCTAGAGGTATATCTAGGGTATATCCTAGAGTCAAAAGGTACAGGGCTTGAAAAACATACTGCATTACCATCTGCCAGAGAATTAAAGCCTCTAACCACAATGCTATTAAAAAAACAGGAAGAAGAAGCTATCATGCAAGAAATAAAAACCTTTGTGCTGCCTCCTATGTATAATTGTAATAAGTCTCCAGTGAAACTCATTACAGGTGAGGAAAGCCACTCGACCATGGAAAATGCCAGATAAGACTGCAGGTAAGCTGGAAGGTTCGTCTGAAAACAACATCCCTCAACAAAGAACATCTCTAGGCTGCAGAAGGAGGGTGAGTCCTCATCCATTGAAAAGAGCTTGGTACTCCCCTCATCACAGCTCCTCCAGTTAACAGCAGAGGGTGACATGAACCACAAAACCAGCCCTCTGCTTAAGCAGCCCCGTTTATTTCAGCATCCTGCCTTCACCCAAGGATAAGGAGGAAGAGAGTGAGTACACATAACCATGCACTTCTGCCCCATTCCCTTGGATGTAGCTAGGGAATTTTCAAAGGCAGTATCTGCATCTCATCATACTGGTGATTCCTCCTTTAACAAGTGTGTTTAACTGCTTTCTGAAACATGTTCAACTTTGGGAATTCACAACAACCTGAAGCAAGGAGTTCCACCATGCAACTGCCTCTCATGATGGGTCTCTTAACAGAGCAGTTCTATGTTGCTGTACCCCAGTGATGGAGTAGGTAAGTTCAAAGCAAAGGTGAAATGGCATTTCAAATACAGGCCATGAAGGTTAATTTAGCTTTTGAAAAAATTCGTATGTCTGTCGTAAGAAAAAATTTCATCAAAAAACAAGTAAAATGACAAAATATGACTGCCTTTGACTTGCCACCACTCTCCAACTTAATCAGAAAGGGGTTCTGACCACCACAGGCAACAGCCTTTTCTAAGCTATGATACATATTCCTCTTTTTTTATTTTAATGAAGATAAAATACTGTGCACAGTTGTGAGTGTTTCAAATCAATGGAAAAACTCTGGCTAGCATGTGAGGAGGAAAAAAAGACCCTTTATTACTACTGCATTACTTGTGCAACAATCTCAAACATCTGGATTTCCTGCAGTGGAGTTATTGGCCTGCATTATATCAACACTTTAGGGATCTAACCAGATTACAAGACCTGTTTGCACATTCTGGTTTGAATACTATTAGGTTAGACAAGTGTAATAACATTTCTCCTTCATGCTCAGTAAGTTGGAATTTTAAAACACAAAAGCCCTTTCTTTAACTACCTTGATTAGCAGAAGCATTACTGACCAACAGAAATGGAACTGTGGCTCTTGACTTAGAAACGTCCCACTGTGTGTCTAATTAAGTCAGTTACTTTTACTAAGCAGTACTTTTTTTTTTGCAAATCAACACCTAAAATTAT
This sequence comes from Manacus vitellinus, assembly GCF_001715985.3. Lineage (NCBI taxonomy): Eukaryota > Metazoa > Chordata > Aves > Passeriformes > Pipridae > Manacus > Manacus vitellinus. The sequence continues at coordinate 39,666,940 of NW_021938789.1, read as the reverse complement.
ATAAGCACTTATAGCACACCATCAGCCAAGTGCACTCCACAGGCTCTGTGAGATAAAGAGCAGCCCCTTGAGCACTTGAGCTGTCAGCTGGTAGGATACCACAGAGCCAGAGAGGTCTGGCTGATGGTGTTTGGGAGAAGCGGGTGGCACTGCCCGCAGGACCAATTGCTGCTGGCACAGGCTGAGCTCCCACCAGAGGGCTCTGCCAACACAGCCAACGCCGCTTGGCTATGAAGCTTATCAAAGGCCATCCTGCAGCAATTGGCCACAGCTACTTAATAAAATATTCATTTGCTAAGCATTTTAAACCATGTGTGCTTGGGCAGAGATGAATTTCAAGTTCTGAGCTGAAGTACAGGAATACAGACCATCAACCTCACATAATACTTCTGTTCAAAGAATGTCAAACTGACTTAAACTAAGCTCATAACACAATTTAAAGAGCTCCTTTGGGCAGGTTAGGATTTATAGTACGTAAAAGGGCATCTGCAGAATAAAGTGCAGGTAACAGCCTGAATTACTCTTCTGAGCCTCTTAGCAGTTGCTAGTTTTTAGAGAAAAACATCCTTCCAATTAGAGTGTCAATACAGAGGATTTTTGACAGTAATATTTTAGATAGCACAAAGCTTGTCTGCCAGAGGTGTGAAAGTTAATGTTAGACCTTGCCACAGAAGACCAAAACTGAAACACAAGGCTGCAAACAATCTTCATCTAATTGCTAGCCTGCCCTTGTACCATATATTAGCTCAATCTGTCCTTGCTCAACCTGTCCTTTCTGCGTTTTATGGCAAGCCCAATCAACACACTGCCCCACCACCAGATGCATCCTGCTACATTAGGTAGGTGAGAATTTGCCTCCCTTCTCTGTACAAGAGAGACCAGAGTGACAGCCCAGAAAGGTTGCCTCTTATTGGCCTAGCAGCCCACAAGGACAGCACTGGACTAGCTCACCTTTGCATGCTGGGTAGCCCAGAGACAGTTGGCCTGGGAATTTTTGAAGGAAAAGACAGGGTGTAAAATGGAGAGCAGAGAACACTATACCAAAGCAGTGTCCCTGTTCCTATCTTGTCAGACAAAAGCTGGTAGGTAAGCAGAACCTGCTCAGTGCCTGGTGTTCATGGCGCGCAGTCAAGTTCATTGCTTACAGCTTGCTCAGTATCCCTTAAACCATGAAGTTCTCTACTTGGTCCCGGCTCCAGATCACCAGTGCTGCTCCATTTACGCTGGAATTAGAAGATCACCACTGGTAACCACAGATAATCAGTGTTTCAAATCACAGCTACCACCGGGCAATTAACTAGCCCTATCTCTGTTCCCCTCCCAGGAGAAAACCAGTTATTTCCAAGACCTCTGATCAGCTGCTGCTACTGAGCCACTGCTGTACCTGGCCCTAGATGCATTTTGCAGTAGCTGATTAGCAGCAAATGCTTATTAACTATCAGACATCAGTGGCTGCTTGCACCTGGTGATTGAGCAGATCAGTAGCTGGAAGCTCAATTGAGATCTCAGTGGAAGACAGGAGACCTTGCCCTGCACGGAGACAACCTGCTGGTCAGCAGCCACTTTGAAGCCATTCGCAGCAGATGAAAGGCACCGAAAAAGAGCGGAGTGCTGAGCTGGAGGCAAACGCAGACGTATGCAGGAACACTGTATTTGGGAGAACGAGAGACAGGCGTGCACCAACAGTGACAGGCTGAAATCTTTACAGGCTCCTAATGTAATCCTTTCATTTGTGCTTTCCAGCTTAATGATAAAAGCTGCAGCCAGAAAAGCACCACCAGCCTGTTGCAGACAGTCTCCATGAGCCCTCCTCTACCATTATCCTGTTTTTTCTCATTCCCATCTTCAGGATGCCATCTTCTTATTTTTGTGAGTATTGATGCCACATAATTATGTGGTGTTACACTGGGTCACACTAAAGGGCAGCATCAATCAATTCCATTATTTGAGAGTTACAAGGAATAATCAGTCAACCCACTTCTACCTTTAATTCACTAGCAAACTTTAATTCTAAGCTTATTCAATGAGTCTGTGAAATATGATCATCATATACAGATGTGTTAAAGACAGAAAAAGAAATCCCAAATTCTGGGAAAAAGATAACATAATGAATCAATCTGTACAGACAAATAACCCTGTTTCACTCTCTCCCAAAATCCTGAAATTTCTTTTGAATACTGCAAACTGAAAAACGTATCTGAATGCATGGTATAAATGAACAGTGCTTTTTCCATGCATCTCCACTCAAAACCAAGATGAATTCCTCTCCTGTCTCTCTGTAAAGATCAGCTAATACAGAAATCAGCCAGAGCCAAAATGTCAACCTGGACAAAGCAGGTTTTGCTTTACCATACTATCGCATGTCAGTTTTCCCCAAAAATTAATGTCACACAAATTAAACAAAGCCATTATTATCCAACATAATGGCACAAAAAAATGGAAACAAAAAGGATTAACATATTCTCAATCAAACTGAAAAACTAAAGAGGCTTTTCCATATGAAGTTGCACATCATATGAAATCACAATTATAAATTTAAATCCCCAGACTACTGAAAAACATTGAAAATTTTTACACTAGCCGATGGTACCCTGCTTCTGAGCTATGTGCCAAAAGGACATGAGCCTGATGAATGTGCAATCATGGCCCGAGGCTGAGGAGGGAAAATTAATGAATATCACAGAATCATAGAATGTTTGAGGAACTCTTGTTCTTTCTTGGCAGCTGCAGGTCCTGAGGTCTAGCAGCACTGGAAGTCAGGGGTGAAATCTTGCTCCATTAGAAAACATGGCAGCTCTACATTTGACCTCAACTGTGTGCAGACCACAGCTTGTTATTGGCTGCCTCCCCTGAAAACCTGAATTACCACTTTTGAAAATATACATCCCACATGAAGACTGACAAGATCTTTGTGAACAGTCCAGCGGATTCTTTTTTCCCCCAAATAAGTATTCATAATTATCCAGCAACACAGAGGACATGCACTCTCCATCAGAGCAGTAGAGACAGCAGGTATCACAATCTCTCCCTTTTCCTCATTGAAAAGTGTTTCTGGTACCTTTACAACACTGTACTCTGCTAGCACAGGAATGCATGAGGCTGCTGGGAAAACAGCAACAGAGTCCTGATGCAGCTGCAGGGGTTGAGAACAGGTTTCTCCATCAGATTTGTTACTTAATCCAGCTCAGCCTGAGGCCACCCAAATGGGTCCCTCAGAATGAAGAGCCTGAACAAGATGGTGCTGTGACAGGGAAATGGAAACTCTGCATTTGAGCTGCCATTGCTACAAAGAAAGCAATCTATGGACCAGAATCCAAACAGAGTTTAGCAAAGAAAGAAACTCCGTAGAAATAAATTAAAATATACCTTTTCCTGATACTCTAGGACTTCACAGACTTATGAGTGAGAAATGAGCACACTTCCACATATGCCATCCTTTTTAATCCACTCAGATCTTTGGAGTAATATTGAAATATTTAAACAAATATTCAAGTTATACTCAGAGCATGAGGCTTTCAGTGCTTATGACAGACTACTAGGGTTATTGGGGGGGTGGATAAGTTTTTTGGTTTGTTTTTTTTCCTGTTGTTCTTTTTTAACAAACTCAAATTTTATTTTCAATATGGCTGCTTTTGGAAGAGTCCAATCATATCATTAAAATACTAATCAATTCCTTCTTCCCCATATAACTTTTTATTATACATAAAGCAGCGGCTGGGACCAAAATATGGAGTTAAATCAAAGCAAGAAAGTATTTTTATTTTTACCATCTGAATAGCACAAGGTTGTGGGAATAACTGTCTAACAAAAAAATTTTGGGAAGTCATTTATAAGTACCACAAGAAGCACATGAGAAGAAAGAGAAAACCCCAGTAATTTCAGGGTTTATTAGTAATTATATTTCCTTACTTCCCACTTGTTTAGGGTTAATTTCTTTATGCCTCTTACAGTTCTGCACTCAGCTGTCTCTCACAAGTAAATGGACTAATTTTATAAGCTGTCTAATAGGCTAAACCAGGAACACAGCAAGACCCTAATTTTAAGCTCTTGTCACAGATGAGAAAGACCAAAGCAACTCTAGTATATGCAAGTGACAGAAAAGCAACTCAGGAGATAATGCCTTCAAGAACAAGTTTGAGAAAAAAAGGAATGTTACTCAGGAAGAAAGTTTTGGTGCTTTGTCTTTGCCACTTCTGTAAGATGAGTCAGGCACTGTGGATTCACATTAGCCATTTGTAACTGAAATTTAAAAACGACAAATGACTCAGCTAATGGTGAAGTACTTTTAGGAATATGTTTTAAAAGGGGGGTGGAAATTAAAGAAATAAGCAAACGTCATTTGATTTTGACTGCAACTCTACCAAACCACTGAGCTAGCAACATCCTACCTGGAACAACTTTCAGTTAAGTGGACAGAGCTTGAATGCAGACCATTCCTGATCTATTTGAGAGAAAAAAGCTGGATCTCTTCTAAGGCCTGTCAGAAAGCAGCATATGAGAAAATCTGCAGCTTTGTATAGTGCAGATTGGCAAAACCTCTGCTAGGGTCTTAAGTGATGGAAGAGATTTTTGTCTATTAAGTGATCAATTCAAAGCACATCTACTACATAAGCATATACAAGATATAGCATTTAAACACTGTCTTCATATCTAAGTATAAATTACACATATTGCACATTATGGGGTTTGGTCACTAAGAAGGATTAGGTAGAGTATCAAAATGAGCCTTCAGTGTTCGTGCAGTTATAGCATCATTAATTTTACATTTGGCACATAACAGAATTCTGTTTCTCAGAAGGGTTCTTTTCAGTGATGCTGACCTGTTTATTAAAATGATGCTACCAGATTTCCTTCACCATATTGTAGCAGAAAGATGAAAAAGTCCCTTTGTTACACTGTTTCAAATTTCTTAACTCTTAAATCATAAGATACAAAGATGAAGTTACATTACTCACAACAGCCGGAGGAATTTTCCTAAATGGACAGGGAAAGGACACAACACATGCACTTCAAGACAATAATGACAGTGATGACAATAATAATAATAGGAACAAACCCCAAACCAATAACAACCCAACAAAGCAACTAAAAAACCCTACAACCACCCATCATGTGCTAATCCATATAAATCATTTTACTTTCAACAATGCTACCATACCCTACAATATAATTTCTTCTGAAATAATAAATCTGACAAAACTGTTAGAATTCATTCTCTTTAATGTACCTGCACGAGTAGTTTTCTTTTTCGTATTAGTGCATGCTGGTCATGTAAACACCATGCACACATCCATTTTTTATTCACAGTGTGAAAAACTACTTATTTTCAACACAACTGTACTATTTCAGAATGCTGTAGTTACCTTGAAGACACACCAGAACTCTCATCTGTAATGTCTTCAGACTGAAACTGGAAAAGTTAAAAAGACTGCAGAATATCAAGGAACTGTGAAGAAAATCCAAACCTTCAGCAATTCCAAACAAACTTGTGTGAGGGAAAAATTGACAAGGTTGAGGTTCATCTTTTCATTAAAGTTCAATATTCATGAGATCTCTTGTGAAATCACATATGGAAAAAGAAACCTGATTGTTTTTTTCCCAGAGCCTTCCCCATTACCTTTCATGCCTACTGCAAAGGCAACATTCCCATGCCTCTCCACTTCATCCCTTGTATTAATTCCAGCTACCATCCATTGTAATTCCCTCTACTTCAGCCATACTCAATATTAATAACTGTTCCATTTTTTCAGCTGCTACTTTTTTCTCAATTCTGTAATACATCTGCATATGCATTTTCTCTCCAGGATTTCTAGGAAAACTTTACAGAGAAAGACAAAGGACTAAGAAACTCTCTTTGTCCAAGATTCGACTAGAGGTGGACAGACAGCCAAGCTGCTTTCATATTAGTGCATCCTTTTCAAAAACCAGCTTCCTCCCCTTTCTTTCCCAATAATATTCACAAACGAGTAAATTATTTGATCCCCCAGAATACTCTCTAGAGAGAAACCACAGAAATACCTGTTTATAACTGACAAAAAGCATGGAAGAAAACTAGAAAGAAAATTTAAAATATAACCTCAGGAAATCTATATTGTATAAAGGCAAGCTCCGAAGTTATGCTTCATCATCTAATCTTTCTCTGAAAAGAACTCCAGAGTGAATATGGGCAGACTAAATTTTGCAATTTCTCCAGTTTTCTCACTGCAGATAAAACATACTAGCAAGCTGGGGACACTGTGTCTGAAAATCTATAGCTGGATTTAAAACCAAAGCATTTATTTTAACCAAAAAATCTATATTCTCTTAGCTACAGCAAACATGACAGATTTTGTACTAACAAATTGCACAGATTTAAGGAAGTGGGTTTTTTGAATGTTTGCTAGACAATGAATATGAGACATAAAATATATATATCTGCCAAAATATTTTTTTACTGAACAGTACAATCCTTCCTCTGTACATCTGAAGCTGCCCCATGTATCTAAACTTACTCTGCAAGCATGAGAAAACACAGGCTGCCACCTCATAAAAAATGCACGTGTATTGCCATGCTTGCCCTGCAGCACATACCCTGGAAGGAACTCAATTCCAGTTAAATCACTTCACTGCCTCCTAGACAAAAAACACAAAATGCTTCCCTTGCCTGCTGAGCCCTGGAGTAGTGAGCAGAAGGGAGAACTCCTTTGTAACCGGAGGAAACAGAGCAAACCTGTCCAACACACAGCAGTGAAACTATCTAGCTGTATTTTGGAAGTTAGCAAAAACAATTATCACAACATTATCTTATTACTAAGAGCAGAGATATCATTAAAGGGGAAAAAACAAACAAACAAACAAACAACATCAAAAAGAGTCAACATGTATTTATATAACACTTAAGCAAAGCACAGCAAGTAAATCCTTACTAAAAGAATAACAAAACAGAGGTAATAGATTTTGTTAAAATGAACAAATTTGTCATGCCAAACAGGAAACTAATCTGTCAACAGTTCAGTTCAAACAGTTTGAAAAATATGCATTTCCCCAGAACAAAAAGAAGGTAGTAAATAACTAAACTGCTTTTCCACTTATATTAAGGCCATGTAACTCAAATAATTCTGTCTTGATGCTACAGGCAAATTTTCTAAACTTGTGGGTTTTTATTTGCCAGTTGAGGGTCAAAGACATTTGGAAAACACAGGAAAGTTTGGTACAAATCTGGGGGAGAGAGGAAACAGCAGCATGACTGGAAATGGGATACGTGGATTGATATGAAAGACTCATTCTAGTACTCCAGAATAAAGAGCAGCTGTTTGACTTTGAACATCCTTCCCCTCCCTTATCCTTCTCATCAGATCATATGATCTAGAGAATATATACTTAGAAGCAATGGTTCCATTTGTTTTGTCTCATTTTTACAAGCTATCTTTTAACACCTTCTCTGAACACGTCTGCATGAGCAGTGATCAGTCACAGTAACTCAAGCTTCACCTGATCTGAGCCATGGTGTGGGCTCTTCATATTCACTCAGGTAAAGAACCACTCTGCACCCTAATGTGACTAGGAGTGTGTTATAAGAGGAAAGAAAGCTGGAATTTATAGAAAATGTTAGGAAACTAAATCTGCAAACTGTTGTCCTCACTAAAAACTATCTACTAAAACACTAGCTGGGGAGGGAATTAATTTGTTATTTACATTTAAGTATTTTTTGGTACTCCTGTTGGAATAACATATCACAAGATAGAAATACAGCAATAACAGTATCTACTGTCAATATGCAGGAGGTCTATCTGAGAAGTGTTAAATTATTTACCAACAATAAAAGAATAATTAAATACTACATATAACTCAAGTTTTGTAAATATTTACTGTTTCTTGTGTCAACCTTATTGTTTTAAATGCTTTATTAGTTAAATTCCTGATAGAACAGACTATTTCAGTTGGAAGGGACCTACAAGAATCATCCAGCCCAACCGTATGACCACTTCAGGGCTGACCGAAAGCTAAAGCATGGTGTTAAGGGCATTGTCCAAATGCCTCTTAACCACTGATAGGCTTGGGGCATTAACCATCTCTCAAGGAAGCCTGTTCCCATGTTTAACCCTCCTCTCAGAGAAGAAATGCTTCCTAACATCCAGTCTGAACCTCCCCTGGCACAGCTTTGAACCATTCCTATACATCCTGTCGTAGGATCCTAGGGAGAAGAGCTCAGCACCTCCCTCTCCATTTCCCCTCCTCATGAAGTTGCAGAGAGCAATAAAGTCACCCGTCAGCCTCCTTTAACCCAAATTCCTTAGCTGCTTCTCAGAGGTAACAGGTTTACACATATGATTTCTTAAAAAAAAAAAAACTTGTTGGCCTAAATGCCAATATGGTTCACTACAAAGACTGGAAACAGAACAGCACCAAGGGAAAAAAGAAGTTTACTGAAGGAAAGAGATACTAAGTTGTCAATTAAAAAGCTTTGGTTCACCAGACTGCTGTCATTATAAGAAGAGCATTCCTTCTTCAATTTTTCATTTATGCACAGCAAGTTTCATCGCATGCAACACAGGGCTGCCTGTTCAAGAGCTAACTTATGAAAGGTGACTGTATGGAAAGCAGTTACCACTTACATCCAGTTGGACACTGTTGATACACCACACACACGTTATTGGTATTGCACTGGAAAACTAAGTACAAGGACTTCACTGTCACAGGTATATCCACAAATAAAGCACTTTCCAAAACAGATGCTCCCTCTGTTGCAGGTCAGAAAGGAAATACATAAACTGCATGTACCCTCAGCATGACAGCTCTGCAGGTTTCTGTGTAAACCTGCAATAAAAGCTAGTTTGTGTTCTGTATGAAGTAGGAAAAAATACTTTTTTCCATTTTCACCTACTTCCAGAAATCTCACTGGATTTAAAGACTCTGCTTACCTCAAATAATTCAAAATATAATTGGACAGAAAGTATTCCTGCATTCCTCATGCATCACAACAATTAATGACCTTAAATATACTCTAGAAAATGTGTTTAGGTGATGTTCTATTTAGGTAATGGAACTAGCAGCAGTTCCTAATCCAGACTATTTTTCTAATGCCTTTATTTCAAAGTTATTCTAAGATAACGTTCATTGTTAACTTTCAAAAAAGTGATATTTTTAATCTCCATTTGACCTAAAATGAAAGAAGACCATGCAATAGTTAAGGCAGGCTCTCTCTACTGTGCCCTAGGAGTGTTAGTTTGGCATGAGCTAACCCAGTATTACCACTCCTTCCAGAGAGCACATACCATCAAGGAGAAATCATACTGTACCTTCCCCTCTACCAATTTAGGATTCCCACTTATCTGTTTCTATAAAAGTTCACTTATTCATGCAGGAAATGCTGAGATTATTACTGAAAGAGCTTGCTCCCTGATGCTGACTCTCCTTTTGCCATCCTTCAAGCATAACTCAGCAGAGCAGACCAAAGACAGGCTATAAGAGAATTGGGTCTGTCTTCAGAGAGCAGCACAATGAAAACTGCAGGGAGGAAGAACAAATGCCCAGAGAAAGGACAGCTCTCACTGGATCACACTGTGCCATTAAAACAGTTATAGCGGTAACGACCTTTACTGCAATCAAAATGGGTCTGGATTTAGATGAAGGACACAAGACTGAAAAGGAACAGGCAAGGAAATATTTAAAGGGAGGGAGTATTAAAAGTTTCTGGTTTCCCTTTTTCTGTTCAACAGTCACACCAGCAGTCCTGACCCTTGGCAGTGGGCTCTTATAAGAGTCATCGAACAGGGCAAGATGTCAGTCTGCCTCTGGTTTTTGTCAGGACAGTTTTTATATTTATCACTTTGGTCCAAATACAGTGTTATGCTTAGATATGGAAGTCCACCCTATTCTTGAGCATACAGATGGTGTTTCTCAAGAAAACTTCCCTCAGTGGTGTCCTCTGACAACTTGAATCTTATGTGGAAGTACGGTACTTTCAGCTTTTAGGGAGGGATTCCCGGTCAGCAGCTAAGAAGGGTCTCAGCAAACAGTCACACTCCTCTTTTCCCTCCCCTTTTTCTCACCTTTTCCAAGATGCTCTTAGCCTTAGCAAAGACAGAAAATCCTATATGGGAAAATACAGCCACATATGGTAAGAAGCCACAATGCACAAAAGTCATAAATTATTTTCCTTCTGATCTGCTTGCTCTCCAGGAGAAAAACGCTCATCTACCATCTTGCAGTAGTGCAGGCAGACAAAAGGAGGAGGATTCTTGAGATGGAGCTACATTTTCCCTGCCAGTGAGCAGGAAGAGGTTTTCTTGCATAGCTCAACACAATTTCAAAAGAGAAAGAGATCCATGAAAGGAAGATTTACTGGGTAATTAGACCAACAATTTCTAGAACACTGATGAGAGTTCTCATCTAGCTCCCTGAGGATACTGCATCATTTGAAAAGACAGCACTTAAAACACTTACCTTTTAGATTTGTGGGGAAGATCAGCAATTCTCCATTTTTAGAAAAGTATCAAACAGTATATAAATATGTTGCTGGTTTGGGTTTAATGTCTTATTTTGGTCTTTCAATCCCTCTGATTTTATAATCAAGTATTCTTTTTTTTTTTTGTTCATATAAAAAAAATTGTCTTTTTCTACTGGAAAAGTTGCTCACAAAAGATTTTTTTGGCTATGACTGCTAAAAAGCAAATAGAATCTGCCCCCATCCTTTCAAAGGAAAGGTTATTTTTCTGTGTTCTGTCAGGTAAAATAAATTCTTCACTTCCAGGGCAATGGATGACTAAAAACTAACCAACAGAGTCATACACGAAATAATATATTCCTGAGAAAATAATGTCTCTTTACACAGGTCTGCTTTGCCTACATTTTTAACAAGAAACTTGCTTAACAAGAACAACTCTACAACTACAAAATGAACACCCAGATTTCTGGATGGTTCTGCTAACTGGCAGCAGTCTGTCAGCATCAGATTATCTGTTCAATTTCAGCACAAAATTGCCTTAAACATGTGAGATTTACTCTGCAGGCAAAGGATTGCTGAAATGTAAACTCCCGGCACTCATTCCTGCAATAGCCGGGCCACAGAAGGAAGTCTTCCCTGAAGGAGGTTAATTCAGACTGACTACACACTGAAACGAGCTCTTGACTGTGCTGTTTAACAGCGGATGTAAGCCAAGATGCCAGTGCAGCCTACACCCTGCCTCTCTCCTGGGCAGATGACTAGAGAGCCTACCATTCCAGTGGAGCTGACAGCAGGAGTTCAGGCAGGAGCAGAACACACACCTACTTGCTTATGACTTTGGGAAAGTCAGTGACTGCAAAAGCAAATATTTAGCTACAGAAGTCCTGGTGCTTAATCCCCTAAGCAGAGTCTACTAGAGTAATAATTATTACTATAATGAAGTAGCAAGAGTAATATGATCATCAAAAATTACTAGTAAAAATATTAGTAAAGGCTGGAATTCATTAATTAAAAAAATAAGATTCAAATATAGTCAGTTCTCAGCTGGGAAGGTTCTCAAGGCTCTGCCTTCCTTTTCCACTGCTATCAGGAACAGAGCTCCTAAAGCAAGGTGCTATTTTATTGAGTCCAGCTCCCTGCACAAATCTATGTAAAAGCATTTCAGAAATGAATAGTCCAATTTCCCTGGATTTGGTGACATTCCATGCTTGGTTTTTGGCCCTTGTGCCCTCTCCCATGTTACCTTCCTGAAAGTAAAAGTAGACTGTGTAGAGAAAATTGGGGGATTCTGCACAGAATCAGTCATTTGTCATGAGAAGCAGCTACTTTAGGGCTGACAGTGGGGATCCGAAAGGTATTCAAAGGTACTGATATGCATCATAGGATTTTTAATGCTGTATTCACAAGAAGACATGTCCCATGAAAGGTTTATTCCCCAGAACAGCTGGCAGCCTTGCCAGTCACTTCTGTCATCTGGCTTGGTTTATGTCAGACACATAAGCATAGCAAGAGGTAATGATTTTGTTGAAGATGGCAGTCAGCTGAAAGTTGCCATGAGTCCACTACTTGTGTAAGGACAGAGCTGCCCAAATTGAACAAATAAACTGAATTCTGAATTTATGCCAAAATGTTCTTGCCATTTTACATAATAAAGATCAAACAGACAAGAACAATATTGTATTCTTAAAAGGCAAGGAAAACCAAATTTGCAGAGCACCGGAGATGGATCACGATGTTCTGTGGTCAGTAAATAATCAAATTAAGTTATGAGCTGAAAACGCTACTGAAACAGCAGAAAATACAGAAGGTTTCATTTCAAAACACAAAGGAATGCTTTCAAAAGAGTAAAGTGCTTACTTTTTGGGTGACCAAAGGAAAATAAAGGACTACAGAAGGGAAACATGCCATTCAAAAATCTGTATCTTACAGAACAGGCAACTATTTAAAAATATGTTCTGATGACAACATTTCAAAATATATGCTTGAAAATACTATAGTGTCAGTCCTCTTATCTCAATGCAGTGTGCAGTGCATTACTGCACTGTATAAAGCCTCTATTCAAAGAATAGATACCTAACAAAAAAGAACAGTATCAATGAATAACAGTCTCCTGGGGATATCTTTGAGAACTTTTTTTGGTTTGTAAATTATTTGAAATGGTTCTTACGTATTGAGACATTTATATAAGCCAGTCCTCTTCCCTGCGTCCTCCAAAAAACCTCAAATCACTGCTTGTACTCATTGCAGAGTAAAATTCCAGGCTTGTCTTTCCTCAATACCTGAAAAATTATGCTGCTCTCCCTGGAATATAACACTTTGCTCTTCTGCCAACATGGAAGCCATCAACCACCAGTCAGTTTTTCAGCTTCCCTTGGCTCACTCACTGACTCTAGACTGGTACCTCGCCATCTTAAGTTTGCTCTTCAGAGATGCTTAATCTGAAAAGCTCTACACACATTTCACTGCTGCAGTCAACTAGCTGCAATTTATGGATAGAAAAGATGTACTCCTTCGTGAAGAAATAATGTGCTTTTAATGTTTTACTCATTCTTGCCTTGAACGCTAGCTGAAGACGGAACATTCTTCTCCACTTGGCAGCACCAGTTTTCTTCACACCAGCCTTCCCTCAGTTTTTAATCAGGATGGCAATACAGAAATGTGGAGATAAAAGAAAAATAGTAGTATGTAGAAATGGAAACTGTACAACATCACAAAAGGAAAACAGAGCTGAACTGTGCACCATCCAAGAGCACTGAAGTAAACAGTACATCATTTTTATTGAAGACCTGATAGGAAATCGCCATAAATTTACCACGACGGGTGACATTGCTAGTTCAGTGCCTCCTTTTAAGGGGAGATCAATTCAAGCAACTTCAGATCCACTTCCTTGACCTCAACAGCAAGTACAGGTCAAAAACAATTCTCAAGGAAAGATGACAGATACAATATGTGACAGCTGCAGAAAGGTAAATTACCCCAAACAAATCTTCGATGCAACTACTGATGGCTAAAAGGAAAACACAGACTACCTTATCCATGCAGATACATGGAGAATTATTAGTTCAGATAAGGATTAGTACAGGTACTGTAGGAACAATAAAGAACCTGAATGGAAGACAAATCACATTATCCTTGAAAAGCAAACCACTGAGCTCAGAGTATGGGGGCAGACTACTCTGTGGTTTGAATTATTTATTCCTAGTAACTTCAATTTAGTGCAAATACCTTCATTCATGCACTTGTCTGGCAGGGTTGATCACGACATTAGCCACAGCAATGTCAAGGCTGCCATTAGACTGAATTACAACAGCAAGGTAAAAAAAAAATCATGAATCCAATCAAATCCATAAAGTTGTGATGTGACAAAGGAGACACAAGTAATCCAGAACCACTAACATCCACACCGTCTGCCCCCATAGAAAGAACTGAACCAGGGCAGACAAGGCTATGGAATTCTGCTTCAGGGATATATAACTATAATGTTAATTTTTCTTCAGCAGGCCAGGAAGCCTTTCATATATCATAATTCTTTACCAGTCCCCACATCTTTTGTATATTTATAATGAAGAGCCATCTCCTTTTTCCTTTCTGGAAAAAAAGATTTTTTTTACTCTCGTCTGGCAGTGTAAAGGAATCCTCAAGGTCACATTTGATGATCCCTTAGGCCACCAAAGTAGTAACAAAATGATTTTAAATGAATGAAAAATCAATTCCCTCTGCATTTACTTACACCCCTTAATTTCAGTCTTTCAAGTTTAATTTAGCTCTTTTCCTTTTCACCTGAACTTTTCAAATTTTACTCATATTTTTTCACTCCTGCGAAGCTTAGGTGATAAAATGCCTATTCCAAGTCCCAAAAATAGTATGGTTAGATCACTCTAAAATATGCTTAACTTTAAGCATGCATGTGAGCAGCCCCACTGACCTTGATATTCTCATGTCTAATGCATTTTGTTGAACTGCGGCTACAAAGAAGGGCTATCACATTTCTTAACCACAAAAAAAGTGCCTTGTTCTTCAGCTCAATCCTGCACTGTGCTGCCATGCTCCACTGCAAACACATACTTATTTCAATAAATGTCATATCATCATTGCTCTCAAGGAAGACAATACTACCTGCCTATAATATCTCTAGACCCTTTCTTGCATTACTCATTAGCCTTTTTCAGAATGCGAAAATCAACTCTACTTCATTAATCTGTTCTTCAACTCCTGTCATTTTGCCTTTTCAGCAAGGTAGACTGGGTAACACAATTCCCAAGAAAGGGACACCTCTGCAGCCACATAATCAATTACTCTACTTGGTACCATTATCACAGCCAACCTTCCTTCCTCAAGTGGTTTACACATGCATTGTATAATAGTGAGGGACCACAATAATAACAGTAATAGAGTTATCAGTCTATCTAAAGCACTCAGCGTTCTGTAGGAATAATAAGCAACTGTGAGTACAGAATTGTGAAAATCTGGACTCTTTGTGCACTTGCATTGAGTACCAAATCCTCTTCACTTCAGACCAGCTAGGACAAGCACTTCTTTCAACTTCCACCTGATACAGACTTGATTCTTTCAGGCAGTTTCACTTCAAATCTTTATAACCTCTCCTTGTTTGCCAAGCAGAGGTACACTTCAACCCTTTGGAGACGACCAGAGGTGGAGGAAAATAGGGGGGAAAATAAGGATTTGTTTCAGACATGACTTTCTCAAAGTATATAGGTACTTAGAAACATGGAAGGAAGCTGTTCTAGAGAATATGACAGGCAGAGAAAAGAAACAAAACAGGACAGAGGCAGAGCTGGTACAGGACAAGAGACAGAAGAGTTACAGATGGGGATTATTCTAATATGAAGAAAAACATCAAGAATCCTTCAGGGGAATTAAAGTGTTTAAGTTTGGTGTGTAGCAAACCTCACTGAATACCATCAGCATATACACAAACAGAATAAAACATAAAAAATAGGGACTTTGCATCCAAATCCATTCCAAACACTTAAGACACCCTGGACTGCAGTCATAAAACACTGGCCACTGATATACTGCATTGCTACAGATAAAGTTCTTCAAACTACCTTCACCACTAGTAAGGCCATGCTCAAGGCAGTCTTTCCCTCACAAGACTGTACCTGAGAAACAGGGCTTGTAAACCCTATTCATCTGACAGCTATGATACACACAAGCATATATTCATATTGCAATAATAAGGGAAATATATTCAGAACCTGGTGACATTCCTCAAAGTCTTCACCCCTCTAAACAATAGGAAGACTCATCGCACCTCCATATGTGCTTAGCAAACACCTGCAAAGACTGAAGGAATAAGAGCGAGAGCAGTATTGCAACCTGTAGCATAGAGCTGTGCTTAAGCAATACACAAACACCAGCAAATTCATACTGATGTCATTCCTCAACTTATTAAAAAAGATTTGGCTGCTTCAATAACATAGAATAGCATTAAACATAGCGTGGCAGGATCAAATGAATTAGGAACAATAAATCAGGCATTAACAGAATGAAAAGCAAAGTGACTGAAAAAACCTAATCCTCTAAGAAGAATGCATCTTTGGCCACACATTGAAACACCTCCCCTTATTTCTGCCACAGGCAATGTTAATCCATAAAACTACTGTAAAAGTCTGGGTTAGCTCAATGACCTAGAAGAGTTTAGCCAGAGGGTTGTAACAAGAGGGGCTGACAAATGTGCCTCTGATACTTCTGAACTCTAGTGTATTTACATAAGCGTTTATTCTAGATCACCGCCACGGCCGGGTTCGATTGCCGGTCAGGGAACCCCTCTGGGCAGACGAAGCTCGTCAGCCCTGCAAGGCCATCCATCTAAGAGAAGGTCACTCTAAACAAACCTACGTCCTGAGGACCTCCCTGCCACCGTCCGAGCTCACTCGGCCCCGGCAGATGAACCTCAGGATTAAAGGGTGGGCTCAGTTCAGCGCACACTGTGTCTCACCTAAAAATCCATTGCACAGGTTGGAAGGGTAATGACCCTTCCCAAATCTTCGTTCGCAAAGACTGGCCATACTACTACTACTACTATTCTAGATCTGGAGAGGGTTTTCAAAGTAATCATAATCCTGACTTAGTGTACTTTTGTGCATATACTACTGTAGCAGTCCTGGGGTGCATCATACAGATGTATTTCAGGAAATTTTCAAAACTATGCACTCCAGACCCTTACTTAATAACTCTGTGTGTGTGCTGAGTCCACAGGACCCTGTATTAAAAGAAAACCCAAACAAACAAAAAACAAAACAAGTTTATATTTAGAGTTGTTGACAGGAGAGTCAGCAAAGACTTCTAAGATTTTGCACTTCCAAAGTAGGGAACTGAACCTGACTGTTGATAAGTCTGACAACATCCAAATTCAGTAAACTAAAACCCTAACTTGAAGAAAAAGCAAATATGGCAGAGGAGGAAGTGGAAAGAAGATAAAGGGCAAAGAAACATGAATTAGGGGAAAAGTACAGAAAAACTGATTCCAGACGCATTAATGTGAGAAAAATTGACATCTCTGCACAATTAAAGAGCTGTCATTTTAAATTTTCAAGCAAAGCAGGAACAAACACAGAACTTTTCAGTATTTATATAATCTCACCCTGTAACAGAGAATGAAAATACAGAAATAAGCACTTTACTAAGAGAGGAGGCTGAAACTAAATTTCACCAGTATAGAGAGGAGAGGGATGCTATTGCCTATTCAAAGCCAGCTCTTCTGACATACCCAAGAAGGCCAACAGCAAAGTATGCCAAGAGACTGTTTCAAAGCTATCTCCTAGTACTAATAAACATAACCTTTATCACAAGCTCTCCCACTGCATAGTTCCACTCAGCACATCAGGGTGAGAAGTCTGACAGTATTTAGCTGCCTTCCCCTGCCTATCCTCATATGAGCTTCATGGAGCAAGGATTGAGAAGAATGTGATGCTTCTAAATGCTGAAATCTGCATTTAGTAATGAAATGCCTGAGTCTACACAGAGTGTGAAACAGTAATTTCATGTTAAGTGTTTCCTTAATTTCAAATGAATATGCCTCTGACAACAGGAATTTTTTTAAAAATCACCCTTGCTAACTGCTTTATTGTTCAAAGCATTTCACTAACAACGACTTAACTCTATACACCCTATTTACATTGAATGACTGTGGATTTAGAATAGGTCTTTAACAACTCATGGTCAAGCTGAAACATTCCAGTATCATTTGCTTTCCAAACTTTTGTAAATACTACTTAGATTGAAAACTTGTTGGTGTGCATTTGCATAACTTTCTCAATTTCCACCATTTTAATATATGGTAGCATATTCTGATGCATAATTGGTACCCTCAGGAAGTCAACTGAAAAAAATACTTCCTGCAGCAAAGAAGTGTCCAACTTTCAGTTGTAACCTGATAGTAAGTTCTTTGGAAGTTTTGGAAATGAAAATTTTCAGAAACTTACAGCTCATCGAAAATGAGGTGGATTTCCATAGGGGAAGCTAAAGGCAAAAATCACTGAATCCAGTGCAAACATCTGCCAAATTTGAAGTTCCTGCACCAACCATAAATATATTGAAACAATTCAACAGAAACACTTGGTTTCAGACATTAAGAAAGCTAATTGTTCTTACTTTGTTGCTACTAAATCTTTCCTACTTTTTTTTTAACTGCAAGAATAATCAAACACTACATCAGGCTGCCAAGAGAGGTTGTGGATTCTCCACCCTTGGAGCTTTTCAAAACCTGGCTGGACATGACCCTGGGCAATCTGTGCTAGTCAACCCTGCTTGGAGCAGGTGGGTTGGAGTAGACTGTCTCCAGAGGTCCCTTCCAATCTGAAAGTTTCTGCAACTCTGTGACACCAAACCAGATTTTAGATTTCAGGTCTTCAAACTATGAAGTATGAAAAAGACAAATCCATTAACTTTGATGGTAGGTTTAAATGAAATAGTAATAAATAAATCTCAGACATTTCTGGCTCTCAGGCAGTTTCGTTTCACTGTTAAACCCAAGGGCAAGTGACAACTAAGAAGGAAGAAATAAAATCGAGCAGAATTGTTGAACTAAATCATTTCAGTGTTTCTATTTAAGTAAATTTTTGTGAATAGACCCATAGTACATTTTGATTTAAACAGCACAAGCTGACGACACTTGCTTGCTTTAGCTACCAAGTATGGGAAATCAGGATAAGCATTTATGGGGTCAACAAACAGAAAACACAACAAGAACATTACAGCAACAAGACAGAGACTCAAAACAAGAAGACATTTTTAGAAGCCTTTAAAAAAAAAACATATCTGTAGATCACACAGCATGCTGATATGAATATGATGCAGCAACCTCATGCCGAATAATGTCTTTGACATGCCCATGATGTTCTCAGAAGGACCATGCTGGACAAGAGTTAAGTCACCTAAGTCTGATTAAAAAATGACTACAATTGTCTTGTAGTAAGCATTCAAATTTACTGTTTTGTGCACTTGGCCTGCAGCAAGACTAAAATATCTACACAAAAGGGAAACAAAAAGCCTATCCTGTACAAATCTTCATAGACTTAACACTTTTTAGTATCTTTGAAGCAAGTTTCACAGACTTAGCACATGGTATATAGAACACTATTAACACAGGGAAAAAGAGTGACCTCCTGGCTAAGTATGCCACTCCACAGAAAGAAGCACAAGATACAGTGGTACAAAGGAAAAACATAAGTGGTAGCACGACCTTGAGCCCTGAGAGCTGGACCTGGAAAAAACCCCTCACTTTCAGTACTCTTGATGGTACCTGAGGTATTCAGAGAACAATTTTCTTCTCAGATTAGGACTGGTTTTGGCACACTGGTAACTGTATTAATAGATCCCACCTCCTCTGCAAATAGACTGGTCTCTGTTCTCTTCCTGGGATTCCTCTGTGCTTTCTGCATCACAGTATATACCCATCATGAATGGCTCTATAGAGCCAACTAATCCTAAAAAACAGAACAGACGTGGAAATGTCACAATAATAGACAGGAAACTATGTGCTTCCTAGCAATATCCCTTAGAGAAAGGGAGTGGAAGGACATTTTAGAAGCATACTCGTGAACTTTTAAATTACTATTCTGGTTGTGATACCAAAATCAAAATATTATTAGCTAAAGTACTAGCTTTGAAGCCTCTGAAAAATGTTAGAGACTTATTGGGGTAAGAAGAATGCCAGGAAATAAAATTTCTGGTAAGTAGTCACACAGCATGACATTTTCCTTACCCATTAAATGCAATACTTGATATCCTCAGCTTTATTTATATTCTCTCTATACAGAGGACTAAATGCTTTCTTTAGAGTAGACAGTGTTACCCCACTTAGCATAAAATTTTGCTTTTAACATTATAGAGGTTTTTTGCTTAGTTAAGTATTAACAACCATCACTGCTACAGTGCCAAATAAAATCTAGGTACATTTTAAAAGTTATCACCAGACTGTAAAGCATAACACAATAAAAATGACTGAAGTTCACAGTAGTCAAAATGTGTAAGTGCTAAATGCTAAATGTGTATACCAAAAACGATAGCTGCTCTTCATGCACACTGACAAATTACTATTGCATTCTACACTTATGTCATCTTTGAGGAGCTGACTACTTTATAATGGCATACACTATGTCTTTAATTACAGCTAAAATTCTCAAGAAAAACTCATGAATTATTGCAGAACTGAACTATTCACATTTTTTAGAGTAATATGTTTCTTCCAAGGAAACATATGGCTTGAGTAAACAGTATCATTATTCACATTGAGGAGTCATTCTTTTGAGAGCTCAAATCACAGAAATTCAGATAATATTTCATGTCTAACTTCTGCAGAGGTTTTTCCAGGACAGATAATGTAAAATGGAAAATCCAAAATTCATGTTTTAAAAATATTTCCAAAAAACTACATGTAAAATGTGAAAAGGTAAGTTGCACAATTTTGAGCCAGAGGAGGTACATCTACGTTTACACTATCCCCAATTCTGATACGTTTTAACATGAAGATAGCCATTTGCAAATTTAGGCTGTTTTACAGTGAGAAAGAAGAGATGAGTACTTCTCTTTACATAAATATGATTTTGGAAAAAAATTACAAATATATTGCAGAACAGTTACATGCTGGATAGAAGCAGAATGACTGATATATTCACACCATGAACCCAAGGGGCTTTCTGGAATGGGCACTGTTAAGTAAGCGAGGCTAAGATCCAGATGGCCGTATTTCAAATTAGTCTGACAGCACTGTATATATAGTATAGCAGATGTCAATCACTACAGCAGAGGCTCATTTTGGGAGCTGAAGTTAACCCTGCCTTTAACAAACTTGAGTCTCAATAGGAGACTTCACCCACCTAGTTTTCAAGCTGGACTGTGTGCAGGAGTCAAGGTTTGGGCAGCAGGAGGTGGTGCTGAGGTAGCCTCTCTGAGAAGGGACCAGGGCTTGTCCTGTGCTGGACACAGCCACTTAGAGCTGGCTCTGATAGACCCAGTGCTGACCAAAGCCGAACCCGTCAGCACTGTGTTGGTGGTGCCTCTGCAGTGATATATTTAAGAAAGGGTAAAAAACACTTCACAGCAGCTGTGAGAGGGGAGTGAGTGTGAAACTACCCTTGAACATACCCAGGTCAGAGAAGGAAGAGGGGGAGAAGGTGCTCCAGGTGCCAGTGGTGAGGTGCCCCCTGCAGCCCCAGAGTAGATATCCACACTGCAGTCCATGGAGAACCCCACACCGCAGCAAGTGGATGT
This sequence comes from Manacus vitellinus, assembly GCF_001715985.3. Taxonomy (NCBI): domain Eukaryota; kingdom Metazoa; phylum Chordata; class Aves; order Passeriformes; family Pipridae; genus Manacus; species Manacus vitellinus. The sequence goes on along the minus strand of NW_021938789.1, from coordinate 39,645,777 downwards.
GCCCTGAAGGAAGCTGTGGAGTACTCACACAAAAGGAGGTCTTCTGGCAGCTGTGCCTCAGGGGGAACCATGCTGGACCAGTTCTTGAAGAACTGCAGGCCACTGGAAGGCTCCACATCAAAGAAGATAATTAGAGAATCTATATTACAGAATATCCTAAATCGGAAGGGATCCACAAGGATCATCAAAGTCCAACTTCTGGCCCTGCATAGGACACCCCAAGAATCACACCATGTGTCCAAGAGCATTGTCCAAATGCTTCCTGAACTCTGTCAGGCTTGGTGCTGTGACCACTTCCCTTGGGAGTCTGTTCTGGTGCTCCACTACTCTCTGGGTGAAGAACTTTTTCCTAATATCTAATCTAGTTCCTAATAATCTAATCTAATCTTAATTCCCAAAGGACTGTGGGGGGAACAGTTCTAGGTGGGACTGGGTGGGGGGAACCCACTCTAGAGCAGCAACCAAATTACTAAAATGACGATTAACAGGTTTTAGTCAATCTTTCAGATGTCCAGAAAACCCTGAAACAGACAAAGAACGCCAACCCACAGTTCACATGTAAAGTAAACTGAGGGTACTCGACTAATTTAAGAATTTTTCTTAAAAAGGAGAATGTCCAGTTCTTTTGGCCTCATTTTAACTTTAGGATTAATAAACATCTCCAGAATTCATTATCTACTACAACTACATGACTAAAGAAATATGAGACTCGTTCTACAAACAACTGGTACTACCAAAAAAAAAGTCTACACATCTGTTAGCACTGTGTAGGTTTTCCTCAGGTGCCTGTATTTGCATCTGTTTATTCACAAAAAGACTCTTGGTTCACCATCCTGACAAACATCACAGAAAATATTAATCCTGTACTGATGAATATCACTATTCAAGGCAATACAGATTTTTTTGGATTGGTCAGAAGACCACCAGCTTCCTATGCTCACTGCCTCCTTTTCTCTGTTTTCAGGAGCATAGAGAACAGAGTTTCTTTCTAACAGAAACAAAGAAGAAAGTTATTGGCTTTGTTTAAAATGGTATTTTTATGAAATTTCAAGATAACAGCACTGTCTAATTATTCTAATTTAGCCCACTGCTACTTTGCTGTAAATAATATGCTCATCACAACATGTACTTTATAAATCTTAGGCAAGCCCTGTATTGTTGTCTCCCAGCTTGTCGGGTCTGCCTGCCTTTTCCATGTGTCAGCAAGTAAAACGGCCTGTGGAAGGCAAGAAAGATACCTAATTTTTAGAGGAGGCACATCAGCCAGAAACAAGGTGTACAAATAGAAATGTGAAAAGAGAATAAGGAGAAGGGATACAGGGAATAGCCACAATAAAGATACTGCAGGGAACTAAGGAAAGTGCAAGGGGAGAAACCCAGTGACATGAACTTTGCTGTCAGTTTGCTCCTTGCACAGAGCCAACCACCCAGGTCTTCCAGTGTCTGGACTTTGCTATGATGATCAATGCTTGCAAGTTTAATTACTAAGGGTGTAACTTTTTAGTAACTATTGACAAGAAAAGCTTTGTAGAAACTTGCTTCAAATACCTGTATAAACGATAATTGACCTGAGGTTTTAATAAGGGAAGTAAATTGGTTTGCAGAGACGGACCATTATATTTGTGGGTCAATTAAATACCAATGCTACTTTATTTCTACTTCTAAAGACTTCATCCAGACTTAACACAGGCATCACTGTCCTCTGTTCTGTAGAGCCTAGAGTACCCCTCCCAGGACCCAAGGTGTCCTAACTCTCACAGACACAGCTACATAAATTGCTATTTCCAAAGAAATAAGCTTGGGGATATGAAAATAATTTCCTCATGAAGTACTAAGAGGAGACAGTTAAAAACAGCTTCCTCACTGACACACTCCTCTTCAGTCAGCAATATACATGCACAGAAGTATTGGAAAACTGAAGAGGAAAGAATTAACTCACAGGTTCTCTTCCATGTCCTCAAAAAGAATGGAAAAGTGCTTCTTTTATTTACTGGATAAATGCGAGGGGGCAGATTTGCATTTATTTTATAAAACAGTTCTTGTTCACTGAATTAGCTTGTGTTTCTCACTTCTAATCTAGGCTGTAACTCTGCAGCTTGCTTCATGTGATCAGCCCTCAAAAGATCAAAGTTAGGTGACCTAATGACAGAATTTCTGCTACCACAATTCATTTCCCAAGTTGTTTAAGAGGACTAATACATGAGTCATGTATGGTCTAATAAGTGCTTAAAATTATGGAAACACTTATCACCCAAAGCAGCAGGATCTGTGGAGTCTGGAACAAAGCAGCAGAGAAATAAGCTTATTATCCATAAGGAAGAAGCCTAATCTTAAAACATTTCAGACTAATAAAGTATCAGGACAAAGCCTGCTTTGGCTGTAAAAAGGAAATTATTAGACTACAAGAATTGCAACACAGGATAAAAACTCCTTTGTCCAAGTTTTGGGCCTGTAAGTTATTGCAAGGAAAAGTAAAATGCCACCAATGTCTATCTATTGTATCTATAACATACCTGTAACAAGTCTCAGCTACTCTGTCTCTAAATTAGCATTAAAAACTAATATTCTACACTGAACAAAAGTGTAGCTGTCTTTGTGGGACAGGAATAGAAAAAGTATTGTGGAAAACAAAGATTTCTGATACCTAATAACTATGAGAGACAGTAGCATAGCACACAGACATTCATATTTTATGGTCTACTGTGTTTTAATTCTAGTAAGAGTTGCAACATAACAGAGTATGATTTTTCAATGCATTTCCAAAACAAAAGAGTTTTGCTTAACTTACATTATAGTTTGCCAGATGCGTGAAAATTTTCCAGTGGAAATGTGGTACCAATTCAAAATTTTGTGCCTTTGTGCAAGACTGACAATAGCTTAACTATTATGTTAAAATTAGAAACTGTTCAATGCTACTAATCAAGTAAAGCACTTAATCATACAGTTCTTTTAAGCATAAGAACAGTTGCATTGCACTAGAGGGGAAAGTTATAAAACACATGATTAAACGTAACTAAATTAGGTAAAAATCACAAAAACAACTCCATAATTTTGAAAAATCTCTAAAGTATACCAGAAATAAACAGGTTTGTGAGACATGGAAACTTGAGTCTTTTTTGCCTAAGTTTGCATTTCATGTATGAAAGACGTAAAGATAAAGGAAGAGCAGAGCTGATGCATTTTCAGAGATGACTTCTTACCTCCCAATGAGGTCATGCTCTTTAAAATCGCCTCCAAAATTATTACATAGAAGTTTAGCATAAAGCTTGACACAAAGTTAATTTTTGTTGTATTATAAATTAAACTTTGAACCTTCATGACAGTCAGATAAACAGCTATGTACAAATGACAAATTCAATCTAATTTCAGAGATTTCTATTTTCCTATAGCCCGGAAAGAATCTTCATTGTATGTCCACAAGAGACTTACAATAGCCCTCACACACAATAAAAATCCTATTCCTTCCCTACCCTTGGAAAAACAGTACAAAACAAAAAAAAGACAAACAAAAAAGCAGCAGTTAGCCTCATCAGGTAGGCTTTGGATGAACAGTAAGTATGAGAAGAAAGAGTCCACCACCTAGAAAAAAACAACTCTAGTCATAAAATCAGAAGACCAAAAAAAAAAAAAAAAGAACAATTGAACTTTAAGAAGAAAAAGTAACAATGTTCATTTCTACAAAAGGTACAAAAGGGGACCAAAGATACAGACAGTAAAAAGGCTACTGTTCTGTGTCCACATTGTGTTGCTTGCAGTAAGGAGAAATCAGCATAGGCAGACTTCCAAGGCTTGTGGTGTGCACCTGAATTATCAGATGTTCCTGCCAATGCCACTGTGAAGAACCACATGCCCAAAGCAGAAGACTGCATTGCAACGACTGCAGGAGGCTGTGGGAGAAAGCTAAAGAGGAAAGAGATCCCATGTTAATCCCAGGACTAAAAGCATTTCACATGTTAGGCCCCTTTTCTACAGAGCACCAAGACAAACATCTTGCAGCCAAGAAGTATGTTTGGACAGACACACAAAAGAACCTGACTCACATCAACACATGCAGTTTGAAGGGCAAGTCCTGCCTTTTCATACCTGAGCACAACACATTCATGAATAGCCATCAAGGATAATGCTCAAAGTTATGAAAGCTCAAACACCACATTAAAGACACCTCTCTCTGCAGCTCAGAAATTTAACTTTAATTTTTAAAGAGAAAAAAGCCACCTGTGTTTCTTTGCACATAAAGACAATAAAAATAGAAAAATAATGGATCTGCCTGCTCATTACTGTGATGGGAAATGCTGCTTGGACCTGACTTATTCTTTTACAACCACAAATTGTATTTCTCCTAAAAAAACTGCTTACAGAAAAAAGGACTTTAAACAAGTAACTTGCTTCATTTTATAAAATCTGGAACAAGGCTTTCTCTACTCACAAGATGCAGACTACAACCACTGCCCTCATGTCACCCATCATACACTCCAGAGCAGAACAGCACTCACTGAGACCTTTGCTGGAATAGTCTCCATCTTCCCTCCAGATATGGTCAGCATTATGGCCCTGCTTCAGCATGCAACAGTCAAACACCTCAATAAACCCCAGCTTAACCACAGATCTTTCTTGGATCATAACTAGGGTGACTCAGCACCTGGTAGGATTGAGCCCTAAGGACACATGCAAGAAGAAATTAGCAATTTCCATTTAAATGCTAATACTTATTCTTCCCAGTGAAAATTGAAGTATAACAAGCGATCTCTCATCACACCGAAAGAGCCTTGATTGTTATTTAATGATCACAGCGAATAGTTAGAAAGCATGAAATGAAGCTAATAAATCTTCTGTTGAGCCTGACACTTTCAACAAGCAAAAGTACTCAAAGTTTTGAAAAACAGTTCTGTCTGATTTTTTTCATCTTAAACTAAACTTTCCATGTTCTTCAGTCACAGATCCACATACTGGCACCACACAAACTGAAACATCCGGCTACTTAAATAATTATTTTTAATAATTCTTTTTAGTGCTACCTATACAGTACAAAATACATTATATTCTACAAAATTCAAGTTTGTTCATCAGCACTATTCACCGCAGCACCTGTCTGCCTTTCAGGGATAAATTAAGAAATAAGACAAACACTATGGAAGTAGGTTTTTTCCTTTCTTACTCCAGCCTCCTAGGAGGATATAAATACAGTTTGGTTGGTTTGGTTATAAAGCTACATTCTGTTTTAAGGAAAGAAAGCCCGGGATGATTTTTGTTTGATAATTAAATAATTTTAACCATTAATTAAACAATTTAATTTTTTTTTTAATAATAGACTATGAGACTGCTTTTTTCTTTCTCCCCTGCAAAACAGAATCTCAGGAGACTAAAGCCTGTGACTTTTGAAACTTAGTAGTCAATACTTAGATTATTCGTAATAGCTTCAATGAATTAGTGACCACTGAAATGCCTACTTTGTTTAGTAGAAACCTACTAGTTTATTCATAAACTTGTAACACTAAAATACCCAGAGAGAAGTGTCCATTCTCGAAGTCTCTTCATGCACCAATAAAAAACACCACTTTGGCTTTAACTACGTAAAAACAATACTGCCATTACCTACCCTGAGAACTGCCTCATTTTTGTTGCTAATATAAACATACACGTGCATATGTGCGTACACACGAGAATTACAACACTCCCACACGCAACAGTCCCAGTACAAAACAGCATAAACTTTCTCCAGAGTTAAAAAGTATATGTAAAATACCACAAAAGCAATGCAATTCTATTTCAATTTTATGTGCAGTATACTCTAAATAGAGATATATGCACCAAGGCACCATGTTCAGACTCCATACAGTGCCATAGTCAACTGTAGAGGGGCATCTGGAACATTTCTAGAAAGAAAATGGAGTCTCTGACAGGCTCAAACTATACTTTGCAATGTGTCCAACAAAGAAGAGGTTACAGGTATTTGCCTTATGTTACCTCCCTCCCCTTCCTTCCTCTCTTCAATTGATTGCCCCTTCAACAGAACAAGTTGGGTGGATAGCCTCAAGTGTCTGGACGCTGGGCTCATGTCATGGCACAAAAGATGCACATCAGATCTGTGGTGCTTGGCCTGTGTGATGGAGTAAGTTACATGATACTAAATATAAGCTTCTTTTATCTCCTTATTCATCTCCGAAAAGTTTTGTACAGCACAACAAAGAACCAACCCATGGCTACATGAAATGTAAACTGCATCTGATGTGCTGAATCAGATCATCTCATCACGTAAGTCAGGTCAATTGCATTTCCATTACCTATTTCTACAGTTATAAAAGTTCCCTATGCCATGAAATTAATCTTGAAAGACCTCAAGGTAGGTGGTCTAAGCTCAGCACCACATGAAAGCAAAACAAGCTGCACCCAAGAAATACTGGACCCTTTCCAATACACCAGTTGTAGACAGAGCTGGTAGCAATTCTGATAGCTGCTAGGAAACTAAAGGTTACTTAACAACTACGACTTAAACACCAGTTTCCAATTGTAATTCTGCCAACTTCGAATCCTTCAGGTGGAAATTCTTCTTGCTTATCTCAGTCTAGTTTTTTGAAATTATACTAAAAGAACTGCACCACATCTCTAAGACAATGAGTGTTTTTGTGTTATGTATTTGAACAAAATATAGGACTCCTCTACTCTCTTTGAGAAGAAACATTAATACCTAGGCATTTCAGAGGAGAGACTTGAATGACCCAAGAGTTCTGTCACATTTCAAACTTAGAAGAAATGCGTAGTATGGCCAACCTGATAAATCCAAATCCATCTGTCTAAACTGTAGGTTGTTGAGGACTGCAACTTGGATTAGACAGATTCAGGGAAAAGCAAGTAGACGCCTAAGCAAATAAGGGACAGGAGTAAAGCAGAATTCTGGGGAAAGTCTAAAAAAAGTGATGCTACAGGGGTCTATTTATATTAAAACACATTCCTCTCCACTATCTGGTTGACTTCCCATGCACACTAAACTCAACTTGCATGTATGTTCATTTGCTATGACCATACTGCTTTCAGAGGAACTCTGACTCCCTCTCTGCATTCAGTATACGAATAAGGACAGCACAACAAACTAAATCTTATCTGCAGGACACCTGCTTTATTTAAAAATGGGAAAGTATGTGGGAACTACTGGAAGGAGCAAATGCAGCAGTGGAGTCCAGTGCACATCACCGAGCAGTTTATGATGGAGCCTCTTAGGGTGAAATGGGATATCTGAGACAAATACACATGCTGTGCTTCAAGCCCAGCAAAAGAGCAGGACAAAATCTGGGGCATGGAAGTTGCAAAGAGCTGCAAATAAACCCACAGAGGACTGTCACAACCTGGAGTGTAAACTGTCTGATCTAAGAGAGGATTTTTAAACATATTGTTAAAAATCTATTTCCTACTACACAAGAGAAATCACAACCTTAAATCTTAGGTTAATGAAGGCACAGGGACTTGAGAACTATCACAACAGTTTTGAAGGAAATAAAAGTTACACAAACAATACGTGAAGACATTTCTAAATAAAATTTGTACAAAAATTCTTTTAGACTTTTAACATCTCATAAGGAAACAAAGAAGCAAAAAGCAATTTTATTTCTCCTTTCTAAACACTGCCGTAAAAACACCTGATCATTGATGCTAACAAAATTTAACTCAGGTACCCAAGTTCCTTTAAATTTCAAGAGTGTTAACTCCTTGGTAAAGTCTTACCATTGAACTTAAATGACATCAAGCACATGTGTAGTACAATTCAAGGGGAAACAAGGTTTCTGACCCAATCAGGTGCCCTATGGCACAGAGAACTTGAATTGCATCCTGTTCCCATTACTCGTCAAGGCAGGAGCACTTCTCTGGTGGCAAGAACAAGCCCCCTCTCACCACAGCAAAACTGGTACAGCAGTTCTGTACAGAAAGAGCGTCCAGCACAGCCACACTGTGCAGTCTTGATTCCTCCCCAGAGCATAGTCATCCATCCTGTCAAATGAGGCAGTGGGAAACAGTAAGCAGTCTCATAAGCAGAGTTTGTGTCCTAACACCTGCATAAAAATGTAAAATTAAGCTTGTCTGCCTCTCTCACTTTCTAGTCAGTATATTTTGCTTACGGAACATTAACATTCTTTCCGATTCATCTGCTCAGCTTGGCAAAAATCTTCTTAAATGTTTTGTCCATGTACTCACAGACTGCACAGATTTCAGCTGTGACTGGCTCATCGCTTTCAATATTTAAACATGGCTTCATTTTTAGAAGAAAACAAGTATGAAAGACTGCTCTAGAAGCTACAGTACAAGAGATAAAAGCAATGGGAACTTTTGTATGTGGGAATTATCCAGCTAGCTAAAATTTTTTTGTAACAGTTGCATGCTTGCTTACAGACTAAATTACATATTAAAATCAAAGATAATACACAAAAACTACATTAAAATAGTTAAAACTGTAGCTTGGCTATCCTATTTACAAACAGAACCAAATACATGAGAAGTTACAGAATATAATATTCTCCAACCACTCACCTCTGACCACTACACCTGGCTTACTGTCACACAGAGTATACAGTGTGAAAAGACCATTTTGGTACAACAATCCGAGAAGTTATCCATGGACAATGGAAGAATGTAGTAGAGATCAAAATAGTATTTGGTCTCAGGACTGGTAGAAATTGCCATTAATAACCAGAAATGTACAGCATAGAATATGCAAAAAAAGAAAAATAAATCCAACAAACAAATCCTAAACTTAAAAACAAACTTAATTACCTAATCAACATTTAGAGAAGAAAAATATTCAGTAAAATATAAGACTGGTCAGTGCTCAAGGCAAAGGAACAGAAAGATGAGTGATTTGATGCAGTATGGAAACAGAAGCGCTTCTTGCATGTTTCTGCAACTATTTTTCCTAGGGCAGCATGAAAAACATATTTTGGATTCTTTACTTACAAGCTGTGGAGATCTTATTTGTTATTCTGTCCATTTGAATAACAACAAACCTTAGGAAGAAAAGCTTCTTTTCAGTTTGATGTTGTTAAATTTCAATGTGTAGTACAGGCTAAATAAATTTGTGTGCATCAGGTACAAAAACTTTCAAAGCACCCACAACTCTGTATAACGGCAGAGCTGAAAATCAGAAAACAAAAGACTTTATTAAGGTGTTTTGTGAAAACTTTGAAAAAGTTAATTTGTTTCTTTGACAACTTAAGAGTTTGATTCCATTTGAAGAGGTCTTAATATTAGTAAACGGTTATAGCATTTAAAAAAAAAAGTGAAATAGTGAAAAACCTGGCAAAGGGGATGATATAAATCAAAACCATACTTTTCATAAAAGCACCAATCCTAAATCCCACAGTCCTTACTTGACTAGCTACACAACAGACTAGAAACTTTTAACTCCTTGCCTAAATCAAGGTTACAAAGAGGAATGAAATGTTGCCTGATCCAGGCTGAAAGCCACATTCCAAAGAAGGTACTTCAAGACACACAACTAAGTATAGACAAAAGAAAAGGATGATAGCACTGAACTCTAAAATATGGAACAGGAGAAATGAGAGAAGCTCTCATTATCCTAATACTAAGCCCTATGAAATGAGCATCCAGAGCTAAAGTTACATTAGGAAGAAATCCAAGCACATAAAGATACAGAAATGCAATTCAGGCAGCACAATATACACACACCAGCTCACATAAATCCTTGCACAAGTCCCTCAGTAAGAGATTAAAGAAATTGTGCAGTCATGGAATCAGAACCAAAATACTTCGGCCACTTAAAAGTAGGAGTAACTTGTTTCCTTTATGATAAAATACACTGCAACTTGTGTTAAATAACCTACCACACTGAAGGAAATATTTATATTATTTAATTACCAGACAAAACAGAAGAAGCTAGAAGGACCTAAAGGAAATTGATGGAATGGGCAATAAAACGGGTAGACTAAAGGAGTAGTGACAAATCAAAACAACAAACACTGCATGGATAATACAAATCATCTGGAATCATACTGGAATATAAGCAACAAACTAAAGAATTCAGAATTGCTTTAGAGGCTCCCATAAAACATTTAGCTCTTCAGCAATCAGAGAGGTCATAAAAACAAACTTAGCCTGAATAAAACCTGGAGTAACAAAACACCAGGAAAGCTATTAAATCATCACTACAGAAGTCAATCGGATGTTATACCAGAACACAGTGCTCAAATCAAGACATGTTATCTTGAAATAGTAATGCAGTGCTGGAAAGTGGAAAGAGAATCAGCGATTTCAGCAGCACCACCAAAGTGCAACTTCATTTTCAGCGAGGTGAAACTTTGTATGTCGACAGTTTAATGGAAAAGGACTGCTCTTCTTGAAGGGAAACACAGCAGAAGTGCACACTAAGCATGGCACAGCATCTAGAACAAAGAGAGGACTGTTTCTTCCTCTTTCCTCTCAAACTGAAAAAAAGGAAATGTGAAGAACTGAAACATGACTATTTCAGAACTGGGAAAGGAAGGCATTTCACTCCTGGCTTACTAAGCAACCTGTGCACTTCTTTCAAAGAAGCAAGTGGGAACTAGGCCAAACAAGAAATAAGATTTTTTAAAAATATATATTTATAAATATACCAAGATAGTAATCATTATAATATTCTCTAAAAACAGAAGATTTATAAATCCATAGAGTTAGAGCTTCTAGATGAGGGCCACTGAAGTGGTAGACTTTGTTCTAGGTCTGTGCCACAGCTCCTTTTGCCCACATCTTTCCAAAGACTGGAAGAGCATTCCTAAAAGAAAGCTGATACTCCTCATAATTCTCCAGAAGGTAGATGTAAAGCACCACGATGGACTCCAAATGTAAAAGCACAACGTGACACTCATACCAGTGAATTAGAGTTCACTGTTTGTTTCCTTCTGTTAGGTCTTGGTAAAAAGGAAGAGTAAACCTACCTGAATGCTAAACAAGTAACAATCACAAAAACATACATTCAAAGCTCAAGCAAGTGTTGGAAGAGGCCCTTCAGACCTCTTGCTTCAGGATGTATGTCAAGAACTTATACAAAATAAGGCAAAAGTTTTCTGCAGGGCACGGATACCCCAACTGCTCTGGATTTCTTGCTCTTTTCTCTAAGGCAGCAGATCCCAGTGCCGCTGTCAGAAAGAACAATGACCCATACATAGGGGTAGCCCAAACCATTCTAGCAGCACCTGCCCTCCCTTACCATGAAAACACTTCTCCTTTTGTACAGGTGTTCATTACACTGTTTCTTAAAGGTGGAAGCTAAATCTTGTGCAAATTATCTGATTTCAACATACACTACGTAAGAATTAGATCAATTAAAAGAAAGGAGGAGGAGGTTGGCACCTCCCAAAATGAAGTGCTATTGTCTATTGAGAAGGCCTTCAATATCCTACGAGTACCTGAAAGGAAATAACCATAACCCAGAAGGAAACAGTTCAGGATTTGAGACAGTCAAGCTGCAGAAGTGTCAAAAAAAGTCAAAATAAACTCAAACTAAAATAATTTCTTCTCTTCCTCCTAATTTTAAAATGCCTGAGTTGTACCTAGAATCCATTTTCCGTTCTTTAAAGTTCAGTAAACTTATTATGGTGAAATATCAGATCTTCCCCTGCCTTGCAGGTAAATTATCCATAAATAGCAGTGCACTTAAAAAAAATTGTGCAAATATATGTCAATAAATGAACTATGCACCCTACTTAAATTAAAAAGTTGACATGACAAATAGATGAAAACATGAATCCTCAGTAACACCTCTGGTAACCTTAGCCCAGCTGTACTTCCACTCATCAAGCTGTCCTTCACATCCTAAAAACACAAGTGAGAAATGCTCAGTAGGACCTGACACACTTTGTTTGTAAATGATATCATTTCCATAGTAAGTAGGAAGATCGGAGTCTTATTTAACTTTGAAAATTGATTCTATTAACAAATAAGACATTATTTCTTACACAAGAAATCTTCCTTTTATCTGGAGATGCAGCAGTTTCCAGACTTCTTTGATTTTGATCTGTTTCAAGGGAGTAATTCTTGAGACCAACAAAAACCAATCTCACAAAACAGTGGCATGGAGCAGTCAAAAATATATTATCCAACAAAAATGCCTTCAGGTCCTGCTAACAGCTTTGGAAACTGCTCAAGTACAAAGACTGGCCATTCACATAGAGAAAGCATTTCTGAATAGCAGATAATATGGGGAAGACATAGCAAAAAAGCATCACTGTGTGAGAAAAAAAAAAAAACCAGAAAAAATAATTCGCATAAATCATTCACGATATTATTGGCTCTTCATGCACTATACAAGAAAGATATAAAAGGATGTTAATGTTTAAAGAGGCAACAATCAGTGTGAGAGAATAATGAAGACTAATATGACTTGTAAAAGCTCCCAAAAGGCCCTGTTCTGGATGGGAGTCCCACAGTGCTATGTACAGCAACACAGACGAGTCCCCACCTCAGAAACCACACACTCCAAAGGCAATTAAGCTAAAATAAAATTAACTAGGATAGTCATCTGATGTGTTTAACAGCTCTGGTTCTTATATGTTCTTATATGTTTTTGGACTCTGTACCACCACTTCAGCCTAGAGGAAAAGAGGATTACAACCCTTTTTCTGGCAACATGATTCAGGAACAGTAAGGGATGCTAAGGAAAAAGAAACAAAATATTCACCCTCTCAATCATGAAGTGGTTAGCTCACACAAATGCTGCTTATCCTGCAGAAGGGGAAAAACAGACTGCTTTCTAAGAAGCAGATTCCTCAATTATGTAACTTTTGTTCTTTAAGAAGCTGGTACTGGGTATTTAATTTCTATAAAATGCACTTTAATCTACAAAGAAATTTTCAAAGTCCATTTCCATCAAAATACTAGCCCTTCCTTTGCATTATGTATTCTTTACAAACTACATATTTTTAAGAGGATGTTGCAGGGAAATGGCTGGAAGTCATCCCAGAAACTACTGCATTATATATCCTTTCTGTAATTCAGGTGAAAAAGACAGTATACATTATTCTAGACTGGAAGACAGAAAAGAACAAGTCATTGTGGATTCAGCATCTGCTGCTGGAACAGCAGAAATTATTTTTATGCAGCAAGAATGTCCCTTTTAAAACATATACACAATTCTTTGTAAAATTTAAAAGATTTAATCAATTACCTACAAGTTTTCTGTTCACTTTTGCTGTGTTGGAGGTCAAAGGGAGACTATAATCACAGTTCATTTGCAAAGCAATTAACACAGATGCATGAACTTATGCAAATATTTGGTCAAAAAGTTTTAAGAGGAACCTTGTTCTTCAACAATCAATACAGCAGCAATGTGGAAAAGTCTGTTATGGTTATATGGTCTATTATACTTCCTAAGAGGAAAGACTAAGAGAATTGGAACTGTTTAGCCTGGAGAGGAGGCGGCTTTGGAGTGACCTAATTGTGGCCTTCCTGTATCTGAAGGGAGCCTACAAGAAAGATGGAGAGAGACTTTTTACAAGAGCATGTAGTGATAGGACAAGGGAGAACAGATTCAAACTGAGAGCAGGTTTAGATTAGACGTTAGGAAGAAATTCTTTACTGTGAGGATGGTGAGGCATTGGAATAGGTTGCTCAGAGAGGTTGTGGATGCCCTGTTCCTGGAAGTGTTCGAGGCCAGGCTGGATGGAGCTCTGAGCAACCTGATTTAGTGAGAGGTGTCCCTGTCCATAGCAGGGGGGCTAGAACTAGATGATCTTTAACATCCCTTCCAACCCAGGACATTCTGTGATAGACACAGTTAGAAAAAGGAACCCAAAAATAACATAATGAAAACAACCTTGACACTTATGCTGCTTAAAGATGCAAATATAGTAACAAATTACAGACTGCTTTCAGGATCACTCCACTTCTAAAAGCTCTAAATATGAGCATTTCTAAAATCCCACTATTCAATATTAAATACTGAAAATTAAGTTAATATATCCTACTCATCCTTAATCCAGTAATACCTTTAAGTTCTGATGCACCTAATTGCAAAGTACTGCTGTAGCTAAAGATTATCCCCAGCCAGATAGATCCTAAGAAATCCCTTAAGACCCCTTTTTTCCAGAGGGATGAAGCAAGATCGGAAGGTTATAACATGTGGAAAATGCATGAGAAATCGCAGCCTAACAGAGATACTAGAAAGGAGGGCAGCACCCAGAAAAATACAGCTCTTAATGGCTAGTTTCTATTTAAATGGCATCCAGTGTCAGCTTTCAGTTACCATGCATCATACAGCAGCTACAGCTGGAGCCAAACCCTGTTTGCACAGCTTGGAATTCAGGTGCACAGCACAGAGAGCCCAGTGTAGCCAAGAGCCACCTTGAGGACAAAGCTGATAAAACCAAATGCTGATTTTCTTGCTGGGAAGAATAAACATGTACAAAAATGACATCTTTTTATGAACAACTAAACACTTACATAGCAACAGAAGTGGTTCTGTGCATGTGTGTCTACATGCACAACCTGGTAATATAGCAGGTTGCAGAAGCCTGCGGTCCCTGGATACTCTTGTGCGAGGCATTAGGGGCGGGGACAGGGACAGGGACACAGGGCTCTTGCTGCATTTGGCAGGATGTTCTCAGAGGCTGCTTCTAACCTACCTCCACTTGTTTGCTATGACACATTGCCCTCTCCACTGCCTAAAGCACAAGCTAGTCTAGTGCCCAGAGAACTCAGTGGAGCAGACATGAAACCACCACCACAGACCTTCCTAATCTTCTACTACTCTCTGAAGTTGCATAGCCTGAAGAGCAGCTTGAAGCCTGGAACCCCCAAACTGTAGGTATGTCAAGTTGCCCACAACTAAATGTCATATATCCATTGATACCTTTGAGGTACCTTGACTCCCTGGTGCCCTCTCTATCTTCAGCATCTGTACAACTGTACCCATTAACAGCCAAAAGTCAGATTAACCTGCTTAGCACAGCTAATACTAGTGTTAACACTGTAGGAACGTGTTTAAACTTGACACTGAGTAATTAAAGTAAATCACATGTATTTAAAGTACACTGTTCCAAAGGCACTCAAATCACTGCAGCGCTGTAGATAATTATGTATAGCAGTCAGCGCACTGAAAAAAGAAGATGAGGAAATGTTCCTGACAAAGTGAAGGGAGCTGGTGTGCTCTGAACACAATCTGAAGAAAGAATATGGGTGTTGCATAGCATATAACCTATAAATTAAGCTGTCAATAAAAAGAGAGAGAGAGAGACACTAGGGAAAATAAAGGCAAAAGAAAAACAACTATTTCTTCAAATGAACCTCAGTTGCTGAATCCCTCTCTATAAATCTAATTGTATATATTTTAAAATCCAATATCACTTTGTTCTAAACATTATTTCCTAGATGTCAAAATCAGCACAGAGGACCATGTATTTCTTGAAATAAATTTGACAGGCTACTATATTATACTTTTCATGATTACTGGTATGCTACAACAGTTAATTTATAAAAAAATCAAAGCTCTGTAAAAACAAAGTTATATCTCTAGGATATTTTCATGAAACATTGTTTTGCAGCTAATAGTCTCTAAAAAGGAAAAAAATTGATGGATGAGAAAGGGTTCTACCCAAAATGACTAATGAAGAAGAGGAAGGAAAGGGTAGCATGTGAATCTGCAGCAAAATATAATGTAACTATTGATCTCTGCAATCAGTAGCAGGTTGTCTTTCAGATCACAGGTACTTTTATAGTTACACAAACGTCCTTGCTTGCTCAACAGTGAAGGTCTTAAAACAATTGACCTGATTTTTGGGTTTTTTTAAAGGGTTAGGGGCTCCTATTCAATCTGTTTATTGGGTATCAATTAAAAAGAAAAAAAAACCAGAGAAACACAGTAAATAATGAATGATGTTACAATAGAAAATTACAGCATTAGCATAAGTAGAATAAGTAAACCTATAGCACCACAGCAGATTAATGACAGTTACATCAACACGAAACCTGGTAAAAGACAGTTTTAAAATGCTCTTACACAACAGAAAACCTGAAAAGGCAGAAGGCTCTTAGGAAGCTGAACTTATACACACAAAATGAACTACAGGTAACGCTGCTGAGAGATGTATGCATCTTACCCGTGAGTACAGCTTTTGCTGAAGGGTCTGCCAGATCCAGTGCAGATTTCCCATCGGTGTTCCGAATGTTTGGATCAGCTCCGTGCTGCAGCAGCACTGTGCAGGGAAAGCAGAAACAGTATCTTACCTCAGGTATACACAGGTTATTTACTGTTAAGTGTCTCCTCGGCATGATGTAGGCATAAACACACATTGCACAGTTTTCTTTATTTTTCCTTCTGGTTTTTTTTCTCTCTCTCTTTTTTTCCTCTTTTCTTTTTTTTTTTTTTTTTTTTTTTTTTTTAAGCACTGCAGCAAAGGATCTTCTCTGGACTAAGGCTAAGTTGGCAAGTTAAGATATAGTAAGACCACATGACTTCGCATGGTAAACATAAACCCTGAATCTCTTGCGATACTCGGGTTTGGGTTCCTCCTGACAGCTATAGCTGGTATGCTGTGCAGTCACTGACTCACACTGGGAAGTCTGCTGAGGAACCTGCTTCTGCCTTTACTACCACTACTGCTGCTTGTTACCACTCCTGCTCCTTTTCCTGCTGAATATCTCAAGTCACTCCACCTCTGTAAATCAGTAATACCCCAGTCTTCCAGTGGCTCATCACTTGCGCAGAAAATCTTAACCATGGCACGCTGGCTCACCTTCAAAAACTGTAACAAATAAGGTAAGATGTGTAACCTGGTACCCTGCAGACTGGATGTTCAGGGGCTATTATTCTCACTGGTGTTTCTTGTCCCTACTAAGCCTATAAACACATAAAAGTTCAAGTACATAAAAATACTTAGAATGCAATATGCAGCCATATGGATAGGAAGGCACTGATACAGTAAATTATCATCAACTAGAAAATCTCATTTAAAAAAAACAGTATTTCACCTGTAAACTCTTTTGATCAGAAACAATATAAAGAAATTCAGATCACCATCTCAATATCAATGCATTTCCTACAGAACTGGAAAACAAAGCCCATGGGAACATTAGAGGGCTGACAAAAAGGGTGCAAATGTCATGCAAAATAAGCACAAACATATTACAAATTCAGAGCAACAGCTACGCACTAATTCTGCACCAGTGTGAAAAACAGGACAATACACAGAGACCCAAGGTGAAGGAGACAAGTAATAAAAACCAGCAGATATTTATGGTTACTCTTATAAATACATCTGTTGAGATATAGAGGGACTGAAGAAGTCAAGACAAAGAAATACTTGCAAACACTTTTTGTAACTAAGGGTGCAAAAACTTGCACTTCATAGACAGGATTCTGCAGGAAAAAAACATAACCAATTCAGAACAAAGTAATTACTGATATTATATTGTATATATATATGTATATATATTTCACTTTAATCAGCAAAACACTTGTCAGAAATATACTTTTTTCTAAATTAAAAATTTAACTGGTAGTATTGTTTTTATTCAAACCTCTTTTCTTATACATTTCTGACTGTAAATTCTTTTAAGATTGCCAAATTTCATATATTTTAGCTTACAGGATGCAATGCTACATGCTTGCCCCTAAGCTGAATTTTTTGAGAAGTTTGGTGTTTCAGTGAAGTAAATTGACTTATTTTATGCTTTGTCTGATGTTTTTGAAAGAAGACTCAAGTAGGAAGATTGGGCTTTGCTGTTTTTTTTTTGGTGGTGGGTTTTTTCCCCCCACGTCAAGACAAAAACATCAAAATGGGGAAAAAAACAGCTAGCACGTGCTTACAGAATCTTGTTAGGCTCTGGCACCTACGTTTCTGAAGATACCATCTGTGCCATACATGCTACCACCCCCTTCGAGATCTTACTCACAGACAGGTTTGAGACTGAGCCAGCCTCTCAAGCCAGTCAGGCACACCCCAGCAGGAAGAGGCAAACAGGACAGTAGAAAGTACAGGAACTAAGTATGGAGAGACAGACTCAGTATATTCTGTCTCTATTCTCTTGGACCCTACTAGTGAATTTATATACCTGGGGAGAGGGAAGCCATTTGTCCCAAGAGGCATCAGGGTAAGAGTAGGACCCTAAAAGAGGGTACCAGCAACTAAGTGTCTATCAAGAGAAAGCAGCTAGTACAAAATGATGAAATAGCACAGCGCTGGATGAGAAAGCAAAGAAGGATTCACACACCAAAAGGCCTGAGACAAAGAGCTGGGGGAGAAAACTGAAAAAGAAGATGTGGCAGGGGAAAAGATAATAGCTCAGATAAAGAGTCCATGAAGAAAGACCAGAAGAGAGGAATGACTGGGATCTGACCACGGTTTGGAGGTTTGGGCTAGCATGTGAAGCCAAGTTGAGGTAGGTTAGGGCAAGAAAGGTGATTTGAAAAACAAGAGGTAACAGGCGTATAAATCTCAAAGAGATCTGCAAGTGCCTGAGCCCAGTGTTAAAACTGAAGTACATGTTTTCAAGTCTCTTCATTCTTCAGTCCTGAGCAAACAAACCAAGAGCACCTCCCTGCTACGACACCACAGTACTGCTTTCAGCTCCTCTCCTGGCTAAAATGACAAAGGATTATGCAGTCTGTGTAACCTGTTCATACATGCTAATGAACCATGAAGGGTTTGGGCATGGCTTACAACATACAATTTCTGTGTAAATTAGTTTTTTAAAACCCTAGACGAATACATTAAAAATTTACTAAAAAGACTTAAGCTGGTTGCCTGCAAACACCTTGAATTATTGACAGCCTGTGGAACATACACTTAAAGTGGTCAAACTAAGTTCAGGAAAAGAACCTATCAGAAGTCAATTGTTGTAACTATGAGACTTATCCTTCTTGTCTCTGCAATCACTCATCCCACTTGACATAACGCTTCCAGCTTCTCCAACAGCCAAGGGTATGGTCTTACAGATTCAGCCCTAGAAACCCTGTGAAATGAAGGCAATGGCATCTTGAGAGAAGAAACCAATCATATAAATAAAGACCGTATTAGAATGCATATGAATAAAGGAAGAAAACTCAGGTCACAAAAGCAATCTTACTCTTGCATTTCCTCTACTGACTATTTGATTCTAACCTTTCCATACTTTTTAAGTACATAATCTCACACAAGAGTATCCCAGTGAGCAATGTTGTCATCAACAAGAATTAATGAGAGAAATCCGGCATTTGATGTTTAGCCTATCGCTGTAACACAGCTGTACTTCTATACCTGGCAAACCACAGGTAGCTTCTAATTGAATGTTCTCCTGCATGTTCAAAACCTTTAACACTTTAGCCCAACACAAAGTCTCCTCTAACCACAGGGTATTTGAGATCTAGACACAGTGTGTCTCTCTAAATTTCCTTTTCAGTACACTAGGGATGTGTAAAAATGTCAAGATAGATCTCCCGTGTGGAAAAAAACATTCCTTCTATAAAGAAACACAGCAGAACAAGCCATTCTAACTAATTGTAGCTATTTTGGATTTCAAACACTGCACACTGGTTTTAGAGGACGGTTTCTGAGTAGCCTGAAAAGGGAATGTGCAAATAGCTTATGTTAAGAAACTGCTGTTAACAGGCAAGTGTAAGGATGCTGTGCACAAAAATTAACTCCTGGAACTTTGTTAATTACCATATTTGGATATGCTGTTTTATTTCCTCCTGACAATGGGGACATTGGGTGTATTTTTCTGTACTGCAGGCAGTATCCTTAATGATCTAGCAATACCATTACCTGGCTATCCCTGCCTATTCTACAGACCACTTTGTCCAAAGAGTATAAAGAAGCTCTTCTTTTTACTGTATCTTCATACTGCATATGGACATCAAAGTCCTGTAAGTTTAACTATAGTACAAACATGGACTGGTTCAGAGCTGTATTTTTATCCTCACTGCAACTGCTAAAATACTTCAGTTTCTGATCTTCACATACTATCTGAAATGCCTTATTTAATTACACTGCTATTATACCAGATCAGTGCTAGAGACAAGAAAGGCCATATTCTTCCCACATTAACAAAAAAAAAAGAGTTACTGTATTGCACAGAGTATATAATACAACCACTAATCATTTCAGATTACTGCCAACTCACTACAGCAGGATGAAAACTAAAATTGGCTCACAGCCTCCTGGCATAGGTATTTTGAACTGTGAAGTTAACCAACACAACCTCACTTAGCTGTCAAATTATAAACCCACCAAGAACAAACATTTCTACTTTTAGCAGTTTCAACCTTCACATTTTCAGCAACAAGGTATAGCAAAGATTTCTCTGGCAGCTATACATCAACAAGTGACAAGTAAGTTTTTAAAATCTAAAACAACAGAAAAAAGTTTTTGTACACAGAAAACATCACTCAAGTACTTAGTCCCTCCTCCTTCATACTGCCTCAGTTAAAAGTCCACCAGAGGAAAACACTTTTGATTGAAAAACATAAATAGAATGGGAAAAAAATAAATTTGTTTCAATATTAGGCACAAAGATCAGAATAGTTCGGTTATGACTTCTCTAGGCCCAACATCCACAGCTTCCTGACTATCCTTACAGGAATGCTGATGAAAAGTTCACATTTGGTTTTGAATCAGAAGCATGCAAATACGAAAAAAAGGGCACATCCAAACTTTTGACTGCTGAGTGAAAAATGCAGGAACAGGCAAACCTTCCAGAAGCATCTGTACTTAAAGCTGCCTACTGCTTTTAATTACATTTCCAGTGTTCCTCACAGCTCTACCACTGCCTCTTCTCTCCCTTGTTCTTTTATCACTGTGTCCCATTGCCTTGTGCTTGTGGTCCCTTCTAGCTATCCCAGCTTTAATATATATTCTTTCTTCCCCCTTTAAAACTCCAACTTCTGGAGAAGAGCTTCAAAGATCCTTTTCAAACCATTTTACTGTAGCTTTATCTACTTACTCCCAAAGAATCAAGGTACAGAGAAAGCAGCCTAAGAATAAGGCCTGCTTTTCACCTACAACATAGGCACTATCTTCCATCTCCCTAAAGGACACCTTTGGGGCAGGTCAGTCTCTCACTAACCTTAGGTCCCAGGAACACACACACCTCTCAGTACAAGTCCCTTGTAGGACATGTTTCCAACTTATACTTGACGAGAAATATGATGTGCTCATTCACCTCCACATTCCAAAAACATCTAAACAACACAGTGGAATCCAAAGCATTAATTTTTTTCAGCCAATGTTAAATGCATCTTCTCCCCTAGCTACCTGTAAATGTAAATCAAACCACTGAGGTTTTGAAGCTTTTCTCCTGTTACAAGAGCAAGTTTTCTGCCTAGGTACTATACTTCCTTAACTGAGAGTCCATAATTCCATTTTGGCAAGTTAACCCGATACATAAGTCTTTTTGCTAAATGGCCCTATATAACAAAAGTTGTAGCACCCAACTCTTAGCTTTATAAAACTGAATAGATGAGATACAGTTAATAACATTAACCACAACTGTATCACTGATTAACTTCTGCCTCTGTAAGCAAACCCAGACTTGGCCTTGTGATTAGGAAAAAGGCTATATTCATCAGCCATCGGAATTACAAGGTGAAAACATGAGAGGCAGTATCACTACAGAGGCTGCAAACAGCTCTAAAGGTTTAAGTATCACTACTAGACCTGATGGCATGCCTGGCCTCAAACACTACTGCCAGCTCAGTCAAGAGGAGTTGGGGAAAAAAAATAGAGAGAAGCAGGTCCTATGCTCTTGACTGTCCCTCTATAGTGAAAGCCTTCAAAGCTGAATGAAGAGAGGACTGTGGAGAAGAGAGGCTAAGCACACCTAAGGATGTAGTTCAGAATCAGAATAGGGTAGAGCCAATAACCAGACTTATCCAGGAGCACTGCAGATAGTTAGTTCATTGGTAAGAAGACATGACAGCCAGGTGGTAGATCAGGGACAGGATAGGAATGCATTGGTTAGGAGAATGACAAACATGAAGCAAAAATGAAAAATAAGGGCGGGGTGCAATTAAATCCCAAAGGGAATCTGGGGAGAAATACAGTAGAAATGCTCATGGGTGCAGGCTGATCAGGTGAGGAAAAGTTGCAGAAAACTGAATCTCCAGCAACAAAGGTGTCTGCTGACAGTTAACTGATGAAGACTTCAAAGACCCGCATTACTGAGTTGCTGTATAGGGTTTTATTGCTCAGGTGACAAACTGGAGTGGACTTTTCCAGGTTGAGAGCTGCTTTTTCTGAGGCAAAGGCTAAGGATCTCACTAAGCAGAGAACACCCCTGGGAAAAAGGGGACATGCAAAACAGTGCTTAGCTAGAAGGGAAGTAAGGAGACTCCAACCACCTAGCTTCAGGGGAATAAGGAGCATCTCTAGTATGATGAGAACAGACAACTCTTCAAGCAAAAAGCAGAACATGCAGCCTTTATCCCACCTTTACAATAGCAAAGGAAAAAAAAAAAAAAGGACTGCAAAGAACTGTAAAGCTGCTCCCCTGCAAAACAGTACTTTCACAGGCTATAGTTTCACAGAATCACAGAATGGGCCAGGTTCAAGGGGACCACAGTGGGTCATCAGGTCCAACCTCTCTACTCCAGCAGGGTTCCCTAGAGCACTTTACTCAGGATTGTGTCCAGATGGCTTTGAGCATCTTCAGAGAAGGAGACTCCACAACCTCTCTGGGCAATCTGTTTCATTCAGACCACACTGGCCGAATCACCACGCCCACCCCTGTGCTTTGGGCGGCTGCAAATGTTTGGTCAGGCAACAAGGTATATTAGAAAAGTGACCACTTGCCCAATCCACTTCCTCATGCAATGACATGGCATACTCTGGGTGGCATAAGAAACTATGGTACAGGGACACGTGCTGGTGACAGGAGTTGAAAAGGATCATTTTGTGTTTCTAATTAAGAGTATATCTAGCATTACCAGCCAAAGCCCTGGTGGGTTAGTGTCAGCTGCAAGCACTTCCCATCATTTTGCCTTCTCTACTTCCCTTGTTCAGGGCATCCCAGTTTCCCAGACAAGGGTTTGTTCCCAATGGACCAGCATGTTGATTTTGTTCTTTGTTGGGGCCAGACAAAGCAAGAGACAAATACGTCGACTGTAGTAGTACGAAGCAAAAGCTTACAAAAGCAAGGCTAGGCTCCACTATGCTGAAACAAAACATTTTTAAGAGAATTAGAATGGTGTTGTCCAATAGCTTAGACAGAAATAAGAGTTCTGACAGCAGGAGAAAGTAGCAGACAAGTAGAGGGGAAAAGCTGACAGAGTTTTGAGCAACAGTAAAAAGTCAGGGACTGCTGATATATTAAGAACCAAGGGGGAAACACCTGTGAAATGCCTCAAAGGAATTAGTGCATGGTCCTCCAAGAAGGTGACAAGGTCACTGACACAGCTGAAGTGTCTCTACCAATGAACACAGCACGGGTATCAAACGTGAGGAGCTGGAAGCCACTTTGCAGCTGGAAAAAGCTATGATCTAATTGCTATCACTGATATATCGTGGGAAGAATGACACAACTGGAGCACTGCAATCAACAGCTAAAAACTGTTCAGGAGGCACAGGCAAGGAAGGAAAAGCAAGTGGTTACTCTCCATGTAAAAATAAAATAAAATATAAAAAAACAGATTGGCTCTAGAGAGCCGCCTTGGAAAGACAGGAATGAACAAGTTGAGAGCTTATGGGCAAAAATTAGGGGTCAAGCCAACAAAGGAAACCTCACAGCTGGTATTTACTACCGGCTACCTGATCAAGGGGAGATTATTGATAGAAGTTCTTATTTCAGCTACAGGAGGTGTCATGCTTGCAGGCTCTGATCCTGCTGGGGGACTTCAATCACCCTGACATCTGCTGGAAAAGTGGCACAGTACGCTATAAGCAGTCTAGGAGACTCTTGTAGTGTGCTCAGGATAATTTCTTAATCCAGGTGACAGACAGTGCAATTAGAGGGGAGGCATTATTAGACTTGTTGCCTACCAATACAGATGAACTATTTAAGGATGTCAAGATTGGTGGTGGACTGAGCTGCAGTGGTCAGGCCCTGGTGGCATGAGGGGTATGGACCAGGTAAAGAATAGAGAAAGGACTCCGAATTTCAAGAGGACACTCTCAGTTGTTTAATGAATTGATGGATGGGACCCCCTGGGGAGGTGCCCTGAGAGACAAAGGAGCTGAACAAAGCTGGTAGCCCCTTAAGGACATTTTTCTTAGAGATCAGGAGGTCTCAATTCCACAGGTAAGAACTCAAGTAAGAAAAGCAGGAGATGCTAAGGACCTCGTGGTCAAACTACAGTATGAGAAGGAAATGCATAGGCACAGGAACCAGGGACATATAGGCTGAGATTAGAGGGATGCTGCCCAGGTGTGTACAAATGGGATCAGGAAAACTAAGGCACAGTTAGAGCTGAATTTGGCACAGGATGAAAATAATAAGGGCTTCTACAGGAACACTGGCTAGAAAAAGGAAGATTAAAGTAAACATACCTCCCTTGAAAAGTAAGACATGAGAACTAGTAACAACCAATATGGAAAGGCTGGTAGGTACTCAACAGTTTTTTTACCTTGGTTTTCAACAGTAATCCCTCTTCCCACATCTCTCAATTCCCTGAACCTCAAGGTAGGGACTGTAGAATGGAATTATGTCCATTATAAGGGAAACTAAAGGTTGAAGGTTCAAGACCATTAAACCTTCTGAGACACCTGAACATGAATCAGTCCATGGGACCCAGTGAGATGCATCCCAGGGTCCTGAGGGAACTGGCTGATGCTGAGCCACGTTCAATAAAACTGAGAAGTCATGGCAGTCAGGCAAAACCCCAGTGACTGGAAAAAGGAAAATGTCACATCCATTTTTAAAAAAGGTAAAAAGGAGGACCTTGGGAACTACCAACCAAGCAGCCTCACCTCCACACCCAGTTAAATCATGGAACAGATCCTCCCAGAAGACACATGGAATATAGGGAGTTGCTTAGAGACAGAAAGAGCAAATCATGCCTGACTAATTTGGTAGCCTTCTTTGATGGAGTGACTGCATCAGTTGACAAAGGAAAAGCTACAAAAAAGCTTTTATCAGCATCTGCCTGAACTTCTGATAGGCTGGAACAGGTTGTCCAGAGAAGTTGTAGATATCCATCACTAGAAGTGTTCAAGGTGAGGTTACCCAGGGCTTTGAGCAACCTGATCTAGGTAACATTATCCCCTGTGGCAGGAGAGGTGAACTAAATGATCTTTAAAGGTCCCTTCCAACTCCAACCGTGCTACGATTGTAATCCTGCAGGTCAGTTCTTGGAGATACAGAGTTTTAAAATTTATACAAATACATGGTTTAAATGGTTATTTCCAAGTAGAAGAAAGCTACCTCTAGTAAAAAAAAAGGGGTACTTTGGCCAAATGTGGCATAATCTAGATAAAAACACAGGAACTGCTTGCACGCTTCCGTTACGTTATCGTTAGATAAACAATAGCAGCAGCTGCTGGGGGCATCAATATACACACAGACAGCTTGGAATATGGTTCTCCTAGCAGAGGCATTTCTTGCTTTGTAGTTGAAATGACCATTTGGTCCATCAGGGTTGAGGACAGCCATATCAAACATCTCCCTTTACATACACAGATCTGATCTCTGAAAGGCAGGTTCTCATGCATCCATATGCTACAGAAATGGCACCAGTTCCTACAGTAATAGGATGCAATACCAAATTGAGCAGAGATCCAGTAAAAGATGAAATGGAGACAATGCTCAGAGGTCACGTTCCTTCAGCTTAAGTGAGCAATTCACAACAGGCTTCAAGGCAGCAATAGGAAAGCAAAGAAGCATCACGAACAAGGTCTCCCAGTACCAACTTTTCGCTTGTTTGTTTTGAAGGGAGAAGGGTCTAGACAAAAAGAATATTACAAAGCATCACTTTAAAAGGACTTTATTCTGTTTTCATGCAAACTCTGATTTTTCAAAATGACTCTTTTGTCTCAGTCTTTTCGTTGTTTACTTTCAGACTTTGCTGAATGAAGTTTCGACCTCTTAGCAAGACAGCCTGACTCCCGGTCTATATATACATACTGTAACCTTACCTCTCAACATACTACAAAAGACTTCAATGCATTCTAGAATTCAATTGGCAGTAGATGTTCCAGAGATCAGATTTATCTAATTGAAGTAAAGTAGAGGGAAAGCATCTGAACCAAACAACCAAAACCACAAGATATGATTGCAACAGTAAGAGTTCTTTCAGCAGCGGAAGAAGATGCCTTTTTAAAAGGGTCCTTCCTCCCCCAGTGATTGCCTTCAACTGTGTCCCTATAAGAAGGCGCTTCCTGAGTTACACAATCCTGAGCAACATGCTCTAGGAAACCCTGTTTGAGCAGGGAGGTCAGACTGGATCACCTCCAGCGGTCCCTTCCAACCTTACCCATTCTGTGATTTTAACTACGACTAGTTTTCTATGCGTAGGAAGCTCTACAGAATTGCTCCCTGGTACACCAGTTCTGCCTCCCTCTAATTAAATATGCATAGAAAGAAAGAACATGAAGAAAGTTCCAGAGCCTGTAGGCAGCACAGCAGGCTGATAATATCCTTCTGCCCTCAGAGAAAGAGCCAGAGTTGGTAGATTGCTCAGCCTACATGAACAGCAATTCAAAGCCTTGATCTTGCCTGAACTTAATGAAGTAAATATTCCTGTTTCCTTTTTTGGATGTAATACTTTTCAAGTTAAAATTTTTCATTTCAGCTAACAATGAGGACAAAAGTATATGCAGGTTATGCAGAATGAAGTCTTCTGGGGAGCTTCTAGAAGTGTAACTGCAATTGTTTTGTTTGTTGGGCTTTTTTTGCATCACGCCAGAGACAGCAAGTGTTCATTCCAGAACACTTCCCCCAAGAACACTATCTGCACAAAAAGCTGTGTAATATAAAGGAAACTTCAGGAGTTCCACAATGAATCTGCAAAATGTAAGAACTCTAGAAGCTTCAGTCACCAAAAAAACCAACAACCAAACAGAAAACTTTCTTTGAGCTAATAAGAAATGAAAGACAGTACACTAAGTATTTATTTAATCCCATTTATTTGCAGTCACGAACCATGAACATGTACTCCTTTTTCATGGAATCACACTGAATCATGGAATGGTTAAGGTCAAAGGGACCTCTGTAGATCATCTGGAACAACTTCCCTGATGCGGCTGAGCCACCTATAGCCAGTTGTCCAGGACTCTGTCCAGATGGCTTTTCAATATCTCCAAGGCAGGAAATTCTACAACCTCTCTGCGCAACCTGTGATTAGTTGCTGTGATGGTAAAGTGTTTCCTGGTGTTCGGAAGGATCCTCCCAAGTTTCATTTTGTGGCAATTTCACATAGGGTCTTAAGAATCACACCTAAGTGTGTTCAAGAAGTCATCTGGAATTCACTTGTTGTTAGTATGCAAAATCGAACAGAAGACCCTTTATTCAAAGAAGCTTCAAAAAAAACCTAACAAAAAACATTTAGCCTATTTGTAGATGGAATGGGTTCAGGACTCACTATGCGACAACTAAATCACAATCCTTTTCCTTGTAAGCAACAATTCTGCAACTACTTAAGTTTCTAAGCATTTGGTTTAATATACTATTTATTGAACAGCTAGAAATCTTTATTGCTGCCCTACTGTCTGAGCAATTTATGTTTTTTCATCTGTATGCCAAGATGAAAGCTGCTTTAAGGACAAGTCTTCATTGCTTGGTCCCAATTTCACTTTTCTCTGAACAAATTCACCTTTCTACTTCAAGTTTTATTCAAATAAATGTCAGCTATAATCCTGACATCCCATGCGACAGATTAGGAGCCCTGCTTTCAGAGTCCTTGAAAAGCACAAGCAGTCTGTGAGGCAAATCAGGTCAACATATAGCATCCTAAGAGGAGAAGGAATTGAGGAGAGTTAAGAGAAACCAAAGATGAATTCCCATCTCTGGCATATGCTAACCATTTCTTCCAGGTGAAGTTCGGGGGGGAAAAAATCCTAGTGGAAGTCAAGTTATAAACTGCATGTGGAATTAGCTATGTGGCTATCAGAAGGCATTATTTGCCAGTGCACCAAAATCTAACCCTTGTGAAGCAACATCAACAGAGGAATCTTAAAAGTTTCTTAGAATCTGTCCTGGATCTACCGTTTTTCCAAAACACAAAAGGTATGTGCATAATCAAAAACTGTTTCTCTTTTTAGTATCTTAAGAAATATGGATTGAAGAGACTCAAGCCCTAGCAGCAGCTCTCAACCCGCCATTCAGTGAGGTGAGCACAAGACAGGGAAAAAACCCAACGACCAAAGCCCAAAACAACTATCACATTCCACAAGTACAGCCTTTTCCAGAGGTGAATTTCAGTGCCTACCAGCTTTCAACAGCACACAACTCACATATCGTGTCTTAGTCACACACCGTATGGAACACATAGAGTGACATTTTGATGTGATTAAGAGCTCAAACTCTTTAGATTAAAGAAATCCCAACACGACAAATAACTTTTGTATATTTTGCATAAAATTTTAACCTTGCACTAATTTTGTAAGCTCATTATTAGTCCACAACATAGCCACCAAATATTTAAGAAACACAAGTAACACCTGAAATCTTAGGAATACCAAGCTGATCAGTTAAAAAATTGCGGCTAAAGCTGAGTTAGCCAGAAGAGAGAAGTATTCTGAAAAATTCTGTTTATGATATAAAATGAGGAAGCTAAGAACACACTAAGTTCAAGCACACATAAAAGTCTAGTAACAACTGACTAGCTAGCAGTACCATATATATCACTCTTGTAAACTTCCCCAGCAACTATCTTAGATCACATTATTATGTAAAAGTAACATGGCTGTAGATTTTTAAAGCCCAGAGCTATATCCATTTTTTTTCTCCAGTCCTAGAACTGCTCACCACCATGCCCTACTGACACAGAGCAGTGCAAGTCTTCATGTATTTAGCACTAGGTCCTTGACAAGCAAATATTCTACACTGCAAAAATGTCAATCTGTCAGGTGAGATATCGTTAGTGTTGTAGGTCTCACGCTAGGGAATGGTGCATGTTACATCAGTCTGAGTGGGTTCTTTCCCTGGGTCACCTGTGTTATGGGCCATTCTTGTATTAACCTCCCAAACAAGAAAATAAAACCAAATTGTTGCAGCCAGTTCCCTCATCAAGTAAGTTCTGTATCCAATACCATAGCTAGGTCAAGAGCACTGTGCTTAACCAAGGAACTGCTCAGTGCTGCTTGCTTGGACAAGACATCAGCAAAACATGAAGACTCTACACACAGCAGCACAAATAGCACAATTCACATCAGACACTTAAGCCCCTCCTAGAAAGAAATACCTTCATCAAAGCAACATGGTGCATTTGTAGAGGCTGAAGTGAAGACCACCTGGAACAAGAGGCGAGCGCTCAGTATTTTTAGTAGGCTTCAAGCACTCATAGTTCATTTTGCACACTTGCTTTACATCGCAGAAAGACCACATCATTAAAAAGAAGACAGCTTCCTTTGTTCACTATATGAGAAAGATTTAATTGCCTACACATTTTTACAAACAAGACCTTTATATCCTGTAGTAATACTTTCATCAATATTTTCCATTAGTCTAAGAACACATCCAAGAATTCTGCTGGAATTCGCCCCACTCATTTTTGCTTTAACATCTACACAAATATCTAGAGATTGTTTATAAACCACATATGAACTGCATTAAGACCACATGGTTCCGCTGAGAAGCTAAAAGTAGATATTGCTACAGTAATCAGAAGCACAGTCTCATAAGATTAAGTATTTCTGCAAGATATTTAGAAAGCTGCTCTAAACTAGTATTGGACATCTGAAAGCAGTTTCTGTGTCTGCAAGAGGACTATCTGTTCTGTTCCTCTGTTCTGAATAATATGCAACTTCCTCTTCCCCTCCCTCTCAATTTACTAATAGTTAACATCAGTACAGATTTCAGTACAGTACAGTTCAGTACAGTACATCATCAGATTTAACAAACACTTGTAAAGGAACATCATAAAAGAAATTACTCTTTTCTTGTCCTCCACAGATTCTCCTGTGCCAAGCAAGCAAACAAGGAAAAAGTAGTTTTCTTGATACTTTGAATTTTGAAAAAGAAATAGGACTGGGAAAAAGTCTAAAACCTACAGATAACTGTAACATATTAACTGTCAATACAATTCAAACCTAACAGAAAGACAGACAGCTTTCAAATCATATAATGTTTTCATGAGGTTGAATTTCAGTTAAATTTAGCAATACAAATACCATAATACAAGCCATAGCCTTAAGGACCATAAGCAATACAGTAACATGACAAGCTTTACAAGCCTTCAGCACCATTAGCTCCAGATACAAAGATAAGACATTTTATTGGCATAACCCTGCAAACGAGACTTCCTCAGTTGAAATAAGGCTTCTTTTCACCCCATTTGTACAAAGCATCATGCTGTTCTAAAAAGTTTACTGTTGATTTTATTTCTGAACAGGATTTAACCTGAGGATTAATCCAGCTCAGTCATTGGTTTTCTTAAGAAAAAAAAAAATTGTGGTAGGGTACTTCCACCTTACTTCAGTGATCCACTCATTTCAAGGTTCCTTGCACTCCAAGACCTTTCTTTGTTGGGTACACATGGGTGACTGACACTGCTCAGACAGATTTCTTCAAAAGGCATCTCTCATAGCTACATGTGCACAGACACAAAACATCAGCACACAGTAACTCCTGTAGACTGCACTATACCAAAAGACCTGTCTGCACACAGATGTCACATACTGACGAGGTATCCTTCACATATGGAAATTTATCCATTTTCCTCGTGTCCTTCTGCCAAAGTCCACCAGGGAGCACTGCAGTTGTATATGCTATGGTAGTGCGTCCCAAACCATTTTCTGTAGTCACTTTTGACAAAAGCCCTGTTGTCTCACACTCCAGTCCATTGTTACTATGACAACAGTATTACAATGCCTTCCAATTACCAACGTATGATTTCAGTCGTGGATTCCTCCACCCCCACTAGCTCATAGAGAAGGCAGCCTTATTCTCAGGTCTCTTTCAAAAGGGGAAGTCCAAACTACAGAGCAAGCAATGTAAGATTCAGCCCTAGAAGCTCTCGCTTCTATGATGAATATTAACATTTAGAAGCTAACATAGCTTAAACAAGTGATTAGAGGACATGAAACTATTTAAAACCATAAATAAGAACTTAATTTAGAAAGCAAAAGTATTCTTTCACTCAACCTAAACCATCACATTTTCATCCTGTATTTCCTATCATGCAAGGTTCCTTTGAGAAAGACCCTATGAAGAAACAGTATGAGAAGAGAAGCATATTAGGTGTTTGAGCCACTGCATGCACAGGATTTAAAACCATTTGCTACTTAAAGCAGGGTTCCACACAAATGACATCACTCACAGAGCAGAAACAGACCAAAAGAATTCATAATCTGAACAGTCTGATGAGCCTGCTTCCACAACAACAGATTTGGCTTTGAACAAAGAGTAGCTGAGTAATAAAATAAATACAGCCAGGATTTTTATTTTGCATATCTGGACAGACAATAGATGCTATTAACAAGGACTGCTTGGCCTTAAGCATATCAAATCACAAGGTACCTTTTCTCTTATGTCAATATTAACTGCAACCAACAGACAGAAAAGCTTCACACTGCAGGGATTATTTCATGTCCTCTTAATGGAGCAAAACTAACATTTCTGGTAGACAAAAACAGTCTAAAGTTCTTTAGATTGTCCTACAGCTTAAAAAAGTTCAAATACAAGTCACTGTCTTCCCATTACACATTATGAGCTGTCAGGAACAGTAGTACTCCAACTCTGTAGTTCAAAAGTCAAAGCAGGAATATTAACAATATTAAAAATCTTCTGATATAAACAGCAGCAATAGTTAAAACATTTTACACAAAGTATTTGAAAGTACTTACTTAAGAGTATTTTCCAATGATTTTACAAGCCTCTGAATATCAGATACCTGGGATGTCTCTTTGAATCTAAGCTTCCTTCTGGAACACCAGTTCTCCGAGAGTCTTCAGGAATTCAGTACATCTCTCCAACAAACAACATGTATAACCAGATCCCAAAGGACCTCAATTACCAATATCCCCTCTAATTCTTATTAAGAGGTTACTAGTCTTCTTACAGGCTTCTGTCAATCCAGCAGCTAAATCTATAGTCAGTGTAATTATTTTTCAGTTAAGGTACTAAAGCTTCTCCCCATCACCCCACCCTCACCTCCAAAAAGAACAGGCTTTCAAAGAACAGAACACAATTCTGCTCTTTGATAGCACTTCCTATGATTTTTTTTTACTATTATTATTTTCCAGGTAGTAAAATCAGACATTGCCTTAACTTTTAGAGCAATAAAGTTCCTCTGCTTGGAAGGCAAAACACTGTGAGCGAAGAACAAAAATATCATAAACTGCAATAATTTCACTATTTGCTGTACATGCTTTCTCTGCAAGAGGACCAAACAGACAAGTAGTTCAATGATTGGGCACATTACCATTTCTACAGTTGTTTTAAGATTTGCTGTGCACTAGTTCTACTCATAAACTACCTTCCATAGTTTGTTTTTTTTTTAATCCTAACAGAAGGTTTATCTGCCCTGCAGGAGGGGTCACATGATATTCCCTCCATATCTTTCAACCTAAAGATGCATGATAGCAGAAGGTAATAACTACTGGATTCTTCTCGTTCCCCAGTTGTGAGGAAGCACAGCAGGGTGGGGAATGTCTTGACATGTCTACAAAGATGCATTTAAATAATAGTGATCCCTATATTAAGGACAGAACCTATACACTAGAAAACCTGTTACCTTAAAAATGTTTTGGCTTGCTTCCTTGCTGTATCTTTCATGTGCAAAAAGGGTAAAGATAAAAAAGAAGTTACACAGAATTCCTCTGGTCAAAAAGAGACAAACTGCACCTTGACAATACCATTAGGTCCCTTCATAGCACTGGGACAATAAATTCATCATGCCACAGGATCTTTGCAGTAGATTTTATAAGTAGCCCAGAGGAAGTCAGTAAAAACACTGGTCTGAAGTCATATTAAGTAATTCCTAATGAATCCTTAGCACTGCATGAACTAAAAGTGGTTTTTAAAAAACTTTTACAGTTTCATACAGTGATGGAGATTTTCAGCGGATAGAACTTTTTATTTCCCTAAAATTACTCCAGAATCCTCTATGTCCAGATCCATACACCACGGCATCATCACAGAAGATGTTCATGGTTTCCACATCTTGAAGGATGCCCTTAGAAACTAAGCAGGTGTATGACACCTGAGATAATATTTAGCCTAGCAGTCCTTTACATATCACAACACTTAACTGGAGATCCACCTGGAAAAGGAATAAATCTCTGCGAGAACAACTACAGCCTCTGCAGAAACAAACACACTGAAGGGCAAAGCAAACCCAGACACACTACATAAGCACAGCTTCTGTAAGGTTATTTTTAGCCTAGTTTTCTTAAAAAAAAAAAAATCCAAAGCAAAACTGTGTTGCACAAACAGTTTTAAAGGAGCTGTTAGTACTCAGGAAATACCTTGAAGTTACTCCTGTGCACTGCTCAGCAACCAGAAAACCAAACCAGAAAGAACATTAAGCTACCCTATAAATCTACTTCACCCAGTTTTGGTGTCTGTACCCATCATACCAACCACTCACCTGTAAAAAAATGAAGGGGAAGGGGAGGCAGGGGGCAGAAACACCAGAATATTCAACAGGATTACATAACAGAAGACTATGCTTTCCAGCTTGGAAAAGAGACATTTGAGGGGAAAAAAAAGATAGAGGTCCATAAAACCATGAAAGATGTGCAGACTGAACAGAAATGACCATTCACTAATTCTCACCTAAGTCCTGAATCACTTACAATAAAAGTCATCAAGAAATCAAGAATAATGTTTTCAAAAAGAGGGTTGTTTTCTTTCAGCAAGACTATTAAACTGTAAAATTCTCTTGTCATGGAGCACCTTCAAAGCCAAAAGTATAACACAATTTAAGTGAATTGGAGCTTTCAACAACTTTGTATACAAACTGCTATGCAATACAGTCCAGATACAGTCTCTACCAAGTTCCTAAATTGCTGACTGCTATGAGAAAAGAAGCATACATTCAAGGCATTTATAGTATCTGAGCTTCATGGGCTACATGTTATTTTTGGAAAAAAGTAAGCTACCTTGATCTTCATCTGAAAGTCTGTACTACAATCAGACTAAAGAAATAGGTAATTCTTTCTCCCCAGCCCAACACGCAGAACAGCCACTACACCCTGACATCAAAGCATTCCTCCAAACACATTTTGCAGAGTTCACTACTCGTTCATTATTCCATGAGCAAATACAGCACTGAGAAACAAAACCACTTTTCATTAGCTCTAGAAGCAGTTCACAGGCACTGAAAATGCATCTTCCTGACAGATAAAGCAATCCTAGAAGTCATAAATACTGGAGGACACTAACAACTGGTTTCAATGCTTCCATAAATTTAGTCCAAAAACTGATTATATAAAGCAAACAATGATTTCAAATGGATTTAATTACTTAGCAACTAAACAAATCTGCACTGACTGAATATATTGTAAGAGATGGCCAGCAAACCAGCTGCTTATCAAGATCTACACTTCCAGACACAGAACACAACAGCAACTGCCACCCAAAAGAGCCACAGCCCGTGTTGCTCCCAAACTCAGCACACTCACATTCTCTGCCTACACTCTCCTATGACTGTGATATGCAACCAGTAAAACAGGAGGAAAGAACTCGTATCAGCCATTTGCTGTCTCAGAGTTTCCTGGGTGGAAGTTTGTGCACTGTCTGATGAGTTTTCACCAGTTTCTGTATAGTCCTTATTTCTGCATAAGCTTCCCAGTGGCAGGGTTTGTGCCCCCTACTCTAAACTCGGTTATACGGCTGAGCACTCACTGTACCTTTAGCACAAATATACGCTCTCCATTCCAAGGCTAATGTTAGACACAAGTGTTCTATTGCTGTAGCATTATCACTACCTATATTTTGCTGGTCTTCCCAACCTGCTTCAATGCCTTGAGTTTTCCTCTTAGAAATCATTAATCATGAATGTGTTCCATCTCTGTTCAGTTATCACTTTTTCCCTTTTTAGCCTGTAAAGTGGCCAAAAAAGTGTTCTATGCTAGAAATGATACAGAAAATGTGCAGCCTGGGGTGGCACCAAGGAAGGAAAGGAGAGAAGATTAAGCGGAAAATTCTCACCCATTATATCATTTGGAAGAAGATGCCAAGAATAGGTACCCAAAAATGAGGCTAGATGACTGATTTCTACACAGTCTATCACTTTTCAGACAGACATCCAAGTTCAGCAATAAATTCTGGCTTGTGCCAGGATTTCCAGACACTGTTCTTCAATCAATGCTTTTTAAAAAGCATGCTTTGCTTGTTTAAAAAGGAACACTCTAAGGACACGTTCTTTTTTTTAATTTTATTTTTTTTCTATCCTATCTGCTGCAGCAGTCTACACTTAAGGTGTAAATAGCACTACTGTACAATGTATTCCAAAAGCTATTCAAGTATTCCTAGTCAGAATTCATGCCCTAGACAGTCATTATTCCATTATCCCTGTGTATAATGTATTCCTTTAAAAGATTTTGAGATTAAAGCTGAAGACTTTAATATAAAAGTTTTATATATAACTGTTAGAAAGAAACAGGAACTTTGCTGAAGCCAGCAAAACATGCTTACCCACTAGATATAAACTGGAAACAAACTCACTGCAAACATGAAAGTACAGACTTCTTTGTCTATACTCATATCCTATTAGTTTTATGGGATCAACTAAATCCAAAAGTAGCATCACACTACGGTACATATTTAATCTGGTCATGGTGACACTGCCTTCAGTAATAATTCTCACCTTGACAAATAAAATATCTGACTGAAATATAACATACATGGATAACTGTAACTAAACTGAGCACAACAGCATCATGCTTGCTTGTTTAAAATAAAATTTTTTAAAATGCCCAAAAATCCTTACAGAGCTACTTGCAGGCAGATTGGAGAACAGCATCTAGCACTGCAGCCCTGCTCAGTGCTTCCAAGGAACCCTATAACTGCAGCAGACAACTGAAGAGCTTTGGGATTTGATCAGCAAGTACCACATGCTGAACTTTTACATATACATGGATCATCCCCTAAGTCTAGCATCGACATTTAGAGTCACAGATCTAATACTTGCACAGAATACCGAATGAAGTTCTGTGCAATACAAGCCATAAATTTAACCCTACACTTCCTTTCACCAAACCCACAACTGAATCACACTGAACTTTAAAGGTACCATCAGTTCTTTGATTATAGAAATCAGATCTAAATAATCTCAAATTACTGCCAGCATTGTACACCAAAGTTGATGTACCACATAATCTGTCCCCTGATCTGACCTGCCCAAACTCCTCCAGAGAGTATGAGTCTTTAGACAAACCACCCAAAGCAACAGTTATCCATGATGCCCCCCACCACCAAATCCTAAAATCTTCTGTTGCAACCATCTTTCATCCTATCATCTATAAACACATATGTGTGCTGCTGCACCCTCTCCTACTTTAATATAAGGTTTTAAAAACTGAAAAAGACAAATCTTTTCCAAAGCAAACAAACCTGGTACTCCTTTAAGGTCACTTTTCTAATCAGCCTCTTACTGTCAACCTTTCTCCCATTTAATTTGTATTTTCAGACAGCACTTCCCAAAACTAGGCAGATTCCAGCACTGAACAGACCAAAGTAATTACTTCCTTTAAGTTCCATAGAAAACTCCAGTTACTGACTGGAATTAAGTTTACTTTTCCATTCAACATTAGCATAGTAGACTGTTACTGGAACCTACTATATCAATGGATCTCCTTCCACAGTACTGCTAAACAATCAACTATACTCAACTTCTAAAGAATGTTCTTCATACGTTTTACTTTGCACACAGAGATAAAATGGGGTCCATCATATCCCTTGTAAAAAAGAAGAAACAGACTGAAAAATTATATTTGTGGTTCCTCCAATTTTCTTTCCCTCAATTTTTGATGTTTATTTTTAAGTAATGACTTAAGTATTGCAACAAAGCTAATGCCAGATTTTTTTCTATAAGTTTTGCAGGTTTCTCTGCAGGAATGTAATAACACTTTCAGCAAAAAAACCTTTGAAATTCTGAGAGTTGTGACTTGTTATCTGGATAACATTTAGAACATATAGTTCATAATCTTAACTGAAGTTCCTAAAAGTCAGGTTTTCCTTTACACGTTTGATAAAAAACACAATGCCGAGCAGATCATTTTACTCAATTCAGAAGATGTGAGAAGAGCCAGAATTTCAAGAAACTGATCTGAGTGTAAAAGAATAAAAATAAAAATAGAAGTTCCCATTTAAAAACTGAGTAATACTAATTACACTGCAAAACCCCACAAAAGTTATAGACAACCTGACTGAAAAGCTCTTTATATGTTCTCAACACATTTAAAATGATTGAAGTGTTCAATTTTATTTGAAATTGCTCCTGCTCCAGGCTACAAAACACATACTGAAGATAGATCACCACCGTGAATAGCGGTGTCCTGTAACTTGTATTGGAAAGGTCCAAAGGACTGGGTTGTTTTTCCATACTGTACATAATGAAAGGTTAACCATCTTCCTAACCACTAATACAACATATAGAACAGCTCAAAAAGTAAAGACTTTATCTAGTAAAACTAGTTTTCTTGAAAGCAACCAAGAAAGACAAACTTATATATTCATATTTTAAATATTGTAATTTAACAGGCAAGGAGACTTCACCCAACCTCTCTAGGATTGTTTTTCAGATGCAAGTTCTGCAAAACTTGTATTATATACCACAAAAAAGTAAGTCTTAAATTACTACCACTATACCCACTTCACTGCTATACCCACTATACTTTGAAAGAAGCTAGCTTTTAAGAACAAGCAATATTTTTCATCTCAAGTTCAGCACATAAACAATTACAACTGCACAAAAACATATCTGGTAAAACTGCAACATAATCAGTGGCAGATACTTACCAATGCACACATCTATCTTCCCCTTGATAGCAGCTTCATGCAAAGGAGTGTAGTTCCAATTGTCTCTGGCATTTGGGTCGGCCCCTTGGCACAGTAACAGACTGACCACTTCCGCGTGACCAAAGGAGCAGGCGTTGTGAAGGGGGATCAGCCCTCCGTCGTCACGAGCATGAACATTGGCTCCTGTCTGTAGCAAGTGCTCTACAACATCCTTCCTTCCAAAACCTGTAAGAGAACATATTTCTGTTCATTTGTCTGGCAAAACAACATGATTTAATATTTAAAACTGTTCACTGTTCCAGTGCACAGATACCAAACTACATTATTCATGTCCTTCTTACACTTCTAAGTTCATTCACCATGAAGTGAAACTATACTCACCTGCTCCAAAAACAGCTGGACAATTCACTTACACTCATGACAGAGCTGAACTGTGTTGTATTATAATTACCTGCCTAGCTGCCACTCTATCTCATTAAGAAGTTCTAAAATAGGCTTGCCATTTTTTTTTTCAAGAAAAGCTTATTGTGAATTTTTAAAAAATATATAATCTGTATGTAACTAAAGCAACCATCTTACATACTATCTCTTGATATAGCTGTTCATCTAGGAGAAATCCTCATATTAATAAACCCTGAAGGACAGTTCCAGTGCTCAAGCAGAACAACCTTATCTCAACCCAAAATATGTTCTTGCTCTTTTACAGAGTCTGACAACTTCCAGCTGACGGACAAGTTGACTTGAGGCCTCAGCTGGGACATAATGCCTCAGGAAGGTCTCAGCCTAGGAACACAGCCTCTCTTATGACCAGGGAAGACAACACTGCAAAGCCAGTATTATCAAACTAATACACTTCAGAACTTGGCATCACTATGCCAGGCCCCAACACCTTTAGCTTGTTGTCTACAATGAACCTGGAAAGGTTCCACTGCCCAAATCTGCTTCCTATTGCCCCAAATGCCTTAGTACAGCATTCTCTAAATTTCTGATTACACATGCTATCAGCAAAAAAATTTATAAGTCACCTACATGCACTGTTGCACTATTGCGTAGATTATAAACATGCGCAAAA
Organism: Manacus vitellinus; assembly: GCF_001715985.3. Taxonomy (NCBI): domain Eukaryota; kingdom Metazoa; phylum Chordata; class Aves; order Passeriformes; family Pipridae; genus Manacus; species Manacus vitellinus. The sequence continues at coordinate 39,606,695 of NW_021938789.1, read as the reverse complement.
ATAGAAACTTTAAAAGGCTGAGATAAAGATGAAATAATAGCTGTTTTTAAATTTCCATTATATTTATTAACAGTACAAGATATATTTTCTTCACCCCAATGAAATATTTTGCACACACTACTTTGGAGACCACTGCCTTAGAGGATGGGGGGGGGGGAAATCAAGCTCAAGAGGGACACTTTAAACTAAAACACAAGTGTTCGTTTTCATACTAGGTTATATCTCAAAGGCTGGACTGTATTTCCTATAAACCTCAGGGCTAAAAGCAGTATCACTGTTGATTTTAAAAGACTGTCACTTTAAGAGTTATTGTGTCTTCTGGTAATCATATATACCAACCAGCTTAGGGATGAAGAATCCCACAGGTATGAATTCTGTTTATGAAACAGTTGAATTAAATGCCGCAGCTTATAGATTGTATTAGTCCACAAAACACTATCAAAAACATAACTAAAGGCATTATGTCACTTCCGGAAGACATACATAAAGTTCAAGGGGTGCAAAAAAGAAGCTGTCAGCTCTCCTCCAGATGACCCTGTAACACAGGACAGCAAAATGCTGCTGAAACAGGGACAGAAATGGTTCTCAGAAGTCAGCACCCTCCATCGCAGGCAACAACTCATGCACAAAGACCTCTCAAATTGCAATGTTTTACCCCAGAGTTGCAGTCCCTGAACAGGACCTCCATTTCAACAAATTAAGGCCCCTTTTTGCCAGAGTAGTGCACTGGTTACAGCTATGCAGACATGTAACTTGGTATTAACGTGCTTTTCCCCCACAGTCCATACGGCAAGATCTCAAAGCCAGATCTAGCAGCTTTGCACCCACATCAGCTTATCCAGTTAAGGCTAATGTTACAACTTGACATCCAGCATTCAGTCAAGCTGCAGGCTAGCCTTTCTGCAGGAATTTACACTGTCTCTTCAGTGAGGCAGAGTCCTTCAACACGCTTTGAAGGACAGAAGTTTTCTACAAGCTGACTAATGCAGAGCCAAAACAAAAAAAATACCCTTTTACTAAGGCTTACCACGGCTTGAGAATTCTGATGACAGTTTAACAAAATCTTTATTTCTGCCTAAAGAAGTTTTCTTCTATAAAACACAAACAAGCAGATGGAAGAAGCAGCTGGAGAAGACACCATGGATACAAACACAGACATACACATCTAGTAGAGACTGTAGCAGTCCACTCCTCGGTTAATCCTGTGTGGTAACATAGCTCGGGGCTCCAGCTAGTAAATCCAGCCTGGTTACTTTTCTATCTCTGTAAGCACTCTCCCATTCCCACCGTACAGAGCCCTCAGCTGCTTCAGCAGTGATGCTGGACCATTACAAGTTAGCACACTGGGCAGAGACCAAAGTGGGTTTTCTTTAATACATGGGGCTAAACAGCAGTTCAGCAGCTGCTGAGTCCCAAAAGCTGCACGGAGGGGCCCACAACCAGATTGACACCCCACTCAGCAATACAATTTTTGCATGTGTTTTGTCCACCATTGCAGATGATTCAAAGCTTTCTGGTACATTATATAGAGATCATTGCACATTAGAAATTACACTACAGAAATGGAAGCACATGAATCAAAACTAGTATTATTAAAAGTGATATTTATTTATCATGACAAAACTGCTACCAGAAGACATGTTTTTCTTAACTGAACCACCAGCAAGGCCACTGCTACTGTAAATCACTGCAGCTTCCAGCATGAAAACTCTTTTGTTTGTTTGTTTCTGTTATAAAGCAGTCAAGGAACATCACCTGCAAGTTTCTAAATGGAAACTGACAGCTTAAATAGGTGCACCAATAAACAAAGCATATCTGGTCCCGGAGTAAAGCTGACAAGCCTGGGACATAAAGAACAAGAACTTAAGCCCTTGAAGCTCCCACAGTTATACTGTTTGTTTGACTGGCAAAGGAAAACTGAGCAAGACAAGAATTAGGAAAGGGTGCTTTCAATTAAACAGTGAATCAACAGATTTTATTAGCCTTTAGTTTTATATACTGAACTATTAAAAACACTGTTGAAACCGCATAAGCATTTGGCTTACATGTGCCTCTTGTCTCTCAAGGAAAAACCACCTGAGTATACCTGAAAACCACGACTCCTTTTCAAATTGTTCAGTGTTGTAATTTTCAGGACTATACACATACTTCTTCAAGGTATTGCTGAACATGGGGTCATTGATAAGGGTATCTTTGAAAATGCCAGAATTAAATACTTTACAGTTTTGGGGAACTACCTCTTCTGTTCAGTCCTCAAAAAGCACTGTGAGGCTGTAAAGGCTACTGTGATTTCATCCCACCATACCACTCACCTTTCAGAGAAACAATTATGGGAACAGCTTCCGCACCACCATCTGCAAACCTAAGATGTTGAATTGACAAAGTGCCAGAAAGTCTTTAAAATTATCACATTACCCAACCTGATAAAGCAGTTGTAGTTACCAAAACTCCTGCAGTGTCAGGTTCATCTTTCATAAAAAAAATAAAACAAAACACATGCAAAGCCATTTGTGACAGATGAAGCACATATGATTCACTTTAAACTGAAGCAACTTATGTGATGACACTTAGGATGACTTTCAAAACACTATTCTTGCATATTTCCATTGCAACTTCGCAAATTAAAGTCTGAGGAAGAGTTCCTAAGAAAGGATGTGCAATCAAAGACCCCAAAAGACAACCCGATAGAAGGTTCCTACAGAAAACATCCAAAACCAGAGAAACCATAGAGAAGAGTCCCATTTAAAGGGTCAGCATGCAAGCTTGTTTTGATGAGATTCACCTGTCAGCTTCAGCATGGACAGGGTTCCTTATCAGCTTGGCTATTTCACACAAGTAAAATGCACAAGCTTTGCCCTCATTTTAGCTTCTTTACACAATTCAGAATTTTCAGGCAAGTTGTAGTACCTCAAAAAACATTGTCCAGGAGAGAAGGGAAGCAGTAATCCCAATATAAAAAAGGAGCAACAAGAGAACATCTGAAATTTAAGGGTGAAACAGTTGCCAGCCAAATCAAAGAAAAAGGCAAAAATTCAGAGTGACTGACAGGCTCTTCATTTCTCCAGTCATCTCACAGAAACAACTGATGACTAAGGCTTAGTGAAAGCCAAGAGCTGGACATAGCTATGACAGTTTTATATAAATTAAGAGATGGGCACAACAATTCGCAGAAAACACCACTTAACTAGTTCTCTGCCAATGCTGTATTCTTGTCTTTTTTTCTCGCTTTCAGCCTAAAGTGACAGGTACAAATTGGAAAAAGGCTTTAGTCAGCAAACCGGCAGCTTGAAAATTAAGCTAAATAAAACTTATAAAATGCCATCAGACAAGATGAACACTACTTACTACTACTGCCATGACAACACATCCTGCTCTTCTGTCACAACCTGCTTTGAGGCCACAAGCTTGTCATGTCCCATCTCTTTTTGTGGCATTGAATCAAAGGAACAAGAGGCAATAGGCTGAGCAGGCAGAATGACTGATGGGAGAGGCAACACAAGGAAAGTAACCGGAGCACCAGTTGATACCCTCTGTTACACACTCCTATTAGGGCTTCCACCTTAAACTTCCCTTCAGTTAGTCACAAGCTTTCACAGGGTAACAGTTTACAATCAATTTCTAATAGCCCCAAAAGATACAATTCCTTTCCCAATTCCAAGACTCATTTTCAGAAAGTTTGGTAAAAAAACCCCAACAAATAAATAGATGGACTCCCCTCTAGACTTGGAATAATGCTTTGCCCAGTGAGCATGAGTAGTCAGTTTGATCAGTTTAAGTACAGCTGTACTGCTGCATCTGCTGCCCAACTAATGTCACTTGATCACGACACAGCATGAATTCCTCCAAATGCCAATTTCAACGTCTGCAAAGCTGCTGCTATATGCAGAGTTTGACTTACGACATGGAAGATTTCTAACTCTCATCAGATATTTTTCTTCCTTTCACCTGCTTAGTCTTAAGAACACAACTACTCCAAAAGGAGTTAAGTTTCATAAAAGTGTAACACACTTGTGTACACTTGGAGGTATTAATGTGACCCTAAACAAAGCAGGAAAGATGCTCTTATTAAATGTACTCCCCCTTGTTAGAGTACTAAACAGAGCTTATATGAGAATATAAGCCCTTGAAGTGGAAGAGAGTGTCTTAGAGACACACAACCTTTTGAGACAGAACACAATTAAACTGAGTGATTTAATTAGGTAAACTAAAAAGCCTTCAAGATGGGGAAAAGGGCCAGCTGGTTCAGTATTACTGAAGGTCTGAGATTTTCATTTATATCCTCTTGTAAATTCTTTCAAAGGACATTTAAATAGGAAGGAGACGCATTGCACAAAGTATTGGAAGACAATTGAAGAGAACAAGCTATTAGTCACAGATAAAGCAAGCTGAACTTCCTACAAAATAATACACTTGTGACACTAACAGAGTTCAAGAATTACAAGTGCTACAAAAACACAAAAGAAAGAATTCCAAAGTCAAGACCAGTTATTCATCACTTCACCTTTTTTCACATGAAAACTGTACATTTTGCAGGCTCTGAGCCTGTAAGGCTGCCTAATTGACTATACAATTTGCATTCTTCATTCGGTCCATATGAATCCAGATGAAAAATATTAACCCTGTTCTAAGTTGCATAATTTTAAGGCAGAATTAACCAGTGACAGCTTTACAATTAACCATGTGAGTAAGGTCGGAGCTCTCCTGTGACGAGGATGTATCAGATAACCGCGACAAGTTGAGTCAGAGTAGTTTAAGAATGATATCTCAAGCAAGGCTTTCCAGAGCAGTTTTAGCTAATTTGTTGTACATTGCACCACAGGTGGAGTGGTCGATTCAGGTGTCTCTGCATAGATTGAAACTGTGTAATAAGTTAACAAGTACTTCTTGCCATTTCCTGGCTCTCCCTCAAGGAACACTCTGTAGCTTGTTATATCAGTTCTGCCTCCTCAGTTGCTTATCTCACTCACATATGTGGAAGCACCTTGCATTTTTATGATTAACAGCTTGCTAGTTGACAAATCAACTTGATCAGTTCTCTTAAACTCTCACCACTGACTATTTCCCAACCCAAGTGATGCCTTCAGGATTAAAGCTGTATACTCTAGAAATTTTCAAAAGAATGGTTATATAAGCTAGCCTTCACAAAAAGTTTTGACTTCCAACAGTTATTACTAGTGACATCAAAAGCATGCTTACAGAAGACTGCTTTCCCCAAACAGCTTTTTACCATTACTACAGATACAAGCAAAAAGAAAACAAGGTTTTCTGTACATCACTGATGTTCTAACAAGTCACCTTAAATCAAGTTCCTCCAAGCCTGAGCCTGATAGTACCAAGAGCACTCCAGTCTGTGATCCCAGCTCCATATCTTCCAAAAGCCACTCCTGGAAACCTTCACCTCCTCCTTAGTACAAAAGTGGGTACTAAGCCATAGTCCGGCAGTTACTCTCTATATTAGTACTCTCTATATCCTTGGGTCAAACACTAGAACAAGAGTAACTGTAAAGCTAAAATAATGTGTTGCACAAGAACTCGAGGGGGCTAACTTACAATCAAAAAGAAGTTAAGCTTCTCGTTAAATGAGTGTGGAACTGGACAAGCTTATAACTGTGGCTATATGAAGAAATTGGCTTGGGCTCAGCTCATTTCTACCACGTCCATCCACCTAGTCATTTCTGAAAGAGGCGCTATTACTAATGACCTACCAGCAAGGACTAGGCCTAAAAACATATGAATCAAGGTGTCAGCAGTAAATATATATATATATATATATATCCTTTTGTAGGGCTAAACCCATTTTCAGAAGGGAAGAAGCAAGTCTGTTACCAAGCTGGCTCCAGGAAAAAGCTGGGATTTCAGACAAACACTCACAGGAGTTCTCCCCATCCAGGCATATTAAAGGTAGAAAAGTCACAGAAAGTCAGCCTTTGTATGGGAGTGCTATGCATGGAGATGATACACAGAGCCATGAAAGCATCACTGCCAACCTGCTTCAAACACAGTGGAGCAATACAGGCACCCCAACTCACAGACCATATAATGATCCACACAATCAGGATCTAGGTTGAGAGCAAAGTATCCCACACAAAGTACACCTAAGATGTGACACATTATCGCACAGACTGAAATCATCCCACCATTCAAAGAAAGTCAATAGCATTCCTTAGAGGGGAAAACAAGCTACCTCTCACATACACACAGAGCAACCAAATCATTTGATTATCCACACAAAGGAGGTATTTTGTCAACTATGCGGCAACAACATCGCCTTACGCAGGATTGCCATGACAAATTTTTTTCAACTAGTGAGGGGTATATAATAAACATCTTCATAATCTGGTAAAATAAACAATGACAGTTAAGATCTTTCTCAAGGGAAATAGGTAACATCTTTAGATCAAGAGTGCAGTGGAAAAGCAAGGGAATGAAATAGTTTGCCTCATTCAATCCAGTTTGAAGAAGAGAATCCTCAAGCAGAATATAGGATATTCCAGTGAAGAGGGTGGAAAGTACAAGAGGAAGCAAGCTACTTTTAATACAACTCCAATTATTTAATTAACTCCTTACCACAGGATGAGCTTCTAATAACATGTCAAAACTGGGTTTTGCTCAAATGGTTGCTGAGCTACGAACTGCAGGAAGAGTACTCAGAGAAGTATCATATGAAGAGGGCAAGTGTATAACTCTTCCCCAGACATCTGCTTTTGGTCACCAGCATGGATAAAACACTGAGACAAACATACCTTTGTTCATGCCTAGCATAGTTGCTTTTTAATTTTTTTTAGTTATAAGCAAGCTAGTTTTCATTGAAATAAACTGAATACAAAAGATATACATACATTCATACCTCCACTTAATTTCTTTCTTTTTTGTGTGTGTTTTAATTCACTCAATCACTTTCAAGTCTGTAGAATCTGCTTCGTGGGTGCTGCTGGACAATAGTCAAAGCTTGCACTGGTACCAGAGACTCAAATATCCTGCAATCTACACAGCAGTTGACATAGTACTTAGTTTTCCACTTTCCAAGCACACATACTTCTATAAAAGAAACCCTCAAATCACTTGCAAAGGAAAAGCTGAACACCACACATCCTGAAAGTCAACCAGAACTTCAAGAGATGCTCTGCTAGAATAACAGTCCAGCTGGAGGACGAAAGGAAAACAATCCTTTGTTCAACCTCTTTCTGCTTGCAAGAGAAGTCTATAACACCCTGATATGGCCTCAATAATAATTTCTGCCTTATTAATAGCTAAGCAAAGCAGGTCAGCTTTAGTCAGCACACTACCTGACATTTCAAAATAGAGTTGAAAAGTTGACTCCCCTTTACTCAGATCAATTGACAATTCAGATATCCCAGAAAAAGAAAATGTGGTTAACGCTGTTGCTTCAACATCATGTGGCCATGCACATTTTATCTGGAAGTGAATAATGCACAGATGACTCCAGCTTCTAGGAACAGCTTTAGGTTTAAGCCCAGCTTTTAAAATAATTGATTACAGATATTTCAATTCTCACCTTAACCCAGTTTATGTACATGCCAAGGATTCCGAACGCTCTCAAAAGTCACCCCTTTTACAGTCCTTCTGCCATGAGAAAGGACATAAAAGTGATTTTGAAATTAGAAACCTCATAAAGCTCAATGGAAGCCTGAACTTAGTACTTTTTACAAGAAACTAGAACTGGGGAAGTTGTCCTTCCCTATTATAGTAAAAGTAACTTAACTGCCTGGCACTGCTGCCAAAAACAACATCTGAAAAAAACAGACTGAGCTGGGTGGGGAGAAGTACCTGGGGGGAAGGGGGAGGAAGAAAAAAATAAAATCCATCTCTCCCTAAAATTGGAAAATGAAGAAGAAATTAGAAGAATTCCTCTTTCACAAATCTCAAAATCAGAAGTAAAACTCTATTAAGAGTTTACCTTTAAGAGGTTTGAAAAAAGCAGTTTAAAATATGACGTATTGCACTCTCAACCTCCCATTCCCCTAGTGAAGGCCATACAATTCACAGCTAGGTATGGCTCATAAACATGAGCTATTAGCCAAAACACATCTTCATACACAGTAGACTCCTATGCTCAAAAGCAAACAAGTTTTATTTCCCCTTTTGCCCACAAAGGAGATGAAATAAACACACAGCATTTTTGGTAGATACACAGTGCCTAAAATCAGTTGCATTCAAATAACATGCTTGCTTATAGGCCTTTCCAAAATACAGGACCTCAAGATCTCTGTAATAAGAAATCTACCTAATACTATTACATGCCAAATCCACTTGGACCAGACATACTGTGATTTGAGATAAAATAGGTATCTAAGTTTCTAAATCTAGAAAAACAGATACAGGAATTTGTTAGGTACAGGAACTTCACCTGCTGTTTTCCTTATGCTACAAGGAATCACCTCCCACTGCTATTACAGTAACATCTTATTGAGACTACCAACTTTGAAGGCCTTACCCCCTTAAGTATGGTCCATTTCTTCCCTAATCAAAGCAGAAGTTACTACTGCAGCTTCAGCACTACAGTCTGTGCTAGCACTGAAGTTACAACCTGAGATCTTGGAGTCTTAAGGGAAGCAGCAAGGTCTAACTTGAAGTCTAAATCCAAAACAAGCAGAACAGAGTCAAGCCTTCCAAATCATTAAGAACTTCAGGTGCACACATGCAGTTGGTAGCAGCATTATTGTTCCAGGGTTCACTCAAATTACGTCCATCTCTGTGCCCCAGAAGTTCACTATATTTTAAACTCCACTTGCATGAGGCCATGCTTCACTGGTAGAGCTCAGGGACCAGAGAAGAAAGAAAAGGAAACAGCTCAGGACCAAAAGTTCCCTTGGGGCATTGTCAAATGCCACTTGTACTTTGAAAACAAACAAAAACAAACCCATACAATTGCAGAGAATATTACCTGACTGATAAATTGTACAGCACTATTTAGATTCCAGGCAACACCATGACATAAAATGTTCCATTATGTTATTGATTTCAACACAGTGTTTTAGACCCCTATGCCAGCATTTAAGTACTGACCACTCAATACAGTCTTATTACCTTAATTTATGTGTACTAGTGCACCACTTCAAGCTCAAACAATATCTGTGTGCCCCAGTATATAAGGTCCAGTCCTGTGGCACACATCAGAAAGCCCTCAGCCCGACCACAGACCTAGCAGTTGTACAAGTCCTGACTTCAGGTTGATGATTTAAAACACCTTCCTTAGTTTACTTTTATCATGAACTTTGTATGCCTTGTCCCCTCAATGAAGATCACACACCTTGTAAAAAATGTGTTTTTTTATGAACTATACTAACCTGTAACAGCTTTACTCGACAAACGGTAATATCTACTTCCAGGTAACCTACATTGTTGGACATCACTGTTAAATTGCTTTTATGACATTAGTTCTGATCACAATGACTTTTCTGCACAAAGAGGCATATTCTTTTCTGGACACATCTGTAACTTTTATCAAGTTCAGTTGTTCCACTTCACCTCTTTCCCCAGCCCACTCAGGCCACTAGAGATGCAGAGATCAATCAGCAGCTATGTCCAAATGAAAGGAAAACAAATTACGAAGGACAAGGCATCAAAACTTCCTACCAAATCCATGTGCATCGCAGGGGTCCCTGAGCTGCTACAACATACATGAAACCCTTACTTCGAACCAACTCTGTCCTGGATTTGTTTCGCACTTCCTAAGCCCACGAGCACAAGTTTGCAGCAGCCCATGTGTCAAGCACGGAGAACATCGTCCACACTTTTAAAGCATACGGTCTCTTTACGCCTCCAGGATCTCCTCTCCCACTCGTCTCACCCAAAGGAAGGGGATTTAACAGCCATCCCCCCGCAGCCCGGAGTGAAACACCGCCGGGGCAGTGAGTGTGTATGCTCACACTCTTCTCCCAGCTCAGGCTTGCGCTCTCCCGACAGTCCTGGGGAACCAGGTCGCGCCTGACCCTCCCCGTCCCGCCCGCTGTCACGGCCCCGGCCGGGCGCGGGAGGCCCCGGTACCCACCGGCGGCGAAGTGGAGCGGCGTGGACTTGCGCCCGGCCATGTCCTTGGCGTTCACGTTGCCCGTGTCCACCAGGCGCTTCAC